>NC_064816.1:64595129-64731044 GCF_023721935.1 Panthera uncia | reverse complement strand
AACAAACACACAAACAAAAACAAAACAAAACAAAAACAAAACAACAACAAAAAACACACAAACTAAAACAAAACAAAACAAAACAAAAACTAAAAGAACAAAAACAAAAACCCCAAAAGCCAAAAACCAAACGTGGGTGTTTGATGTTCTCTGCTACTGGAATAATGTTAAACTCTTGGGTTATTTTAATTTACAGAGCAGGGAAATACATGTGTTTATATCCCACATACATACGCATCTCTATAATCCACCTGTATTAAGTTAAACATGAGTTCATACTAGTGTCTCTGACTCTAATGCATGATCATTCTGTCCCCCTGTGCTGTCTATAATCTTCCACTCCACCAGTAGAAACCAGGGGCCCCTACCACCCACCACCCATTTTCCTAATTGTTCAATTCCATTTTGCATGTTTCCTGGTTTCAACATCGATGACCTATAACCCTACAGAAAAACAAAACGAAACAAAAAAAACAAAAACAAGCAAACAAAAAATAGTATTCCCAACCAAGGTGTTCTGCTTTCATTCAATTCTTTTTGTCTTCAGTGTTCCAATCACTCATCTCTAAAGTCACATAGATCCAAATCTTTTGCCTTCACCCACTTTAGTGAAATCATCCATTATGTTGTTTTAGTGAATATTTAATTTTCAGTTCCCCTGCACCCTTATAAGCAAATTAAAAGCTTTTTTATACATTAAGGTTTACCCTTTGTTCTATAAATATTTTAATGGTGAACATTGTCATGTATCCAATGCTACAGTATCATAAAGAGTGGTTTAATTATTTTACTGAGATTCCTGTGCTACATCTAGTCAACTATTCTCCCTACTCCTCACAGCTTTACCTTGGACAGTCATCTTATCATTGCCCTTCAAGTTGTATCTTTTTAAAAAAAATTTTTTTTAAATATTCTAATTTATATTTGAGAGACAGAGATAGCACAAGTGGAGGAGGGACAGAGAGAGAGGGAGACACAGAATCCGAAGCAGGCTCCAGGCTCCGAGCTGTCAGCACAGAGCCTGATGGGGGGCTCAAACTTGTGAACCACAAGATCATGACCTGAGCCGAAGTCAGACCCTTAACCGACTGAGCCACCCAGGTGCCCCTTAAAATGTTTTTTTAATGTTTATTTATTTTTTTGAGAGAGAGAGAGGGCATGAGTGGGGGAGGTACAGAGAGAGAGGGAGACAGAATCCGAAGCAAGCTCCAGGTTCCGAGCTGTCAGCGCAGAGCCCAATGTGGGGCTTGAACTCACTAACCATGAGATCGTGACCTGAGCCTACATTGGACCCTTAACCAACTGAGCCACCCAGGCAACACTTCAAGTTGTATCTTCTAAAAATATATGCATATTTTATTATTTTAGAGAGAGAGAAAAAAAAAACAGAGGACAGGAATAGAGTGAGAGAGGGAGAATCTTAAGCAGGCTGTATGCCTAGTGTGGAGCCCAGCATGGGGCTTGAACCCAAGGCCCTCGGATCATGACCTGAACCGAAATCAAGAGTTGGAAGCTCAACTGACTGAGCCACGCAGGCGCCTCTGGTGTGTGTCTTCTAACTACTTATACAAATGGAATCATACAGCGTTTCAAGCTTGACTTTTTTTTTTATTAGAAATACGTATTTAAGATTTTTCCATTTCTTTCACAGAATGATTTTTATCACTGAATAGTATTCAAATATATGACTCTACGCCATCTTATTTATCCATTCATCTTTTGAAGAGCGTTTTTGCTGTATCTACATTTTGGTAATTATGACTAAAGCAGCTATCACTTTACAAGCAAGTATTTGTGCAGACATAACTTTTGAATGAGTTGGGTGAATACCTAAAGAGCTATTGTTAGATCACATGAGATTTAGCCTTGTCAGATACCATCAAACCGCCTTGTAATGTGCCTGAATCATTTTGCATTTTGCATTAGCAATGAATGAGAGTTCTTATTTCTCCAATTCTTGGCAAAATATGATTTCGGTATATTATATATTCAGCATTCCAATAGTTGTGTAGTGACCTCTCATTTTTTTTTAATTTTTTAATGTTTATTTATTTTTGAGAGAGAGAGAGAGAGAGAGAGAGACAGAGAGAGAGAGACAGAGTGCAAGTGGGGGAGGGGCAGAGAGAAAGGGAGACACAGAATCCGAAGCAGGCTCCAGGCTCTGAGTTGTCAACACAGAGCCCAACATGGGGCTCGAACTTGTGAACCATGAGATCATGACCTGAGCTGAAGTTGGATGCTTAACCAACTGAGTCATCCAGGTGTCCCATGATCTCTCATTGTTTTAATTCACAGTTTCCTAATGAAATACGATACAAAGCATCTTTTCATGTGTTTATTTCACCTCTGTATAGTTTTTTGATAACATGTCTCTTCAGATTGTTTGACTATTTTTAATTAGGTCATTTGCTTTCATAGTGTTGATTTTTAAGAATTCTTTGCATATTTTGGCTTTAAAAATCTTTGCATATTTTGGTTATAAATTACTGTTCAGAGTTGTTTTGTGAATACTTTGTCCTAAATGTGGCCTGCCTTGTAATTCTCTTAACAATGTAGTTCATAAAACAGAAGTTTTTAATTTGAATAAAATCCAATTTATCGATTTTTTTCTTTCTTTTTATTTTTGAACCCTCGCCCTGACAACTGTCAGCCCCATAGACCTCATCCCTGTCTGCCTGGCTCTCGCCTATCAATTTTTTTCCATAATGAATTAGACTTCGGTACTGTATCTATGGCTTGGGTGCGTTTCCTATGACAACATATGTGTTGACACTATTCATTTTTTAATTTCAAATCAGCAATCCACATCTTTTGTTTGGGGAGTTTAATCCATTTACATTTAAAATAATTACTGATAGGGAAGAACTTACAATTTACCCACTTTATAAATTACTTTCTGTGTTTTATAAATTTTGGTCCTCATTTCCTTTGTTACTATCTTATTTGTTATGAAGTTGACTTTTTATAGTTGATATATTTTAATTACATTGACATATATATGTATATATATATTATATATTTTATAGATATTTTCTCTGTAGTTACTATTGGGATTGCATTTGACTTTCTAAAGTTATAACAATTTATTTTAAACTAACGGACACCTAAACTTCAATCTTATGCAAACTACTTATTTCTACTCATTTATAAATCTGCCCCAATTTATGTTACTGACGTCACAAATGACATCTTTATATACTGTGTACCCAGTATTATAAATTCATACTCATTTTCATGTTTGTGTGCTTTAAATCTTATAAGAAAACCTAAAGGAGAAATAATAATCCAAAATTACAATAATACAGGTTTTATAATTGCTCACAAATCTACCTTTACCAAAGAATCCTATATATGCATATGGCCTTGAGTTATCATTGAGTATTCTCTCCATTCATCTTAAATGACCCCCTTTAGTATCTCTTTCAGGGCAGGTCTAGTGGTCCTGAGCACATCCTGAGCTTTTATGTATCTCAGAGCCTTCATTTTTCCTTCACTTGAAGGGTAGGTCTGCCGTCTATAACATTCTTGGTTGGCAGGGTTTTGTTTTGTTTTGTTTTGTTATTTTTTTTGTTTTTTACTTTCAGTACTGTGTCATTCCACTGCCATCTGGCCTGTAAAATTTCTGCTGAGACATCTAATGACAATCGTATAAAACTCTCTTATACATGATGAGTCACTTGTCTTGCTGTCTTCAAGATCTTTTCTTTGTAAGTTTCACCAACTATACAGCATATCAGTTTGGTTTCTTTTGGATTTATCCCTCTTGAATTTAATTCAGCTTCTTGGATTTGTATATCCAATCTTTTTCTTCAAATTTTGGAAGTCTTAGCCCATTTCCTGTTACGAGATTTCTGCCGCTTCTCTCTCTTTTTTCTTCTTCTGGGACTTCTATACTTTATGGTGTCCCGTATATCCCTTAGGCTCTGTCAGTCCACTGCTGAATCTCTTTAGTAAATTTTTCAAATTAGTTTTTGCATGTTTTGACTCCAGAATTTCTGGATTCTTTAATAACTTATATGTCTTTGTTAATATTCTCATTCTGCTTATAAATCATTTTCTGGATTTTGCTTAGTTGTCTATGTCTATGATTTCCTTTAGCTCATGGACTATAATTAAGACAGTTGTTTTACATTTTTTGTCATGTGAATCAGAGGCCTATGTTTCTTTAGATTGGCTTCAGGAGATTTATTTTGTTCTTTTGAGTGGGTCTTATTTCTCTGTTTCTTTGTATGCTTTGTGACTAGGCTACTTTCCAACAGAAAATCAGAGCCAGCCCTTCAGACAGCATACCACAAGCCAAAATGTTGCAAGCAAGATCCACCCCTCTCCTTCAGCTTCAAAGGAGGAGGTGGGAATTGGGCGGCTTCCACCTGACCGCATCATGCTGAACTAAGGAAGGGGCTAGCCAAGAGTGAGCAAAACACAGTGAAATTTCCTACCGCTTTTAAAATGGCTTCTTCTTGATTAAGCATTTCCTCGGCGGCTACAGCTCCTTAACTGGTTTCTAGAGATCTGATGGGTATTTTGGTTCACATATTATTGTTTATTCAGGGTCTCTGTGGAGAACAAGGGCCTGGCACCTTCCAGGTCACCATCTTGCTGATGTTAAGTGTACAGAATGTCTTTTTTGTACGGTCCAGATTTTAGTGGGCATATTTAGTCAACTTCCTCAAATCCATACTCAGCTAAATTTGCAAATTTTCAGTATATATATTCACTTAATTTCTGAAGTCATAGAATAAGATGAAAAAATTGGCAATAAGGAACATACAGATTAACTCATGAATCTCTCTATAAACCCATGAAGGAGAAACTATTATTATCTTCATTGGCAGGTAAGAAACTTAGAGACAGGTCAGCTGAGTGATTTGCCAGCAGTCAAACCACCGTTTCCAGGCAGAGACAAGATTTAGACTCAAGCAGTCTGGTTCTCGACTCCACCTTCTTAAACACTCTATCGCATGACATTTGTGGAGAATCACAAGGACTTTAAGGAGTCATCCATAATGACCTGAAGGTCATATAGGTCATATAGTATCAGAGGCTCATGCACACTGCAGAATTCTGAAATTCACTGACGATGGAGACTTACTCTTCATCAAGACTAATGATCACTTCTGCTGAAAGGCAAAATGGTATTATGACTGTTGAGTCTGTATCCCACAGAAGTACTCCAGTTCCTAGGTTCAAAGTATTAGAGATACAGAATTACTTGTAGAGAGAGAAAAAATCTCTGTACTTAGTACTGGTGTCGCTTTACCCAGTAATTGTAAAGCGGTTAAATTGTGGCTGACTGCCCCACTTTTGCTGGTACAAATATAATCTCTGCATCTTATTACCACTGTGTTTCTAAGACACTTTTAAGGTTGGAAATGGTTGCCTTCTTTTGTATCTGTCTCGTTACTCTTAGGTATCAATGCAACAAGTATGTGATAAACACTAACTGAATAAAAAATGAAGACATGTTGTCTGTTTATTCTCCTAATGTTAGCAACCTGATGCTCTTTTATTTTACATTCACATAAAGAGTTTCTTTTAGCTATCTTATGATTTATATTGTAAGAATCCAAACATTAAAAAAAAAATGTTGCCACCTTCCAAATGCTTTCATGCAACTTGATCAACACCCTGATATATTCACCAGTCTCTCTGGGAGAGAACATTCCCAGAGTTACAACCTATTTTACAGGGTTTATCAGCTGCTATTAAAGACTTTGACATTGTTTTATTCTTTTTTTTAATGTTTACTTATTTTTGAGAGAGACAGAGACAGAGCATAAGCGGGAGATGGGCAGAGAGAGGGAGACACAGAATCTGAAGCAGGTTCCAGGCTCTGAGCTGTCAGTACAGAGCCCGACACAGGGCTTGAACTCACAGACCGTGAGGTCATGCCTTGAGCTGATGTCGGACGCCCAACCGACTGAGCCACCCAAGAGCCCAATAAAGACTTTGAAATTGTTTCAAAACGTGTTTAGATAAATATTTTCTGGTTTATGGAAAAGCACATTAAATAGTTGAGATATGCATGCATTTAAAATATAATACATAAAATTTCAAGTTGAAAACAAACATAAATCGCTGAAAATGCACCAGAGATTACAACATGCTATCAAAATTATTTGCCCCAAATTCACCACCATATTATTAAACTTTATTCTTTAAGATTAGTATTTATAGGAAATACTCATTCCAATTAATGAAAGTACTTGAACTTAGAATGTTACCTTGTATGGACGTTCAAGGCAGCAGATAATTCACAACATTTATATTTATTAAATATTCTTCTTCGTCAACACGGCTTTCCTAAATCATCTTTGCCTTTGGATTTCATTTATCCATACAGTATGTAGTAAGCAGAGACAAGGAACAAAATATCTGTGTATGAAATCATTTATTTTATATGGAATAATATGAGATAATTATAATACTGCTTTACCTTTGTCTTACCTCCTAAGAGAAGCTAAAACAGCGAGGATAAAAACTAACCTGAGATGTTGAGATCACCAATATAAATATGCATATGTAGTAAATACAGTATTATTTTTATTGCTTCGGTTTATATAAAGTATTAAAAGCAAACAAAATTCCCAATAGCTTTTATCTTGATCACAGAGAAGAATTATATATGGAGGGCTTCATTTTGCACAGTGCCTGGAAGATGGTAGCAGTTTCAGGGCTGTAGATTCCCCTCCTTTTAGAAATTAAAATGCCCTTTTACACACTTTTTACAGAATCAAGCTCAACACTGAGTGAGAAATTATAAACTATATCCTCTTCATACTTCCAACTCAAACACTTTCTTTCTTTCTTTCTTTCTTTCTTTCTTTCTTTCTTTTTTCTTTCTTTCCCTTTGGATAACTGTTATTTCCTTAATTGGAAATAACTACCTGCTAATAATGGCTAAGTCAGTTGACCTATTTGAGTCATAATGAAGATAACTAGGAATTTGTTGATATCCCCTTCTAGAGCCAAAACCAAACAAACAAAAGAAGAAAACAAAACAAAATTCAAGTTTGTCTTGAGAAGTCCTTGAGGTTTATGCTGTATTAGCAAGCCCAAATAATCGATCAATACTATAATTTTTTTTTAATGTGGCCAAAGCTCTTATCTAGTGTAAGTGACCTTTGCGTATGTGGTAAAGAATAGAGTAACACAGGTAATTAATGTGTATGCTTTCATTGTTCAGATAGAAATTGTATTCTATGAGTAGATCATCAGCCCTTCCAAAGAACAATTTGAAGCCCTAAGATACTGAAACAGTTCCTGGGAGAATTGTCTTGAAGAAAGAAAGATCTAACAATCTCTTTCCCAACTCTCAATACCATTGACAGTGCAGCATTTTATAATAATGCAGCCAGGTCTGTGTAGAGGGCAAAATGAAGTTGTGGGATTGTTAAACAAGCTAAAATATTCCTGCCTGTCCTTTGTTTCTAGAAATTGAGGAATTACCAGATTCAATTTTAAAATGATTGTTGGGTTGTTACAAGTAAATAGATTATCCACATTTGTGGGTTTGACATAGAAATGAGATTGTGAAAAGCAAGCTAAGCTACTCGAGGGAAATTTGAGTTGAAGAAAATTAATTTTGAATTATGTTTCAAAAGAAAAATGATTTGTTTTGTTAGAGAAAATATGAGAGGGCCTGCATGTATGGGTAATACTGGGTGTGATTGAAAGAAAATAATATTTATGCAAGTACATAAAGAAGGTGGAACAATTTAATTAAGATAGATAATATGGATGAAAGAAAGTGACAAAGCTTGGGAAATTAGTTGAGTGGTCGTGAACGAGATAGGTAGTTTTAGCTCCTGATTCAGTTTTTATTCAGCTTGATACAAAATGCATATTGAAATTGTTTCCAATGTCTAAAAAGTGAACTAATTAATCAAATAAGACGAGTATCAATAGCACTGTAGTGAGTATTTTTTAAATCCTGTCCTAAAGTGTCTTAAACATAGAAGATGGTAAAAAAAAAAAAAGTCAGTGACTTAAAATATTAGGCCAACCACAGTTTCTACCACCATCCCTCCCACGTTAACTACAAATACCCATGATGTACAAAACTTACACTTACCCATCCATGTTCTTCTATCTCATGTCTCCTAGGAATACGTTGTATATTTCCATCTCTTGTTTTGGCTACTGACCTCCTTGTACTTCCCCCTCTAATATCGTGCACCATTTGAAGCCCTGTTCATCCATGAGCCTTCCACAGGATCCACTCTGATCTTAGGAAGGATTCATTCCACCAACGCAAGAATGTGTTTTATTTACTCCAAATTCCAGTTTGTGGCAGGGATTAAACACTCAGTATGTAACTATGCCATCAAGTCAATAAAAAAATTCTTTTTGATTGATAAATGTTTGCTTTTCTGTGAGGCTTTTTTTTTTCTTTTCCCTTCCTGTCTCTTGCAATTAAAACAAAACAAAATCAAAACCTTAATCCCCTTTTTACAAAGAGCTTCTTCAAAATTTGGAATGTTACTACAAGTGTCTTAAGTTACTGTTTTCCAGACTAAATACATACGTTTGTCCTTGTGACATGATTTATAGACTCTTCAGTACCTAGCGAACATCGCCTGAATGCATTATAATTATGTTCATATGGTGTAATAAAATAGTCTGGACCTTCTTGATGATGTGATTAAATGGAGAAATATATTGAGTTCATGAATGGGAAAGCTGATACTATAAAAATGTCAAATTCAGCCACATTCATGTAAAATTTCAATAAAACTATCTCAGTATATGATTCTAAACTTGAGATGGAAGAATAAATGGCCAAGGAAAAACCCATGATTTTATTAAAGGAGGAACAACTGCATGGAACTAAATATTATCGCTCATAATTAAAATAAGTTCTTAAAGCTCAGAAATAGAGTTAAATTGCATATGCATGGATATTATGTCTAGCATTATGTATATCACATGTGTAGTATGTATATAGCATAGACCAGTATGTATACTCATCTATATGAATATGACAAAAATGAGGAATCTGGGTGGCTCAGTTGGTTAAGCATCTGACTCTTGATTTTGGCTCAGGTCATGATCTCATGCTTGTGAGATCGAGCTCTGTGTAGGGTTCCACCCTAGGCATGGAGCCTGCTTAAGAATCTCTCTCCTTCTCCTTCTGGCCCTCTCCAAGTGGTTCTTCCTCTCTCTTTCTCTCCCTCTCTTTCTCAAAACACGAAGTGGCAAAAATGTACTTCAAATTAGTGGCTACATGAACTATTCCTCCATACGTGGTGTCAGAATATTGACTACTTGTTTGAAAAATCTATAGAATTTGGTCCAGAACTCATTCCAGTTAGATAAATTAATTTCAGAACAGATACAAACCTAAATATGAAAAGGAAGCCATCCTGAGAAGGTATGAATATATTAGGTCCATCCTTCAGCTTACATCTTTTATTTTTTTTTGCCTTCTCAAGTTTTCATGGACTTTGTCACTGTAGTTAAAGCCTCCCCATATGCTGGGTTGTTGTTTTCATTATAAAGAAGCACCACATGTCATATACATTTAATAATCTCTTTTGAGTCCTCAATCCCTCTATTACCCCCATTCATTTTTTTTTCCCCACCGAGAGCATGACATCTTTAAAAGCTTTCTGTATGTCTGCCTTTCTTTTCAACTCTTTTCTCCCTCTTTCTCTCTCTCTCTCTCTCTCCTGGGTCAATTTTAATTTTTTTATTTAAATTACAGTTAGTTAATGTACAGTGTAATAATAGTTTCAGGTGTAGAATTTCATGATTCAACATTTACATACAACACCCGGTGCTCATCACAACAAGTGCCCTCCATAACACCCATCACCCATGTAGCCCATCCCCCTACTTCCTCTCTGGAAACCATCAGTTTGTTCTCTATAGCTAAGAGTCTGTTTCTGGTTTCTCTCTCTCTCTCTCTCTCTCTCTCTCTCTCTCTCTCTTTTTCTTTGCACTTTTGTTTTATTTCTTAAATTCCATATATGAGTGAAATAATATGGTATTTGCCAACTCTTTTTAATCAGTATTTATCTCATTTTCTGCTTCGGGATTGTTTTTCTGGATATAGGTGATTATTGCCCTGTCATGTGCCAAAAACATCTTTTGGTCAAACTGTCCTAATTTTAATCAGTTTGTCAGCACTCTTTGGAATGGCTGACCCTTCTCCCCCGGATCACTCCATTTTCTACTTTTCCATGACCCAAATTCACCAAGCTTCCCCCAGCCGTCTTCACCTCCTTCCTCAGAAATTTAAATTTGGCATTCCCTAAAACTTTATTCTTAATTATTTTATTTTCATTAGGTACATTCTCTTCCTAGGTGATGCCCTTTAGTTTCCTGGTTTTAAATATCACATCTCCACCTCAGGCTTCCTAATTGAATCTTGTATTCAGTTGTCTTTAGGCATCTCGAACTTAGCATTAATTTTCATTCCGTTCTACAATTATATGCGTAGTGTTCGTCTCCATAACTGAATCCCACCATCCACTTAATAAGTCAGGCCTCAAGCTCTGCAGTCACTCAGGTTTCCTACTTTTCTTCTCAAATTGCATCTAAATCTGATGAGTAACCCTACCTACCATGCCAGATAAAGCAACCCTTAAAATCAGCTCTTCTTATGAGTACATAGCAACAACCTCAATCATGAACTCTCTTCTGTAGCACTCTAAGAAGAAAAATACAAACAGCTCTAAATGGGTGATGGGCATTAAGGAGGGCCCTTGTTGGGCTAAATAAATAAATAAATAAATAAATAAAACAGTGTTGAAAGGTGAGCAATGAGAATAGATGGCCTTTTTGGTTACACTAGATCAGTTGGATATTTAGGTTGAGGAGAGTGTCTTAATTATGAACCTACAACATATGTGAAAATCAACTCCAGAAGTTTGTATATCTAAATAATACAATAAGATCACTTTTTGAAGATAATACAGGGGAATCAATTAGTACCAGTGAAGAAGATAAAGATTTTTTTTTTTTTTGCCCCGGTTGCAAAAATGCTAACCATGAAGAAAAATAATTATATTTATTAAAAATGAAAAAAAATTATGTTCATCATAAAAAGCATAAAAATGAAAAGCAAGCCCCAGAGTTAAACGGGAGTGTGTATTTGCATATATAAAGTTGACAAAGAGCTCCTATCCATAATATATAAGGAACTCAAACAAACGGGTAAAAAAGGAAAGACAAACCAATAAAAATGAATGAAATACTCGGATATATACTCGACGAAGCAGACATCCAAATTGACAATAAATACGTGAAAAAGGTACTCAACATAATTAGACATCATGGAAATGCTATTATAACATAATGTGAAGTCTCTATAAAACCTCCAGAGTGAATAAAATGAAAGAGACAGAAAATACAAAGTGTTCGGTGTACATGGCATTGTCTGTGAAAGCTGAATGCATGCCTCCCGATGACCCAGTATATGCTGACCTCCTTTAGCATATATTTGTGCAGTAAAACACAAGAAGGCCAACGAATTTCTGCAGCAGCTTCATTTGCATTAGTCAAACACTGCAAATAAGAGTAACGCACATTTATTAACAGAATAGAAAAATGGAAGTTATGCTTCTTACAATGAACTAGTACGCAGGATGGAAAATAACTTATATACTTCACAGGGTCAATGTTTCAATCATAAAATTTCATGAAATAAGCCAAATCAAAGAATACATGGGCATATGATTCCATTTATGTACTTTGCAAGCAAACAGAAAAAGTAAGATGATCAACCTTTGGGAAAATGAGTGGTTATTATCTTCCAGGGGAATTTTGGGGTATCGGTAATGCATTACTTCTTTGAGGGGGGTAATTGGATCCATGAAAGTTTCAGAGTGGAAAATCATCAGCTGTACACTTAATAGTATACATGTCCAGAACAAAATACATTTAAAAACTAAAATAAATAAAGTAAATGGTAAATAAGTAGTGAAAGACAGTATGGGTGGAAAATTTCTGAAAGTTTGGGTGAGGAAGTCAGCGAAATAAATTGCGTCAGCTAAAGAGGAATGTGGGATCAGATGCCTCTTACTTGTATTTTTTTTTTATAAGCCACATAGTAGAAAATACTTATGTGTAAATTGAATCATTCAAAAAGGTAATGGCTAATGGTACAGAAGAAAGACGGAGTGCCAGACTCAGTTCTTAGACAGTCAAGAGGGTGAAGTATCCAGGGATTGGCCACTGAAAGAAGAAACAACATTTTAGCCATCGATAGAAGGGAATACTTTATATAAATGAATATAAAATGTTGCACACTAATAGAAGTTTTTAATGTCAAAAGTGTTTTTATTTATTTATTTATTTTTTTTTAATGTTTATTTATTTTTGAGACAGAGAGAGACAGAGCATGAATGGGGGGAGGGGCAGAGAGAGAGGGCGACACAGAATCGGAAGCAGGCTCCAGGCTCCCAGAGCCTGACGCGGGGCTCGAACTCGCGGACCGCGAGATGGTGACCTGAGCTGAAGTCGGACGCTTAACCGACTACGCCACCCAGGAGCCCCAAAAGTGTTTTTAACAAATAGAAAGAATTTGACGTAATCAACTCAGTCTTAAAACTCATTTCAATGCAATCTCTGAGGCTTATAAGTGTGATTCTTTTTTTTTTTTTTTCTTTTTTACTTGGTTTCACATGTGAGAGATGGTAGATGGACCCATTCATGCGAATGAATTATTTATTCATATACAGCATCCCTCTGTGGCAGTGCATTTCCCCTTGTTTATTTTTCATGTTTATTCAGAATTATCTGTAGAACAGTGGCATTTCCTTTAACCATACTCTGACCTTCATTTATTTCCACAATCGTCACCTTTCTTTTCTACATGTCAAGTTGAAACGATTATAAGTTTCTCTGACTTACTTAACTCAGCTGTCAGTTACCTAATTTGACGGGTAGATGATTTTGTCATCCTCTCTTCCATGAGATACACGGATAAATTCCCTTCTGACCATTCCAGAAGTTTTTTTTATTATTCCCAATCATTATCTCATCCATATTCATCACTTTTCTGCCAATTTCATTTTGTTTTTTTTTTAACTAAAGTTTACTCTTAAAAGCCTGGGAGGCCAACTGGACTTTCAGGCTGGAAGCCGTATTTAAGTTTTGCCAAGTGTGATTTTGCACATTGCCTTAAGACTTTCATCAAAATTTCCTAATGGAGGTTATCTAGTGGCTTTTTGGGGGAAATTTTGAAAATTAATTAATCTTTACCTGCACGAGTAAATCTATTATCCATATTTTTACAAAAATATTTTACATTAATTTGAGCAAGGCCATATTTTGGAATACACGTGCAGTAATTTGGAGATATCACTGCAGAGAGCCGGCTGTCAGTGTTCTGCATTCCCTGCTAAGGATCTCCTGTAAAATTGCCCCATGACTCCATGTCTTCCAACTTTGTAAGCCATGACTTTCTCATGCCCACAAAATAGCTCATTGCCATCTGTTCATATCATTTTGCTGCTGGAACGTGGCCTGTCCACTTTTAAGAATCTCAAAATAAAAGGAAGTATAAGTAAGGGAAATTAGGGGCGCCTGGTGGCTCAGTCGGTTGAGCGTCCAACTTGGTCTCAGGTCATGATCACGCAGTTCGTGGGTTGGAGCCCTGCATTGGGCTCTGTGCGGATGGCTCAAAGCCTGGAGCCTGCTTCCAATTCTGTGTCTCCCTGTCTCTGTGCCCCTCCCCTGATCACACTCTGTCTCTCTCTGTCTCTCAAAAATGAATAAACGTGAATTTTTTTTAATAAACAAATCAAGAGGATTTCTTTAAAAGGTATTTATTGAAGGGTGCCTGGGTGGCTCAGTGGGTTGGGCTGGACTACAGCTAGGGTCATGATCTTGCAGTTTGTGAGTTCGAGCCACATATCAGGCTCTGTGCTGACACCTCGGAGCATGGAGCCTGTTTCAGATTCTGTGTCTCCCTCTCTTTGCCCCTTCCCCGCTCATGCTCTGTCTCTCTCTGTCTCTCAAAAATGAATAAGTACTAAAAATTTTTTTTATAAGTACGGGAAATTAAATGTATGTACTGAAAGAAACAGAGGATGTGCCTCAACTCAGAACCTCCAAAGAATCTGGAACTGAGAAAAAAATGCTAATATTTGAGAGAAAATGGTAGACCTTGCTAACTCTGTAAATCACAGGACAACCCCTTTTTCCATCCATTATAGATATGCCACTAAGGTGATGAACTCACGGACTCAGCTAGTGGGCAGAATGAACAACAGAAAACATGATTCCTGGCAGCACGTTGAGCATCTCACACCCCATTCTTCCTTCCTCCCCTCTCTTTGTCACTCACTTCTTTGGTGGCAAGCTTTGGGTGGTGTGCAATATCTTCTTTCCCATTTACACATCCCCTTTCGTTTTCCTGCAAATCAACGAGAGTAAACGTCAGAAATGGAGAATGTGGGAACGTTTGCACACACACAAAAAAAGTGCTCTGATAAACAGATTTTTTTTTTAAATATGAAATTTATTGTCAAAATGGACACCAATTAAACAGCCTTTTTGAGTTCCTGAATTTTCTGTGATATGGATGAGGCTGGGTGGGGGAGGGGACAAAACAAAACAAAAAAGACAAAAGAAAGCTTGCCTGAAGTATCACCCTCAGGCTGATGCTAATTCCAAAAAAGTTCTGGAGGAGCCTGGGTGGCTCAGTCAGTTAAGCAGCCGACTTTGGCTCAGGTCATGATCTCACAGTCTGTGAGTTCGAGCCCTGCGATGGACTCTGTGCTGACAGCTGGGAGCCTGGAGCCTCTTTCTGTGTCTCCCTCTCTCTGCCCCTCCCCCATTGCACTCTGTCTCTCTCTGCCTTTCAAAAATGAATACATTCTAAAAATTTAAAAAAAAATGAAAGAAGTTCTATAATTTGGGCCTGAAGACGAGTTAGATGAAATAATAACACTTGTCCAAGTGTAGCCAGGAAAGCCATACATTATAAGGCTTCTTCCTCAACTAAGCAAGAAATTAAATTTAAATCCCCATGCACAGGGTTTTGTGCTGTTTTGAATGACACTTCATATAAAACTGTTTTTTGTTACCACTCCGTACGGACAAATATAAAATAGTACCATGACGGACTAAGGCTAAATGTATGGACTCCTGACAAGCACATGTGGTGGAATATACTAGCCACAACCAGTGATTCTGTAATTAGATTAGTCTTATTACCAGCTTTCCAATTCCAGAGCCTTTGGAACCACATGGCAGTGAGGACAGGGCTGTTGATGTGAATAAAAGCAAATTCTGTTGGAGGAGAGAACAAGAAATACATAATATTTTACTTGCTATTTAAAATATTTATCCTACATATTATGATCAAAATATTCTAAGTCCATCATTTGCAACCATATACATATTTTAATTACTCTTTAATGCATATATAAATGCATATTGCTCTTTAATTACTCATTAATGCGTATTTAAATGCAAATTGTGTTTCCTGTGAACACACAAAGCAGTTTGTACTTTAAAAGCTTTGATATAATTTTGGAACAGGAAATAACCGCCTGAAACATACATAATGAATTTTGACACTCGTGATCAAAACTATTTTACTCAATGGGAAAGGGACTTGGTTAAATATGCTAATTCGGTTTGATTATTAAGCAAATTAAAATAAATTCAGACTTCAAAGTGCATAGACATGAAAGTGTTTTTCTGGGCTTTTAAATTATAATTTAAAGGTTAAACTATCCTAATTAATATTTTATAGTTTGTGTGAAATCCTCAGGTGAAAAAGAGACGACATAGTTTTGGTTTTCATATTCACACTCATCCATGCACACATTATGTATATATGATATAAGTGGATACGTCGCAAGTATTCACAAGTGTATATATATATATATATGTATATATATATATGCTTATATTTATAAATAGTTATTATAAGGTAACAGGTATATAGCATCTGTATAAAATGTTATTTCTCTACCCGATGACTGCATCTTTGTAAGGTTTCTAATATGTAAAAGTAAACAACTTTGAGAAAAATTAAAAATGTATATCCATTGTTCAAAGTTTAGACTAGAATTTTTTTTTTTCAAGTGCAAAGCAGTGTGTGGACCAGAGTGAAAAAACCAAAAATATTTTTAGCATATGAAATTTTAATCTGAAGAAGCAGGAAGGTTTTCTGATGGTGGGCTTTTAAAATAATTCTCTGGGAAATTTTAACCCCTCAATCTACCTCACTTCATTTTGGTTGGGTTTTAAGTTTTCTTATGTGTAGTCTCGTTCTCATCTTTCACATGTCTATGTGCAGGCTACACAGAACCTTCTAGGCTAGAGGTCATAGCATCAAGAGAAATAGAAGCATTGTGGAGTTAGGCTATGTCTCCCCTATCACAGAATTGAGTGTCCAGTTATACGGATGCATTGATCGCAAGTAGTGGAAAAAATGGGACCTTTGAATAGGCTTTAAATTATCCTCCTCTAAAGGGTCTAAAATTGGGTCGCCTGGGTGGCTCAGTCGGTTAAGCGGCTGACGGCTCAGGTCATGATCTCGCGCGGTCCGTGGGTTCGAGCCCCGCGCCGGTCTCTGTGCTCACAGCTCAGAGCCTGGAGTCTGTTTTAGATTCTGTGTCTCCCTCTCTTTGACCCTCCCCCGTTCATGCTCTGTCTCTCTCTGTCTCAAAAATAAACAAACATTAAAAAAAAATAAATAAAATGTCTAAAATTAAGTGTATTTAACACAGTGCAAATCAAGTTACCTGAAAGATCTCCTTCAGGGTCTAGGTAAGAAATTCCTAGTCTTCTCTTCACCTTAATAAAGGACTCAATTTTCTATGAACTATGAATGTGTTAACCTGGTGAATCTAAGTTGCTTTGAACCTTTCTGGCTTCCTTTGCATCACAAAGCTTGCTGCATTAAACTTGCCCATGAAAAGTGAATACACAATTCACATTTCTATTATCCCCAGGAAGAGTAGGGGAGCAAGCAGACTGGAAGAAATCTGTGTATTTGATAAAATTATGCTATTTTTTTTTTTTTGATAGCCACAAAAACAGCCTCCAAATTTCACCCAATTTATATCCATTACAGTTCATGAGCATTTGAGTTATATTTTTCATGGTATTTTCTGGCATGTTCATATATCTACAGTGTGTTTATTTAATATTTCACAAACTATAATTAAACTCTTTTTTTTTTTTTTTGAAGTAAAGAACTAGGGGCGCCTGAGTAGCTCAGTAGGTTAAGTGCCCAAATCTTGATCTCGGCTCAGGTCATGATCTCACAGTTTGGGATTCTTTCTCTCTCTCTGTCTCTCTTTCTCTCTTTAATGTTTATTTTTGAGAGAGATAGAGACACTGTGAGCGGAGAGAGAGGGAGACACAGAAACCCAAGCAGGCTCCAGGCTCTGAGCTGTCAGAACAGAGCCCAAGGCGGGGCTCAAACTCACAGACCACGAGATCATGACCTGAGCTGAAGTCAGACGCTCAACCGACTGAGCCACCCAGGTGCCCAAAATAAATAAATAAACTTTAAAAAATAAATAGATAAATACCAGTAAAAGAACCTAAGAGACAGAGAGGGCAAGGAAAGTTTACAGGTAAGAATTTAAGAACACAGAACTAATAAGTGGCTAAGTCATGACATAAACTCAAGTCTTGTGATTTCAAGCACAGGTTTTCTTCATAGCAGAATATTCTTTTATAATAATCTACCACACTAGGAGGAAAGAATGACAAAATCCAGTCCATGCCTAACCACCAGCTGTGAAAATTTCACCTCCCCTCAAATCTGTAGGAACTATATAAGTTTTGCATAAGGTAGTAAACTGTAATAAGAGAATTAGGTCATGATGTGTGTGTGTGTGTGTGTGTGTGTGAGAGAGAGAGAGAGAGAGAGAGAGAAATCCCCCCTCATCTGAGTACTGTGGATACATTATTAACTCTCCATTTCATTTAAAACTTGAGCAGAAAATGTTCCAGGTTTCCTGGGGTTTTTTTTTGTTTTTGTTTTTGTGAGTATATCATGTGCAGAAGTTATTTGCAAAAAAATAACTATGTATTCTGTCATGCCCAGGCAGTTTTAAAAAGCATGATTCTTAGTTTATGATCCTTGTGCTTTACCCTGAAGACAAGGGTTTAAGGGACCATAAGTATGATGTGTCAACTCAGGGTCCTATCCAAGGACAAATCACTAGGAGCTGGATCATTTAAAGTCACTACCTTATTCATGTGCTGGCCTCATTCAGAGCCAGCCTTGGTGACACTCAGCTGTGTATGATTTGGAGAAAAACCTCGGACCTCACGCTGGCTCTTCTCAGATGCTATCCTGCCATAAATGTTAGTAAGAACTACTTTTTAAATTAATAGACATTTTAAAGAAGTTTTGGGCTTACAGAAAAATCGAGCAGAAGAGGGCATTCCCGTATACCCACTCTCTCTTCTGCATTTCTTCTACCATTAACATTTGGACGAATTGCAGTAAATTTGTTTTAATTAATGAGAAAAAATTACATATTATTATTTTTAAATTTTTTTAATGTTTATTTATTTTTGAGAGAGAGAGAGAGGGAGAGAGAGAAGTGTGTGAGCAGGGGAGGGTCAGAGAGAGAGTGAGACGCAGAATCCCAAGCAGGCTCCAGGCTCTGAGCTGTCAGCACAGAGCCCAATGCGGGGCTCAAACTCACGACTGTAACATCATGACCTGCGCCAAAGCTGGATGCTTAACCAAATGAGCCACGCAGGCCCCACAGTGATTATTGTTGTCTTAACAATATTTAGCTTTCTGAATCATGATCATAAGATGTCTTCTCATTTATTTCGCTCTTTTTCTTTTATTTCAAAGGCTTTGTAGCTTTTTAGTTTAAAAGTATTACACTTCTGTTAAATTTGATTCTAGTTTTATTCTTTCTATGGCTACTGTGTCTTTTTTTTAATTTCATGTTTACATTATTTATTGTTAAGTATAAAAATACCATTATTTTTCAAAACATTTATCTTATATCCTGAAACTTTTCCAAACTCCTTTATTGGCTCTGGTTTTTTGTTGCTGCTGTTGATCCCTTAGGTTTTTCTATAAACAAAGATCATGTCATCTGGCAATGAAGATAGTTTTATTCTTTTCCTCCTGGATGTTATTATTTATTTATTCATTTTCCTTTTCTAATTTTGCTGGTTAAAACCTCTAGTGCATGTTGAATAACAGTGGTGGTCGTGGATACTTTTGTGTCTTTGTCTTGATCTTGGATGCCAAGCATTCTATCATATTAAGTGTGTCAGTAGCTTTGGGTCTTTTCAAAGCACACTCTAAAAAGTTAAGGAATTTCACTTTTATTGTTAGTTATGGGGTGTTTTGATCATTGTGTTTTGTTGGGTTTCGCTAAAGGCTTTTTCTGTGACTACTGAGACGGTCACGTGGATGTTGTCGCTCACGCTATGAATACGCTGTATTCCATTTATTGATTTTTCTACTTTAAATAATTTTTTCATTCCAGAAATAAGTCATACTTGTTTATGGTGTCTAATCCTATTTATATTTTTCTGAATTCGGTTTGAAGATTTCTTCCTTCTTCTTGGTCTGTTTTCATTAGGGATTCCAATCTATATTTTTCTTGTAGAATGTGTCTTATTTTGGTATCAGGAAATTGCTGGCATAAAATGAGCTGATGAGTGTTCCCTTATCTTATATTCTTTGGGAACTGTTTGGGGATTATTGGTCTTAAATGTTTATTAAAAGTTTGGTAGAATTCACCAGTAAGGTCATCTGGGCCTGGGATTTCCTTTATAGGATATTTCTTGATTAAAAATTCAATGCCTTGGGGGCACCTGGGTGGCTCAGGTGTTGAGTGTCTGACTCCAGATTTTGGTTCAGTTCATGGTCATGATCCAAGGGTCATGCATCGAGCTCTGTGCTGACAGTGTGGAGCCTGCTTGGAATTCTCTCCGTCCACTTTCTCTGCCTTTACCCACTCACTCTCTCTCTCTCCAAATAAATAAATAAACTTAAAGAAATTGTCGCGACTGGCATGACAAACACCGAGGTCAGGGTCCTGAGGGTAGGGCAATGCAAGAAAAAAAGAGAGAAGAGAAAGTTTGGGAACAGGAGGGTCCCCTGGGCTGATGGCCCAAGTGACGGCTTTATTGTTGCTCTACACAGTCTTTTATAACCAGACTCTTATGGGTTAGGTCATTCTAAGAATAAACAGATTTCACATAATTGCTGCCAACCAAAACATTTAGTTCTGTGTTTCTTGTGCATTTTCTAGACGGGTCGCAAGACCTTGTTGATAAGATTGCTAGCAAAACACAATTCCCATGTTTGTTTCTATCTGACTTGGGGTAGAAAAAGGGAGGTAGCATTACTGCCAACACCTGCAGACCACAGGCTTCAGGAACTAACTTTCTCAGCCTTGACAAGGCTTTCGTATGCCCTTGAAAGTGGGGGAATGGGAGGGGGAACCACCGGGTTGGCTTGAGTCAACAGGGAACATTGCTCGACCCGGTCTCAGCCTGGCGCCGGGGCCCGGCCTCCCACATGAATGGGAGGGGGGACCACCGGGTTGGCTTGAGTCAACGGGGAACATTGCTCGACCCGGTCTCAGCCTGGCACTGGGGCCCGGCCCCCCACAAGAAATCAATATCTTTACATATGCATTCTTATGTATTCATACATATGTTATGTCTTCTTGATTCAGTTTTGAAAATTTGTGTTTTTCTGGGGATTCACCCATGTCATATAAGTAACTTTATTTGTTGGCATATAATTGTCCATAGCATTCTCTTTCAATTGTCATTTCTAAAGGACAGTAGTAATAGCCCCTTTTTATTCCTGATTTTACTAATCAAATATTATATTTTTTCTTTGTCAATGTAGCTAGAGGTTTATCAATTTTATTGACCTTTGCATAGAACGAGTCTTGATATTTTTGGTTTTCCAAATGGTTTTGTATTCATTATTTCAATTATTTCTGCTCTACTCTTCTTCTTCTTCTTCTTCTTCTTCTTCTTCTTCTTCCTATTATTATTATTATTATTTTACTTCTGCTGGTTTGAGTTAGTATGATCTTTTCTCCCCCCCCCCCATTTCTTCTTAAAGGTGTATTAGATTTTTGACTTTCAGATCTCTTTCCTAAACACAGGTATTTATAGTTATGTTCCCCTCTAAGCACTACTGTTGGTCATACCCTAAATTTCTGTATGCTGCATTTTCATTTTATATTCTCTCAAGTTATTTCCTAATTTTTGATTTGTTTTCTTTGATCCCTTGGTTATTTAGGAGTGTGACTTTAATCTTTACTCACTTGGGGACTGTCCAAATTTTCTTGTTATTTATTGCTAATTTCATTCTGTTGTGTTTGCAGAGCAAATATCTTCCAATTTCAATCCTTTTCATTTTAATCCTGTGAGGCTGAAGTTTTTCATAGCTGATACAGTTGCAAAGTTGTTGGCTTCAAGGTTACCACAGAGGTGTGGGGAGAAGGATGTGAATTCTACAAGGTAAAATGGCACACAAGTCATGGTTCTTACAAAAATCTGGTCATTTTTCTTCAATAAACCCTCCTCAGATTGTTATATGCCTTTGGTTGGTTTCCAGAGTTATTAAAAAGTGGATTTCATTATTTTTGCCAGTATTCTCATTGTTTTTATGGAGGAGCAGGTTTTTGGATGTCATGCCGTAAGAGTAGTTCCATATTAATCATTAAACACATAAAATATTCCAAGTAACAGAGACCTTTCCTGTACAACCTTAATCTTCTGTCCTGGCAACTTTCTTTCCAAATACCTACTTGGAAAGATATTATAGGCAGTATCAAATATGAAAATAAAAATTATGAAAATTTAACTACCCCATTATTAGCTCTGAGTTAAAATGTGTTTCAGGGCATTGAGAACGTGTCTAGGCACATTTGAATTCCTGTGAAATTTCTATTACTTGTTGTTGTTGTTGTTGTTGTTGTTGATTTTAAATTCATTTGTCTGCTTAATGGGCAAGGCAAATGTTATTGGAACTTTCTGAAGAGTTTCAGGGATAAACTCCAGACCCGAATCCTATGTATGATGTCACAGGACCAATCCTACACAATTCCCGAGGCTTTACTTGGAGGGGGAGGCTCCCCGCCCCCCCCCTCACCTGGAGTGAGTTGCACTCAAGGACCCCAGGATGGACACATATATCTGTATTCCTAGCTCATATGGCTCCCAGTCAAGGTGATTTCAGCTGGGGTCCTTCTAAGGCATCGGGTCTGAGACTTCCTTATTGGAGATCCTTGAAGACACTTCTGTCTACTTTGACTTCTTACTTTATTGTGGGAGACTTTCCTCCTTTCCCTTCTCCCAGCCTCTGTGTCCAAATAAATGGCAGGAGCCTTTTGTCCGGGGCTTCTTCTGCAGTGAGATAATCCCCCTTCCCCCATCTGTTGATCCACTTGGCACTTGCCCAGTGAAATATGGAAGAGTGGGGTCCCCTCACCTTTCCGGCCTCCTGTTTATACTATTTCAGTGAATGAATAAAGGCATGATCATCATTTTTAGTTTGGCTTATCACCCTAATGGACCACCTCAACACCTGGCAGCTCTCTCGTGACACTTGCCATTCTCAAGGCCTCTTTAGACCCTAATATACAAAAAATACTCTTTGAGTTTTGTCTCTGAACCACAGTAGTGGGGTACGGATAAAATACCACGCCAGCCTCTCTGTAAAAGTATGGTATATTCAAAATCACTTATAATCGGGGCACCTGTGAGGCTAAGTCAGCTGAGCCTCTGACTTTGGCTCAGGCCATGATCTCACAGTTTGTGGGTTCGAGCCCCATGTTGGGCTCTGTGCTGACAGTTCTCCCTCTCTCTCTCTGCCCCTCCCCCCCTCACACTTTGTCTCTATCTCAAAAATAAACATTAGAAACAATTTAAGGGGTGCCTGGGTGGTTCAGTTGGTTGAGCATCTGACTTCCAGCTCAGATCATGATCTGACAGTTCTCAGGCTTGAGCCCCGCGTCAGGCTCTGTGCTGATAGCTCGGAGCCTGGAGCTTGCTTCGGATTCTGTGTCTCCTGTCTCTGTCTCTCCCCCACTCATGCTCTGTCTCTGTCTCTCAAAAAATAAATGAATAAATAAATAAACAAATAAATGTTTTTAAAAGAAAAAAATTAAAATTGCCTGCCTTCTTCTCTTTATACAGATATTGTGGAAAAAACTCTGGAATATCGAATCCTAGGTCCTCTATGCCTTTCTGCAGCTGCTGGCTTCTAGGTCTCTACTACTCTGTTACATTATTCAAATCGCCTGCATTATTCTGGGATATTCTGTCAGCCTCAGCTGCTCAATTTTGCACAGTATTATGCCCACTCCACAGCCCCACCCAGCACCTAGAGAACCTCCATGGTGCAGTGTTTTTGAAAGATGGCCACCAGGTGTCCTGGGCAGTGATTTTTGGCCTCCCGGTGGTTTCCATCCCATTGAGCAACAGAGATCTGCTTACCACTGGTATGTTCCTGCACTCTTCTCAGGTCAACTTCTGTAGCCCTGCTCCTCACAAGTGCGCCGAATGCCTCCTACCACGACTCCACTCTCAATCTCTCATTGCTTCAGAGAGCTTGGCCCATTTTGCACCCTATCGGGACTCCGCACACACCTTTCCGTGACACATTTGGAAGTATCCTGATTCTTTAGCCAATGTGCCGTGAGGAGCCTGCTCTACCTGAAAGTGCCATTTGATTTGAAATTGTTATATTAAACAAATCATTTTAAACATGTTCAAACCTCAGAGTATTTATTATGGGTTGACATGTACAGGTGCTAGACAAGGGGAAGCAGATTTTTTCACCATGGGGGACGAACTGCGAATACTGAGTGAATTAGTTTTATTATAAGGGGACACTATATTCTATGCACTCTCTATTCCAACAATAGTCAATTCTCAGGTAGCGGTGACTTTGACCAGCTGGTCAGGTTTATGGCCATTTGCTTACCATTTAAAAACAGGTAGTGTCTTGTTTTAACACTTAGAGCTTGGATGATATGCAGAATCCCTTTTTACTAGAGAGATATATGCATCTATTCACTTAAACAGATGCATGTGTCTGAACAGCTGCAGGTTTCAAAGTTATTTCCTGTACTTATTTATAAACATTCTGAACACATTCCCCGATGCTACCATGGCATTGCTATAAAACTAAAAATAAGAAGGGAGAAAATCTTCCAGATGCTGCCGACTCTAAGCCGAGCTGCTGTGCAGAGTAGGATCATGATGCCAATATTGTGAATACAGTTTTCAGTGAGTCTCGTGCAGCCTACTATCCATCTGAAGATTAATTGCAATTAAACAGTAACAGGAAACAATCAGCAGAAAGGATCGTAGCAAATCACAATGTGAGTGGTTATTGTTTTTTTTTTCTTTCTTTTGAAAAAACAGAAAATCCATTTAGTAGTTTCATGATCTAAATAATTCAGATTTTCTCAGGTTTCATTCTATCTGTGTGCGGTATCTCTAATTCAACTGCAAGTGTGAAATGTGAAGCTCGTATTTTCAAAGCTGGACTATTACACTACGCTGTAGTCCATAGAAATGGCTTCATTGATCAACCATAAAAAAACAAATTTAGCACAATTTAAACTTTTGCGTTTTATGTAAATGATAACTCTACGATGGGAAGGTACATCTTTCTACTTAAGTGAACACGGAAGATATTGTAGTGAAAGTGTAAGTGTTCCTTGGTGCCCTCATAAGCAGATCCACCTTAAAGCATATGGCCAAAGAAATGTTGCTGTTCTTTTGTATATTACAGACTGATGTGTGGCTGCAAATCCCATTCCAAAATATGAATGAGATGATGTACTTAGAGCTATCTAAAAATAAGTTTATATACAATAAGTTTATGTATATGTACACATACACACATGGGCATGTTTAAAAAAAAACTAAAAATATATATTTGTTGCATGTGAAAATGAACTTGAATTTAGCTACGAATTTTCTTCAATCAGAAGAAAAAGGAAGACAAGTTGCGCAAGTGTTGCCTGGAAAAAAGTGGGCTTCTCAGGTCCTCGGGAAAGGCAAACCTCGTCTTGCTGTTAAATTACAAAAAGAATACGTGGCAGAGTAAATGATCTTTAATGCTGTCTATGCAATAGATGCAGATATATTATTTATTTGAACATTTCTAGTAGTGACTCTATATAACAGCCAAGAGCAAAATCCAACCTACTGTTTGGGGCACCTGGGTGGCTCAGTCGGTTAAGTGTCCAACTTGGGCTCAGGCCATGATCTCATGGTTTGTGAGTTCAAGCCCTGCATCTGGCTTTGCACTGGAGATGAGGAACCCGCTAAGGATTCTCTCTCCCCTTCTGCCTGCCCCTACCCACTCACTCTCTCAAAATAAATAGATAAACTTAAAAAAATAAATAAAATCCAACCTATTGTTAGAATAAAATAGACACGTTGCAAGTAGTGATTCTCTTTTGGAACTGTTTTCTTTTTCTTTTTGAGATTTAATTAATCAAAGCAATACTGTATTTATTAAAAAAGGAAGACAACCTTATAAGAAGTCTAACAAAGTCCAGGTAACTCATGAGGAACTAGTTATTGTTTTTATTTAGTAACACTGTTATAAAATAAATTTACTGTTATAAAAATACTGTTTTTCTATCTTAAAGTTTATGGAAACTCCATTGAGACAGTTAATATATAACTCACTTTCAAGATTCTGTACTTAACACATTAGTAAATTTTTTTCATTTTATGAGTTTCATTTACCCCTTTTATTTTACCATAATCTTTTCTTAGTTTCCAAAATTACAGTTTTGAGGCAAGTCCTGAAATTTTATACATAATGAGAGCTAACTTATATTGAGCACTTTTCTTGCCAGAAACTATGCTAAAAGCTTTATGCACTTACATCATTTAATTCAGAAAAGAATCATATTAATCTTGATTTTTTAGAAAAAGAAAGTAAAGTAAGGCATATAAAGATTTATTGACTTTCCCTGGTTACATAGTTCAATTATATCAGAGAGCTAGAGCATAAACCTAAATCTGTTTGTTTCAAGAGCTTATATTCTTAACCACTACAGTATATTGCAATAAAATGTCATTTAACAGTTTACTCTATGGTGTGTCCTAAATATATAAGAAAATTACTATTTTGTAAAACATGTGCAAAAATTGAGAAAGGCTTGAAAAGAAAATAAATGAGTTTTCTTAATAAAGACACTTCTTACAGTGCTTCAACTAAAATTCCAAATTAACCTAACAAGGAGATTCCATGGATCTAATTTATGTCTTTTGCTAAAAAATGTTGTTAATGGACTTATGAGCCCTTTCTTAGAGTAAGAAAATTCCTTCGTAAGGACAAAATTTCACACATAAATTTGTAAGCAAATCAATCCTCATTTCCTGGATTCCAGAAAAACATTATAAGCAAAAAAAAGAAAAAAAAATGCTTTTGGAGGGATTCTTACACTCGTCCTTTCTTTCTTTCTTTCTTTTCTTTTCTTTTTTTTTTTTAACATTCATTTACTTTTGAGAGACCGAGTGAGACAGAGTATGAGCCGGGGAGAGGTAGAGATAGAGGGAGACATAGAATCTGAAGCAGGCTCCAGGCTCTGAGCCATCAGCACAGAGCCCCACGCAGGGCTCATACCCACAATTGGTGAGATCATGACCTGAGCCAAAGTCAGATGCTTAACTGACTCAGCCACCCAGGTGCCCCAGAATTCTTACACTATTTCTAGTTGTAAGGTCCTAAATAACAGAGGTGTGCCCAAGTTGTCTTTGTATTCTAAAAACTTTCTCAATATCTTAGGCAAAGTCAGGGCTTAGTGTATGTTTGTCAGAGGAACACATAAATTAACTAGTCAATGAACAGGTGTTTCACTATAACAAAATATTAATTTTATTGTGGCAGATATATCTAGGTGTTCACCAAATTGCTTTTCCTTCTTTCCTGTTTGCTTAGTCAGACCACATTTTCCAGATTTTTTATGATGTGGTTTGACATGTGTTCCTGTTAAGACCATGAACCCCACAAAAGTAAAAATTACATATGTCTGTGTTAAACTATGGCTTCATAAATCTGTCAATCTCCCTTTCTCTCTGTGCATCCTTTTTTTTTCTGTCCTTGATAATACAAAATAATATAACTATTAATAATTTGATACATAATTTAATAGAATTTTAAAATATTCATTTTCTGTATGTTGCTCTTTCCATATGAACTTAAGGCTGACTAGTTTAAGTTTAATGAAGATATACTCATTGCTTTGTTTGTCTATGTTCCACAGAGTTTTATATATAAAGGAAATGTAAAATATATTCAAACAATTAGACAAACCATCCCACTATGGAGATAACAAATGAACATCATAAAGAAGTGAACTATTGGCTGAAAGGAAATATATAAAATGGGATAAAATGATGGTTTTGAATTAGCTTTAAATCTGGGGTGCCTGGGTGTCTCAGTTGGTTGGACGATCGACTTCGGTTCAGGTCATGATCTCACAGTTTGTGAGTTGGAGCCCCGCGTCAAGCTCGATACTAACAGCTCAGAGCCTGGAGCCTGCTTCACATTCTGTGTCTCCCCCTCTCTCCACCCCTCCCTTGCTCACGCTCTGTGTCTCTCTGTCTCTCAATAATAAATAAGTGTTAAAAAAAATGAATTAACTTTAAGTCATTCTTAAATAGGGTGTTTAAGAAGTCTCAAAGTATAAAATATAAAAATAAGGTTAAACATAAAGTCTCAAGTAGAAAGAAAAGGTTATACACATATATTTGGAAATCCTCCTTTATGTTATGACATGCATTGTAGATGTGAGATATATTTGCTTCGAAATTGAAGGGCTCTTCTGTACCATGTTAACATATTTCTTTGTATAAATTGTTCACTTCATAAATCAACTCTGGCTAGACACTGAAATACAAATATTAGTGAACTTGTTAAGCTTCTGTCAGATATACTGCCTTATTGAGAGAATTTAAAAGCACTTTTAAAGAATTTCCTGAGACGAAAATGCTGTAGTGTAAGTTACATGGGATAGCAAGAAACTACAGTTGCAGTTTAAATACATATTTTTGCAGCGGTGCCTGGGGGACTCAGTTGATTAAATGTCTGACTTCGGCTCAGGTCATGATCTCGTGGTTTGTGGGTTTGAGCCCTGTGCTGGGCTCTTTGCTGAACAGCTCAGAGCCTGGAGCTACCTCAGATTCTGTCTCCCTTTCTCTCTGCCCCTCCCCTGCTCACACTCTGTCTCTGTCTCTCTCAAAAAGAAATAAACAATAAAAAAAAAAAAAAAAAAAAAAAATTAAACACAGATGTTTGCAAAGGCAGCATGAGAACTGTATGTATTCACACTGTGTCCTTCATTGTTAGCATCTCATATTCGTATGGTGCATTTAGTGCATGAAATGAACCAATTCTGGCACATTAGTAATCAAAATTCATACTTTATTGAAGACTTTCTTAGTTTTCACCAAGTGTTCTTTTTATGTTCCAGTATTCTATCCAGGATATCACTTATATTTAGTCATTATATCTCCTCAAGCACCCCTTGGCTTTGACAATTTCTCAGAATTTTCCTCATTCTCTTTAAAAAAAAAAAAAAATATTTGTTTAAAGTTTATTTATTTATTTTGAGAGAGAGAGAGAGAGAGACCATGCAAGTGGGGGAGAAGGAGAGAGAGAATCCAAGCAGGTTCTGTGCTCAGCATGGAGTCCAATATGGGGCTCAATCTCATCACCACAAGATCGTGACCTGAGCCAAAATCAAGAGTCAGATACGTTCAACCAACTGAGCCACGCAGGCACCCTTTAGAATGTTCCTTATTCTTGAAGACCTTGAACATTTTGAAAATACTCATCACATATTTGTAGAATGATCTTAAATCGGGATTTGTCTTTTTTTTTTTTTAATAATTAGATTTGGAATATAGGTTTTTAGGGGGTGATACTATAGACCTAAAATATCATTTTCTTACCCCAATATCATGGATGCATGCTATCAATGTGACTCGTCACTGCTGTCATTAGAGTTAGTCAGGTTTCTCTACTGTAAAGTTAATCTCAACCCTTTTTCTCCATTGTACTCTTTAGGAGGAAGTCACTACACACAGCTCACACTTAAATGGTGAGACGATCGGGGCGCCTGGGTGGCTCAGTCGGTTAAGCGTCCGACTTCAGCTCAGGTCACGATCTCGCGATCCATGAGTTCGAGCCCCGCATCGGGCTCTGTGCTGACAGCTCAGAGCCTGGAGCCTGTTTCAGATTCTGTGTCTCCCTCTCTCTGACCCTCCCCCGTTCATGCTCTGTCTCTCTCTGTCTCAAAAATAAATAAACGTTAAAAAAAAAATTAAAAAAAAAAAAATAAATAAATGGTGAGACGATCAGCATCACCTCTCGCACAAGGAGTATTTACATAAATTATTCAGAATTTTTCTGCATCGGAGATTTGTCTGTCCTCTCACATTTATCCATTGATTAGTTCCAATATGTATTTATATCTGTGGACTCAAGGATATTTATTTTATACTTAGGGTTGTAATCTAACACTTTAGTCACTTTGCTGTTCAAATTGTTCCAACTTTGATCTTTAATAGTCCCTTCAGCTGGCTCCGCTGTCTCTGACATACCACATCATTGTTTCTATGTGAGACCTCGCTTCGGTTTGGGCACTACAAGATGATCCAGGCTCATTTTGGACATTCTTTGTCTCAAGCCTGATAGAAACTATTGGAGAAACCAGAGAGAGAAGCTACCTGCTTCCTTGCACTTCCTTGGCAAATCGTATCAGAAAAAAAAAAAATATCTGTGTGCTAGATTTGCTTTTCGCCACTGATATTCTTGCTTCTAAGCTCTATCAGCTGGCAGAGCGAGAATATATTATGTATTTCCATTGACCATATATGTATGCATTTCTATAAACGTATCTACAATGTATTCTTAGATCTAAGCTAACCGTGAGTTCATACTGGTGTCTCCAAATCTAATCTAGTGCTGAATGGGTCAGTCTAAACTTACCCCCTTCCTACTCTGTGACCTCCCACTAAAATAGTGATAAACTTGGCTCACATCATCTTCCAACAATTTATTTTATTGTTCAATTCCAATATGCACGTATAGTGGGTATTATCAACAGATTGCTAGCTTATAACCCTATGGGGAACAACTTTCAGCTAGAGTATTGTATTTACATACAAATTCTTTTGCTTTTAGTCTTATAGGCTTCATTCATTTCTTTTATTTTTCCTTTTTTTTTTTTTTAATTTAAATTTTAGTTAACCTACCTACAGTGCAATGCTGGTTTTAGGAGTAGAATTCAGTGACTGATTACTTACATAAACACCCCGTGCTCATCACAACAAGTGCCTTCTCCAGTACCCATTACCCATCTAGCCCATCCTCAACCCTCAGTTTGTTCTCCATCATTAAGAGTATCCTGTGGTTTGTTTCTCTCTCTTCTCTCCCCCCTCATCCACCACTTCCCATATGTTCAACTGTTTTGTTTCTTAAATTCCACATATGAATCGTGTGGTATTCGCCTTTCTATGATTGATTTATTTCACGTTAGCATAATATATTCTAGCTCCATCCATGTTATTGCCAATGGCAAGATTTCAATATTTTTGATGGCTGAGTAACATTCCATTATATATATATATATATATTCCCTTTAGTAAGGTTAATTCACATTATTTCTAATGGAAATAGATTATTTTGTCATAGTCTGTGTTTCATCCTGCTCCTTGGCCTTCTCAATGTATACATTTTTTTTTAATTTATTTTTTTTTTAATTTTTTTTTTCAACGTTTTTAATTTATTTTTGGGACAGAGAGAGACAGAGCACGAACGGGGGAGGGGCAGAGAGAGAGGGATACACAGAATCGGAAACAGGCTCCAGGCTCCGAGCCATCAGCCCAGAGCCTGACGCGGGGCTCGAACTCACAGACCGCGAGATCGTGACCTGGCTGAAGTCGGACGCTTAACCGACTGCGCCACCCAGGCGCCCCTCAATGTATACATTTTTAATTTACAGACATAAAGGTTTATTCCTTGTTCTCTAGAGTTCTATGAATGTTGGCAAACGCATGGTTCCATGTATCCACCATGATAGTATCATACAGAGTAATTATAACCTTTCTTTTTTTTTTTTTTTAAGTTTATTTATTTTGAGAGAGAGTGTGAACAAGCAGGGGAGGGGCAGAGAGAGAGAGGGAGAGAGAATTCCAAGCAGGCTCCACACTGTTAGTGCAGAGCCTGACATGCAGCTCAATTTCACAAACCATGAGATCATTACTTGAACGGAAATCAAGACCCAGAGGCTTAACCGGCTGAGCCACTTGGGCTCCCCTACACCTTTCTGACACTTTGCCAAGCTTCACATACGCAACCCTCCCCACTCCCTAAGTCGCTGACATTCAGATTTTTTTTTTTTTTCTATAGTTTTACATTTTCCATGAGGTCATATAACTGGAATTGTACATGGTGAAGCCTTTTCAAAGTGCTTTTTTTTTTTCATGTATCATTGTGAATTCAAGATTTATCATAGTGTTTCCACGGTTTGATAGCTTATTCCTTTTTATTACAGAATGGTCTTCTCTTGTGCGGATTTACACATTTTTATCCATTCACTTCCTGGAAGACAGATTGGTTGCCTCCAGTTTGGGGCAATTATGAATAAAGCTGCAACAACATTTGAGTGCATGTTTTTGTGTTTACAGAAGTTTTCACATCAGTCTGGTAAATACCTAGGCGATGATGGCAAGTCAATATTTAGCTTTGAAAGAGAGACGCAGCATTTTGTACCGTCACCAACAACGAATGACAGTTGAAGTGCTTCGTCCTCAGTAGCAGTTTGCATTGTCAATTATTTTTCAATGTTCATTTATTTTTAAGAGAGACAGAGACAGAGTGCGAGCGAGGGAGGGGTAGAGAGAGGGAGACACAGAATCCGAAGCAGGCTCCAGGCTCCGAGCTGTCACACAAGACCCAAGCGGGGCTCCAACCCAGGAACTGTGAGATCATGACCTGAGCTCAGGTCAGACGCTTAACCGACTGAGCCTCAGGGGCCCCTGCATTCTCAATTTTTAAGATTATAGCCGTTCTAACAGTTATGTCGTGGTTCCTTTGATTTGCAATACTTTCTCGACAAACAATGGCGGGAATTTTTTCATACATGCTCTTGCCCCCTCCATGGTTTTTTGGTGAGTTATCTGTTCAGATCTAATTTTTTTTTTTAATTGAGCACGTTGTTTTCTTATTGTTGAATTTTAAATGTTCTTTTTATATTTTCAGTACAGCTCCTTTGTTACTTTGTTACAAACTCCATTTGTGTTTTCTGAATATTTTCCCCATTCTCTGGCTTGTCTTTTCATTCTCTTAATAGTGTCTTTTGCTGAGCAGAGGTTTTAATTTTAATGAAGTCTGTCTTATCTATTATTCCTTTTGCACCTCACATTTTTGGTGCTCCATATAAAAGCCCATCACCAACCGCAAGCTTTTGTAGATGGTCCTCATTTTTCATTGAGTTTTTCATAATTTTGCATGTGACATTTAGGTCTCTGTTTCACTTTGCGTTAATTTTTGTGTAATGTGTAATAATGTGTTCTGAAACATTTTTCCTTTTCCATATTCAAAATATGATAAAAAGATGATACTTATTAATATTAAATCAGCATGGTTGTCATAAAGGTAGAGTAATTTGAATCTGATTTATCCTTCAGCCTGAAATGACAAAAAATAATAAGATAAAATATGCAAAACAATGGTTTGGCAGACACTGGCTAAATGATAATGGATGAAGACATCTGAGACAGGAAGCAGAGAAGAGAGCCCTCTGGCTTTACTGGGGTATAGCACTGAGGTTATAGGCTGTTGTACAGATGGAGACAATGTAGACAGGGCACAATGGATGTTCAGTGGAGAGATGTTGATATGAGTCTGGAGAAAGTAAGACACTAGAATTCACAGGACAGAGCAACAGAGAGCAAGGAACTACAGAGAGAGAAGACTCACTCTGGAGGTCCACTAACAGAATAATTGTGAGCACATGTGTGTAAGGAAACTATATAAGGGGGAGGGAATCATTCAAAATGATTAGACTCTGCCCAGAATACACATAGAGCTGGGAAGAGTGCCTGTTCCCACCAGCAAAATAGAAAAACTCATGATTTATGGATTATTGTGTAGAGTATTCTGGAAAACCCTGTTTCATAAGTGTGGAATAATTAGTCCTAGATTGAACACGGTGCCAAGTCTTTTGTCATTTTATAAAAAAAAGAACAAAACGGATCAAGCTGTTTCCACAAACTGAACTGCATCCCAGAAAAAGACTGAATGCTATTTGTAGAAATACATAATATCTAAAATCCAGCAATGTCTGCCATCCAATCAAAGATTAGTAGATGTGCAAAAAGAGCAGAAAAATACAACCCATAATGAGGAGAAAATTTAATTGCAACCAATTCAAACTGACACAGACATTAGAATCAAAAGAGTCTGATATGAAAGGTCTCATAACTGTAATTTATGTATTCAAAAGTACAGCACAGAAACTCAAAATATATGAAAAGATATATAGACATAAAAACTATAAGATCTGAGATTAAAAATAAAGCACATAATGGTAGATTGGAAAATGTGGAAGAAAGGATTAGTAAGCTAAAATACATAGAATGGAAACCATCTAATATGGTATAGAGGAAGAAACTTAAAGCATCAGTAATCAGTGGTACGCCATCACACAACTGAGTACATGTGGAATTAGAATCCTTGTGGTACAGTACATGGAAAATACAGAAGAATTCAATAAGTAATGGCCATGTTTTTTTAAATGTAAAAAAAAATATGTACATCAAATTCAAGAACCTAAAATGTTTCTAAGTACATTAAAAAAGCTGGGGCGCCTGGGTGGCTCAGTTGGTTAAGCGTCCGACTTCAGCTCAGGTCATGATCTTACGGTCCGTGAGTTCGAGCCCCGCGTCGGGCTCTGGGCTGATGGCCCAGAGCCTGGAGCCTGCTTCCGATTCTGTGTCTCCCTCTCTCTCTGCTCCTCCCCCGTTCATGCTCTGTCTCTCTCTGTCTCAAAAATAAATAAACGTTAAAAAAAATAAAAATTAAAAAAATAAAAAAAATAAAAAAGAAACATAATAATCAAATTATTACAAACCAGTGATAAGAAGAAACTTTAAAGCAGCCAGGGATGGTAAGAAGACATGTTGTAAAGGAATAAAAATAATGACGATGACACCTTTCATATTGAGAATAAATGGCATTAACATAGGTGCAAGTAATTAAAAAGTAGAAATTTGAATCTAAGAATATATAAAGAAGATAATATTCTATGACTGAATGAAATTTTTCTAGGAACGCAAGTGTGGTGTAACATTTGAAAATCAATCAGTGCAATTCACAATATTAACAAATAAAAAAGTAAAACCTAAATAATTATCATCATGGATGCATAAAAAGCATTTGATAAAAATCTAATATCTATTCCTAATAATTTCTCTTGGCAAACTAGGAATATAAGGAACTTCCTAAAAGTGATAAACAGCTTCTACCAAAGCCCAACACCTAACATCATATTTGCTTAATTCATTTCTCTTAAAATCAAAATCAATGTAAAGATGTTTGTTCTCACGATTTATATTCAGCATTGTGCTACAAGTCTCAGATGATGTATTAATGCCAAGAAAGAAAAGAGAAAATGCATCCAGATTAAAAAGGAACAAAAAAAAAAAAAAGAAGACTGTTTTTATTATATATAGGTGTTAATCTAGGTAGAAAATTCAATAGAAACTACAAAAATAGCTACAAGAAGTAATCAATGAGTTTATTAAGGCTGTACAACAGAAGCTATCTAGATGGCAAATGAGTACATGAAAATATATTCATCATCAATCATTAGGGAAATGCAAATTAAAACCACAATAAGTTGTCAATGCATAGCCACTAACATGGCTAAAATTAAGAAAACTGACAATATCAAATATTGGAAAGGATATGGATGAGATAAAACTTCTCATATGCTGGTATTGTCAGTGTAAAAAGGTACAGCCAATTTGGAGATGTTTGACATTTCTTTAAATATTAGGTTTATATTTGCTAAATGACTCATGGATCCTACTCCTAAATATTTATCCTAAAGAAATAAAAGTTTCTGTCTATACAGGGGCTCCTGGGTAGCTGAGTTGGTTAAGCTTACCACTCTTGGTTTCAGCTCAGGTTATGATCTCACAGTTTGTGGGTTTGAGCCCCATGTCGGGTCTGCACTGACAGCACAGAGCCTGCTTGGGATTCTCTTTCTCCCTCTTTCTCTCTGCCCCTCCTGCACACACTTGCACCACTATCTCTTTCAAAATAAATGAGCTTAAAAAAAAAAAAAAAGGAAAAGAAAAAAGCTTCTGCCTATACAAAGTTTTGTACAGAGATATCCACAGCAACATTATTTGTAATAGCCAAAAATAAAACAAAAACAAAACAAAACCCAAAAAACAAAACAAAGAAAGAAAAACACTAGAAATCACTCAAATAAATATTAGCAATAAGATGGATGGTCTATTGGTATGCATGGCATGAATGAACCTCAAAATAATTATGCTTCATGAAGTAAGTGAGGAAAAAACACATTTTTATCACCCCATTTCTATAAAATTCTATAAAACAAAATAGAGCAGGAAGTGGCTGGGCAGGGAGCTCATGAGAGGAACAGGAAGCAGGATTGTGGAGAGACATAGGAAGCAGGAGTGATGGACATAGGAAGCAGGTTGAGCGTCCGACTCTTGCTTTGAGCTCAAGTCATGATCCCAGGGTCATGGGATCAAGCCCCGTGTCAGGTTCCAAGCTGAGGTTGGCGCCTGCTTGAGATTTTCTCTCTCTCTTCCTCTACCCCTCTTTCCTGCTCATGATCTCCATGTATATAAAATGAAACAAAAAAAAAAAAAAAAAAGAGAGAGAGAGAGAGAGAGAGTATAATATCACTCAATTAGGTACAGAATAGTCACAAACAATGATAAGATATTAGGACAATATGAAAACATTAAGAATGTCATTCAATTAATAGTACGGATAGTACGAATAAAATCTTTTTTAAAGTTTATTTATTTTGATAGTGTGAGAGAGGGCATGAGTGGGATAGGAGCAGAGAGAAAGGGGAGAGAGAATCCCAAACAGACTCCGTGTTGTCAGCACAGAGCCCGATGCAGGGCTTGAACCCACGGACCCTGAGATCATGACCTGAGCTGAAATCAAGAGTGAGATACTTAACTGACTGAGCCACCCAGGCATCCCCAAATTTTTTACTACATTTCGATAAACTTAATGATTAATGGCAAAAATGTGAAAATCAAAGATTAACTCATACGAAAATTGGAGGAAAATCTTTATTAAACAACTTGGTGAATGAGGAAGTACAAAGTAAAACTGCTTGATTTCAAAGAAAAAATGACAGTGAAATTACCTGTAAGAATTTATAGAAAATAATTATGGTTACTATCAAAGGCAACTGTATTTCTTTAAATACTTATACTGATCAACATTAAATAACACAAGTAAATAAATTGAATCCATACCTCAACAACCTAAGAAATAATAATTCATATAATAATGATAAAAGCAGAAAATGATAAAGACAAAAATAAAACATATAAGGTCACGCTTGTTTTTCTTTGGAAAATCAATAAGATAGGACATTAAATAACCAAAGCAGTGAGTAAAAAAGTCCTAAATGCTTTAAAAAGATATTTCAAAGGAAATCTTCATTGGCACAAGGATATTATTTAAAATGTGAAGCCATTTGGAAAAGGTACATGAAATAGAAAAATGTAAAGTAAAATTCAATTTACCAAAAGTGACCCCAGTATAATTAAAACATGTAACAATGTCAATTTCCCTAGATAAAATAGAGAAAGAAAATAGAACTCTCTAACAAAAAAAAAAAAAAGCATCAGAATCAGATGAATACCCCAGGGAGTTTTTCCTTCCCTTCAAAGACCAGGAAATCCCAATGGTATTTATGTTGGTGTAGAAAATAAAAATCTCTGAATTTCTGAATTATATTTATAAATCAAGGATAACATTAAAACCTCAACCTGATTAAAAAAAAAAAAAAGCTACACAAAATTGAAACCAGACCAAAATATATTAAGGATACCAACATAAAGGTCCTAGACATAATACAGTCTAAGTTTACAAAATATATTAGAAGAAATAATATACTGTATCTAAGAGAGATTAACTACAAGAATATAAAGGTTTGCTAATCAATTGTTAGAGTTCACAACATAAAGGAAGTACAATGAAAACTTTATATGATCATTTCCTTAGCTATTGAAAAGTTTTACTAGAAAAATCAACAATTATTTCCATTAAAAGCACTCAATAAAATAGGGACAGATGGGCCATTACTTAACCTATACCTTAGCTCCAAATTTAGCAAATATCCTTTAATTAATGAGGAACGAGTAGAAATATCCCCACTAATTTCGGGCCAAGGCAAAGCTTACTCACTGCCTTCATTAAGTTTTTCTTCTACCATTTTACCAAAAGTATTAGTTCATGCAATCAGTCTGTTAAGGGAAAAAAAAAATATGTGAGATAATTGGAAGATTTAGAAAAGGTTAGGTCAGAAGAAATCCTTCGGAAATCAATTCTTGTTTAGAAGTGTAAGAAATCTGGGGGCAGAGTTGTTATTTTAGGCCTCTTTTATGCCATGAGTTTTTTTTTTTTATTTACTTTTTATTTTTTAAGTTTATTTACTTATTGTGAGGGAGACCAAGAGCGCAAGCAGGGGAGGGGGAGAGAGAGAACCCCAAGCACTTTCAGTGCAATGCGGGGCTCCACCCCGTGAACCTTGAGATCACCACCTGGGCTGAAGTCAGGTGCTTAACCGACCCAGCCACCCAGGCACCCAGACTTGGTGAGTTTTTAAACATTACAGATCAACTTAATTGATGTAAATAGTTGTGCTTACACAAATACTATGCTGTGCCTGTAACCCTACCCTAAGAGGACAAAGTGACATTCTGTTAGTTAATGTGAGACAGGCCATCCAGAGGACCAGTTGAGCCAGTTGAAGTTGACCAGTGAGCTGGACATGGGCACTGGAGGCTCCACGCCCTCCTCTGTCCTTGTAAGTGCCTCCCACTTGCCTCCCCTGCTCCCAGAGGCTGCCTCAAGGACACAGCCCTGAGATAGTGACCCAGTGCTGAGACCGCCTGGATGCTGCCCATGACTGAGCCTCCTGCGTAAATTCCCTCGCTTATTACACCTGCCATTTGCCCTTCTGAGGTGCTGCCTCTGTCTTTGGTCTCTAGGTAGGCTCCCCAGAGTGGGGCAGATTCAGGACAACTGGCTGTGTCAGAACAGGGGACACCTTGGAAACTTGAGCTGCTTCAGTGCACTTGCTGGAGGGACTTCCCGAGTGTCCTGCAGCCCAGAGAACCCCTGGAGAATCCAGGACAGGCAACAGGAGGGTGTTGTGGTGCCTGGCACTGAAACAGAGTGTCCTGAGCTGTGGACCCCAACACAGAGGAAAGCGACAGCACAGCCACAGCATCCCCAAGGAGCAAGGCAGTCCCAGTTCAGAATAGGCTCATGATGAGAGAATGCACTCACTCTGAGCTTATTGATACGGCTGCCAAGTTCCAGAAAAAATGTCAGGAGGGTATCCAGGCATGGTGAGTGTGGCCAGGGGACAGAGGCAAACCCATTTTTCTGACCAGGCAGTAAGCAGAGCAACATCATCACCCTCCTGCCCTCTGGCAGCAACCACATGGTTCAAGGAACTCATTCCCATATGGATTACATTGTTCTATTTTGCAGGGAGCCTTGGCTCCCCTTTGTGGGGGGGGGGGTCTCGCTGGGCATGCAGAGCCCTGGAGGTACAACATACTCTTGGGAAGTTGGGAATGAGATGGGCCAGCTACACCCCTGTCTTTGAAAATGCAGATTGGGGCATTGCACAGGGATGAAAGTGAAGATTCTCCAGCTCTTCTCCCAGCACCTCGTATGGGATGCTGATTCCCATGCTGACCCCGGTGTGGGCCAAAACATTCATGATGCTGGGGGCGCCCGGGTGGCTCAGACGGTTGAGCGTCTCAATTCAACTCACGTCATGATCTCATACAGTTTGTGAGTTTTGAGCCCCACATCCAGCTCTCTGCTCTCAGGGCAGAGCCCGCTTAGATCCTCTGTCCCTGCCCCCCTCCTTCTGCCCCTCCCCACTTGTGCTCTCTCTCTCAAAAATAAATAAACATGGGCGGGGGAGTGGTAAGATGATGCTGGGCAATCCATTCCTGAGCTGGAGGAAACTGACAAATCCTGGGAATGAGTTTTGTGGGACATTTCCAAGACATGGAGGAGGCTTGGGAAGCCAAAGATTATCCCAATCAGCTGTAAAGGGTCTGATAAATACAACCCTTAAGCAAATGTGGCTTGATCTCATTACTCTGGGGACTCTGCCTGAAAAGATAAACCACATCCCACAAACTGTGTTGGTCAGCCTTTGGAAACCCATGAAACCTGAAAATCAGTTCAGGCCTCAGGGATACAGGCCACACCGTGGGGATGCAATCCAAGCCAAGATGGCTTCCAGGTGAGGGCCCTCAGAGATGTTTTAGAGGCTCCTGTGAAACTCACTCCTCACTGATTCTCCAGAAATAAACAAAAGGCTTATCTGGACAAAACGACTCTTGTGGATACTGGAGCTGATTGTATTCTAACACCTCTCAGACATTTTTTGGCTCTCAGTGAGCTGTTGCCCTTGATGGTTACAGAGATCAAGCAGTTATGGGCAGGAAGGCCCTTTTGACCCCGCAAATTGGTCATTCTCCCTTCTGAGAATGTAAGTGTTTTGTTTCTCCAATACGAGAGAACATGCTAGGCGTGGATATCCTACAAGGTCAAACTCTGGAAACCTCTATCAGTGAGGTCGGCCTCAGGGTTAGAGTAATCAAACCAGTGATGAGGGAACTGTCAGCTGGGAACCTGCCAGTAAGCTTGCCACACCCATGAAGGGTGGTTAACTGCCAGCCAGTATAGAAATTGCCTGGAGGGCATAAGGAGAAAGCAGAAACTATCCAGGAACTGAACTGAGTGCGTATTTTACACCCTGTCCATTGTGCATTCAACATCCCAGTATTGATGAGGAAGCAGAGGGCCAAGCTGAGGGCAAAATACAAGCTAGAACATGCCACTCTCTCACTTCCCTACCCACACCCCAAGCCAGATATGTGTGATGTTCCTCAGGCATGACTGGTTGCCCAAGGACAAAGGAAAGGAAATAAAACAAATGGCCAGCTGATAGAGATCACAGTCCTACAGGACGTGGGTGTCTATCAGTTTACAAATATCTTAGTAAATTACAAGAAAAAGGCAACCTTATCCACGGCCTCATCTCCAGAAACCTATAGACTCAGTTTTCTGGAGCCCCAGCATCACCCTCTCCTCCATAGTGATGTGGGGAACAAAGGCAGGAAGGAAATGGTAGGAAAAAATTAAATTTCCTTATAATCTGCAGCCCATTGACAAATACTGGAGGCCAAATAGAGTATAACATTTCTCCAGGAACCCTTTACTGTCTTAACAGCAATGCCTTCCTAGAGGGAAAACAGCCTTAGTTAGACAATAGCAAGGCCTCAAGTATCTCAGGCGTCCTCTTTAGCACATCAAAGTCCCTCTGGAGGCCTCCCTTTTGACTTTACTTCCCCAACTCTGTAGTATAAAACCAGCCACTCTTCAGACCCCCAGTGCAGCCCTCTGCCCATGGGTCCTGTTCCGTGCTTTAATAAAATTACATTTTTGTACCAAAGAAATCTTCAAGAATTCTTCCTAGGCCATTGGCTTCAGACACCCATGAATCCCACCATCCCCTAAAACCTCATCAGTATGGCCAATAAAAATAATAATAATAATAATAATAATAAATAATAATAATAAAATAAGATAAAATAAAATAATAAGATAGTAAAGTTGTCTCATGGAGGATGACCGTGGACTACTGAGAACTGAACAAGACAGTACCCCCATCCATGCAGCCGTGCCCGACATTGCCACCATCTTAGGTAACTTGGCCAGGCTCCTAGGAGGGTATTATACTGAGCTGGACTTAGCAAATGTCTGGGGCACTGAGTCACAGCATCAATTTGCCTTCACGTTGGGGAGGGGTAACAATGGACCTTCCAAGTGCTTCCTCAAGGTCCCCTGCCCTCACCCCACCATATGTTAGGATGGCTGCCCAGAACCTGTCCCTGTTCTCCTTTCCCACCATCAGTAAAACAGGTGCACTGCATTGATGATATAATGTTATCATGTGAAGACATGTCTCTGTTGCAAGACACCCAGCAGGGTTTGCTGGAACATCTATAAGAGAGATGATTGGCTGTGAAGCCACAGAAAATTCAAGGCCCAGGCACTGCCATGAGGTTTTGGGAATCGTTTGGCCAGGCAGGACATGCATCATTGCAGAAGCTGTGATTTGTAAGGTGCAAACCTATCCAACTCCTAAAAATGTGAAAAAGGTACAAGCTTTTGTAGGGATTTGGGGGGTTGGAGGACTTTCATTCCCTGCCTGACAAAGTGCCGTCATCCCTTACACCACCTGGTAAATAAAGATTGGGCATGTGTGGGATTGGGGATCAGAGCAGTGCACTCTCTTTAAGAAGGTAGAAACATGGGACACCTGGGTGGCTCAGCCGGTTGAGCATCTGACTTCGGCTCAGGTCATACATGATCTTACAGTTTGTGGGTTCAAGCTCCGTGTCAGGCTCTGTGGTGGCAGCTGAGAGCCCGGAGCCTGATTCAGATTCTGTGTGTGTCTCTCTCTCTGTTCCTCCCCCCCCCCCCACTCTCTCTTTCTCTCTCTCTCTCTCTCTCTCTTACTCTCTCTCTCTCAAAAATAAGTAAACATTAAAGAAGAAGAAGAAGGTAAAAATACCGTGAAGCCAGTTAAAACTCTGGGCATCTCCTGTGCAGGAATACCTTTTCAGTTAGGTGTATCTGTGACCCTAGAAGTTACGGGTTGGATACTGTGATGGAGACTGCACACAGAGAGAGAGCCCCTATGCTTTGGTTCCAGCTCAGGAGACAGAAACCTGATGCACCCTCTTCAAACAACAGCTCCTAGCAGTTTACACAGGGTTTCTCCAGGTGGAGCTTCTCAAGAGGAAATAAACTTCAGTAGCTAGTGGGCTGAACTCAGATTGGTTTGACTGGTTATCACACATGAGCACTGGCCATTAACCCTTTGAGGTGGCAGTTGTGTTATTCTAAAGAGATGGACCCAATGGCTTGAACAATGGGAGTCGAGGGGTGCACAATCATGAACAAGCCTTTGTGGGGCCAGCATGTATGTGGAAACATATTTGGGGCAACTTGTAAGAGCCCAGGGCCATTCTGTTTCTCACGTCGCAGCTCATAAGGCACTGACACATCCTGACAGTCAGAAAGCTTATGCCCTAGCTCAGGTACAAATCCTAACAGACCCTTCAGGAGCCATAGCTGACTTGGTCCATAGGAAGAGTGGCCACTGTTGCAACCAAATGGGATTGCATATTGCCAAGGATGCTGGATTACCCTTGAAATACAGTGGTATGATTAGTGCAGTAACAGCGTATCCTGTAGGTTCTAAACAATGCCCAAGGGAACTGCCAAAGGCGTCTGGGGCCATCCACCAGAGTTCCCAACAGGTAAATTGGCAATTTGGTTATTTTGGGCCCTTCCTTCTGAATGAGGGTATTAAATATGCCCGGGTTTGTATGGATACTGTATCTGGCCTAACCTAATCTTTCTCCTACAAACCAGGCTGCCACTGTTAGGATTAAAGAGGCTGAATACCATGTATGGATACTTTCATCAACTACACAATGATCAGGGATCTCAATTCAAAGGTCGTAATACACAAGACTGGGCAAAAAAACAACAACATGGCGTTGTATTTCCATTCCATTCCTCTCCATTCCGTTCTATTCCATCTTCTCCATACCTTGTAGTCAGCAGAGTTGTAAAAAGGCAAAAAGGAATATTAAAGCAGCAGATTAAATTTCTAACAAATAAAACCACCTTCGCTTGGGTGAACTAAAGTACTGTCTCAGCTTTAGTATGTTTGAATGATCATTCAGTAGGGCTTGTTTCCCCATAAGCCAGCTGGGGACCCCCATGAAGGCACCTGATACTGTAAAGAAAGTGGTGGGAAACAGCCATTTCCCAACTCTCACCATGGATCAATGTGCTATACTGTGGAGAACACCAAGTCCCATTGCTCCTGGGAAGTCATCATTTTCTGGAATTTGCAATGGGATATCCCCCTGGGATGGGTGAGTTACTTTGTGCCCCTGGGTGAGGGGGACCTACTCAGTCTCACTGGGGTTCCATTGTCCCTCTGAAATCTTCATCTGTTGAAATGCACCATGTCTGGAATGGAACATGCAACATTGAGAGAAGGGAGAATATGGGGGTCCTGGTCTGGCATATCACGACCTAAGTCTGTCTTCTCATGACTGACAGTGCTGCCTCCCCTGGCTACCAGTATGATATGTACAACCAGCTCAAGTTCTTAAAGCTGCCAACCACCCTCTCTTCAAGGCCAGGCAGGCACACTCTGTGTTCCCAAGATGCAATCATTGGCCACTGTCTTTGTTTCCTATATTGGCCTGAAGGACAATACAGCATGCATACAAGGCCTTACTAAATCGCTCAGCAAACCTTGAATTATATCAACAAGGCCCCTTCTAACTGAGCACTGAAATGTTTCTAATACGAAAAGCTGTCTTCCAAAATAGGTTGGCCTTGGACCATTAGCCATTAGCCAAACAGAATGTTGTGTGTTCATAACTGATGAGTCTGCTAATGCATTATATTTATTAAATTACATGAAGACACAAGTGAATGCCCTGAGTGATCTGAAAGCCTAAGCCTGTAGGACTTAATAAATCAGTTCAGTTCATTAGTTTCTTGGAGGAAATGTTGTCACCGATTTTGAGAAGCATTATCTATGTTTCCTCTATATTTTCTCTATGCTTTTGCATGTACCTGTATTATTGCTGTGGCATCTGCCTCCAATGTGACCAACTGTCAAAGGCTACTGAAATCCTTTGCTGAATGCTCAGGGACTACTCTGGAAAAGGCAGTTATATAATATTGTAAGAGCAGGTCACAAGTGATGGTATGTTGCAGGAGGTCATGAAGAGAATCCCCGATTGACCCCTGAATTGGATCCCGGCCATCGGAGACTGCTAGCTCCCTCTGCTGACCTTGGAATATTGATCCCACTTGCTTTCTCTGTTCCCACAGGCTGCCCCACAGACATGTAGATAGTGCTAGAGTGCTGAGACCATCTGGAGGGTATATGTGATTGAAACCAGTTAAGGCATCTATAGAAAAAATTAAGATTTGGGGGCAGTTATGGAGATCTCCTGACTTTGCAATCACCATATATAAGCCTCATATGCAAGTTCCCTTGCTTATTAAAACTGCCACTTGTCACCTGCCATCTGGGGTTATCTGCCTCTGCCCTCCGTCTCTCTCTGCCCACCACCATGGCAGCTGGTTTCAGATTACACCTGGGAAGCTCCTGAACCAATAGCTAAACTGCAATTTAGCAAATTTGCAAGAAAGAGTAACGGAACATTATAGCTGAGACCATTGAATTTGAACAGCAATAAATTGTATAAGATTAAACTCAAAGTATTGCAGTTCAATAGGTGTTCACGAATACGGGACAAAAGCACTCATCTGGACATCTTCACTTCACCCAAACGAGGAGCCCCTTGCACATTGGAACCGATCTACAGCTCATATGTCCCACCCACTGATGCAGGCTACACAGGCTCCAATCATTGTTGAGGATCCTAGGGCAAGGTTGCACAAGAAAGAGTTCCTGGGAATGGAGAATGACTCATGGTCTCTATTTCATGAGAAGAAATACAGTCAAGAAAAACTTATTTGCAAATAAACCTGATGAAGATTATAAAAATTACCCAATTTCTATGAAGAGAAATTTATCAATAGCTGGTGAAACTGAAGACGCAGCATTCCACAGACTGAGCAACCTCTACAACATGCTTGCCTGTGAGTCCGGACAGTATACACACAGATGAACATTGTAGCATTGTTCCTACAGCCAAAAAGAATAAATGCCATCCATTGCCAACAGGCAAGTCAATATTTGTGAAAATGTTCATGTGATGGAGTACTGTGCATTGTGAAATGAATTAGTAAAGTTATCAGTAGCCACAGAAAGAAAGAACGAAAGAAAGAAAGAACAAAAGAAAGGAAGAATGAGAGAAAGAAGAGAGAAAAAGAGAAAAAAACAGAGAGAAAGAGAAAGAGAAAAAAGAGAAAGAATGAACAAAAGAAAGATAAAAGGGGAGAAAGAAAGATAAAAAGAGAGAGAAAGAAAAAGAAAGATAAAAAAGAGAAAGAAAGATAAAAAGAGAGAGAAGAAAGAAAGAAAAAGAAGAAAAGAAAGAAAGAATGAATGAAAGATAAAAAGAGAGAGAGAAAGAAAAAGAAGGAAAGAAAGAAAGAAAGAAAGAAAGAAAGAAAGAAAGAAAAAGAAAGAAAGAAAGAAAGAAAGAAAGAAAGAAAGAAAAAGAAAGAAAGAAAGAAAAGAAACAAAGAAAAGAAAAGCCTATGGAATTAAGGGCGCCTGGGTGGCTCAGTCAGTTGAATGTCTGACTCTTGATTTTAGCTCAAGTCATGATCTCAAGGTCTATGGGATCAGGCTCTGGGCTGGGGTCTGCACTGACAGTGGGGAACCTGGTTGGGATTCTTTCCTTCTCTCTCTGCCCCTCCCCAGTTTGTTCTCTTTCTTTCTCTCAAAATAAATAAATATTAAAAAAAAAAAAAAACTATGGGATTAAGTGTAGCAATTTGCAAAATAAGACATGCGATAAAGTCGCATTGACACAAACTTTAAAAGTACACAAAGTTATGCTATACACAAGTGTGATGTATTCAAAGGAGTAAAAGCATAGATGTGCACAAAAAGCTGAAGTATAAACTCCTTGGTGGAGCAGTGACACAGACAGGAGAACTGGAGGGGGAAGTGTCACATACAGAGAACAAATATTTGTGACATTTCTTAAACCGGGGATTCAAAATCATTGCTCTGTTTGCATTATTTCATAATGCTTTCTGTAAAAAGTTTAAAAATACAATCTTATTAAAATACTAATAGAAATGATTTCTGGGCTAAAATACTATTGCATTTTAAAGGAAGATTAAAAGGAGATTATTGGAAAACATACTGATCTGGAAATAACAGGACTATTTTAAACATCAGTGCTCTTAATCCCTGACCTGCCTTCTCGCTGGGAATATAAGAGATGTGTACATGAAACCGTGAAATCATTATAATTTGTGCAGGAAAGAGAAAGAGAGCAATGTGATCATATAGGAGGTTTTGTTTTGTTTTGTTTTACTTTCCCTGGGGAAACTGTAGCTAGTTCTTTCATTGTAAGCATTCTGGAAATGGTGAAATGGTACAGCAAACATTGTAAGGTGCTGTTACCCTGGGAATGCAAAAGAATGGAGTTTAGCTGCACACACCAGAGACATGAGCAAAAAAGATATGCAAAGGGATTTCTACTTCATTATTATTCTTTGGCATTCTTTTCTGAGTTTTTAAAACATAAATAGTCAAGGTATACATCTCGCTTTATACAAACGCTCCTTTGTAAGTGTAAGAACTTTGGAAAGTGCTGAAAGATGCCTCTGTAAATTACGAAAAAATTGAACACGGAATTAGGCATCCGTTCCTAGAATAAATTGTACTTTCTCATAATTCTGATATACTGCTGAATTTGATTTGCTGGAATTAAATTAAAATGTTGGCAACTATATTCAGCTGTGAGATATATCTGGAGTTTCATTGTTCATCCTGTCAGTTTTTGGTATCAAGGTTATTCTGGTATTCCTTAATGAACTAGGAAGTTTTCCAACTTTTTCAGGGGTACTGAACATTTTGCTTAGAGACTGAGAATTTTATGGCTCCCTAAAGAGTTTTCTCAGAATACTCCGGGCATTGCCCTTTTTGACTTAAAATTTTTGACATTAATGATTTCAGTTTGTTTCAGAGTTTGGTACAGATTTCTGCTTTAGGTGGATTAACTTTATTAATTTTTTTCTCATAAAAATATCATCAATTTATTCGACATTTTCAAAATCATCAGTATAGTGTCGACTGACACTCGGGGAGTATATGTACCTTAGTTTTAGGAAGTGCATTTTTTTCCTTTTTTAAGCTGCTGCTGAATTTTATATCTAAGAAAAAATTGGCTATGCAAAAGCCAAAAAAAAAAAATTAGCCAACGTTTTCTTGTAGAAATTTTCAACTCATAGAGTTAGGTTTTTGACCCATTTCAAGTCAATTTTGTATGTGGTGAGAGGTAGATAGGTTTATTTTTTCTTATAGATATTCAGTTGTCCCGACACAGTTTGTTGAAAAGACTAGACATCCCCTGTTGGATAAATGTGGCAATTTTGGCAAAAAACAATTTGCCATATATATCTCAATTTATTCTAAGCTCTTGAATCTACTCCACTGGTGTATGCGTTTATTTTTATGTTGTTAACATCCTGTCTTGATTATTGTATCTCTCTAAATACATCATGTTTCTTCATGCTGTTATAAATGGTAATTTTTGTAATTAAAAAAATTAATACACTTTATTTTTAGAGCGATGTTGGGTTCACAGCAACTTGAGCAAAAAGTGCAGAGGGTTACCATATACCCTCTTCCTCCAAACAAATACAACTTCTCCGTTACCATCATCCTCGCGCCAAAGTACTACATTTGTTACCATCAGTGAACCCACATTGACATACAATTGTTTCCCGAAGTCCATAGATTACTTTAGGGTTTAGTTGGTATTGTACATTCTATGAGTTTTGAGGAATGTATAAAGGCATATATCCCTCACTGTAGTATCACAGGGAGGAGTTTCACTGCCCTAAAATCCTGTATCCCATCTATTCGTCCCAAATGGAAACAAAAAAAATTAAATTTATTTATTTATTTTTGAGACACAGCGCAAGCAGGGGAGGAGAAGAGAGGGAGACACGGAATCCCAAGCAGGCTCCAGGTTCTGAGCTGTCAGCACATGTGAGCCTGATGCAGGGCTCAAACTCACAAACTGTGAGATCATGATGAGTTGAAGTCAGACCCTTAACCAACTAAGCCTCCCAGGAGGCCCCCAGATTGGGGAAAAAAATATATATATATACATATATATATGTGTATATATATGTATGTGTGTATATATATATATACATACACATATATATATGTATATATATTTCTAATTGCTTGGCGAATCAACTGCTTCCCGGAACTAATTGCTTGGTGAATCAACTGCTTCCCTGAAAAATGTCAACGTTTGTCAAAGATATTGACTATTTACATTGTCCTTATAGTCTTTAGGTCTGAAAAATTTAGCGATTGGTCCCGTAGCTATTTTGAGTGATTCATGAGATTTTCAACGCACAGGATCGTTTGATCTAACAATAAAGATGACTTTACTCTCTCTCAACACTTTCTTTCTGCTTTATTTTGTTTTTAATAAGCAGGTCTAGCATATGTTTTATCTTCTCCCTAAATATTTCATGTTTTGTTGCTTTTGTAAAAGTTATCGTTTTGTCTTAACTTTCTAAAAGATCTTTGCTAGTACAGTTGCCCCTTGAACAATGCAACTGTTAGGGGCACGGACCCCCTGCACCATTGAAAATCTGTGTGTCATTTTTGATTCCTCCAAAACATAAGTACCAATAACCTGCTCTTGCCTTACCAATAACATAAATAGTCGATTCGCATCTATTTTGTATGTCATATCTATCATATACTGTGTTTTTACACCAAGCTAAGAAAGGAAAATGTTACTAAGAAAATCACAAGGAAGAGAAAACACATTTGCCTTACTGTACTATACTCCTTGAAAACAAATCCGTGTGTAAGTGGCCCCATGCCATCCAAACCCCTGTTGTTCAAAAGTCAAGTATATATGGAAAACTAAGTGTTTCTTGAACATGCATTCTTTGTTCTTAAAATTAACAATTTTAACACTTTGACAGGTTAACTTAAAATTTCTAGTAGCTCCTTTGCAGACATTTAGGAATTTCTATGTACGAAATCATGCCATATGCAAATAGGCCATTTTTACCTCCAGCTGCAGGATGCAGGGTGCTGTTATTTCAAGTGTGTGTGTGTGTGTGTGTGTGTGTGTGTGTGTGTGTGCGCGCGCGCACACGCACCCTATCGCGCTGTGTGGGATCTCCAGAGCATTGTAATAGAAGTGATGGGAGAAGATGTCCTTGCCTTTTTCACCATCTTACCAAGAAAAGATCTGGTCTTTTGTCACTGGTCTATGATGATACCTGTAGGTTTCTTATTAATGCTCTTCATCAAGTTGAAGAAACTTCCTCATATACCTGGCATGCTGAGATGTCTGCCCTAAACCAATATTTAATTGTATCAGATCCTTTATCTCAATCTATTATATGATTTGCCTTTTTTTTTCAGTTTGATAATTTGGTGAATTTCACTGATTGATTTTTAAATGTCAAACCAACCTCATTCTTGGAATAAACCCCACGTGGCCATGGCATATAACTGTTTTTTATAGATCCTTTTATTTATTTTGCTAATAAGTTGTTAATGATATTGAATCTCTTGATATATTCCCACAGGCTACTGTGGCTCTGTTTTCCTTAGTTTCAGTCTTTTTTTTTTCCTTTTATTGCTTTCTTTTGGGTGTTTTTCATTATTGTTTCTTCAAGTATTTGCTACAGTTTTTGTATATTTCCTCCAAGAAATTGTATTTTCCAATCTGCTGCTATTCATATTCAATATTTTTTTCTAGAAATTCTATTTTTACTATTTTTACATCTTCAATTTTTCTCCTTACTTTGTTTGTATTGGCTTATAAATCCTGGTGTCTATAATAATAATTTTAAAATGCTTGTCTCATCTTTTTAATTTTTGAATCCGTGTGTATCCATTAATGTTTCTTTTCCTTATGGATCGCATTTTGGAGCTTCTTTATGAGTTTAAAAAAATTCAATTGGACGCCATATTTTTATCCTTGAATCCTCTGGATTTTGTTGTCTTCCTTTAAACGGTGTTGAAGTTTGTTCCAACACACAGCTCACTTACTAGCTGATTATCTTGGTCATTTTGTGTTAATGTTTATTCTAAAACTAGTGTCGTCCTGCTATTACGACATGGCCTGTGCTGGGATTTTTCTAAATGCAAGTGTCCTACCAGGCAAATTATTTTCTGGTTGGTGGGTCTTGAATGTTTTCGTGTCTCATATCAACTTGGGAACATTTCAGCTTAAAGCTCACAGATCATCTTTCCCAGGCATCGGGGTTTCGCTTTACACATGAGCAGCTTGTATTCAGGCATATATTCAAGAGGGCTTCTAGGCAGATATTCAGAAATTATTCTTTGCAAAGCTTCCTCTTCTCTGATGCTCTGCCCACAAATTTCAGCCATGTTGAGCTCCCATAGATCCCAACTCTGTCCCCTGAAATCCCCACAACCAGTATGGTCTGCTTCAATCCTCTCTTCTTACTCTTTGAACTTGATGACACAGCATTATTCTTCTTTGTGCAATGAATTGCTTCAAATATTTTGTCAAGATTTGTTATGTTTTTATGGCCAGAGGGACATTTCAATCTCTGTTCCTACATCTTGGCTACAGACATAAATTCTAACATGGATTTTCCTCACAGTCTTACTGTTTCTTTTGCTTTGTTTTTTAATTGAATGAAATTGCCACTCTTGAACCTGTATACCCAGTTCAAACATTTTTTCTCAACCTTTCTTCACATTTCTGATCATCTATAAGGTCTAACTTAGGGGAGAGGGTAAAAAAAAAAGTACAAACTTCCAGTTATTAAAAAAAAGGAGGGCACCTGGGTGGCTCAGTCAGTTAAGCATCCAACTCTTGATTTCAGCTCATGTCATGATGTCATTGTTGGTGAGTTTGAGCCCCATATTGGGCTCTGCACTAACAGTATGGAGCCTGTAGGGATTCTTTCTCTCTCTTCCTATCTCTCTTCTGCTTCCCTGCTTGCACTGTCTCTCTTTCTCAAAATAAATGCACTTAAAAAAAAAAAAAGAGGACGTGGCAATGTCATGTACAGCATAGTGACTACAGTTAATAACACTGCATTGTATATTTAAAAGTTGCTAAAACAATAGATCTTAACAGTTCTTGTCACAAGAAAAAAATCATAATTATGAGTGATGTTTCATGTCAACTAGAATGATCGTGGTGATCATTTCATAACAAATATAAATATGGAAGCATTATGCTGTTCTTCTGAAACTAATATAGTGTTATATCTGTCAATTATATCTCAATAAAAAAAAAGGCATTATAGTGTTGTCATAGATTCTCAGGTAGATCTGAAATTTATCCTGAACCTGGTTTATGTCTTTGATTCCCTATTACAGCTAATAATAACTATCTGGTACTTATTTGTTCAAGAAAATACAAGAGGATTAGCCTAAGATCTTCCTTCTCCATTCTTTTGCAATACCTCCACCTATAAACAAGATTACACATAAGAAACTGCATGGTTTTATGGTTGACAACACAAATTCTGAAGCCTTATTACTAGGACTCAAATCATTTAACGACTCTGTAACCTTAGGAAAATTGCTTAATCTCTCTGTGTTTGTTTCTTCATCTACCAATTGGATGGCAATGATAATATGGCTATTTCACAGAATGAATGAGTAAATGTTTATAAAACAAATCGGCACATACATGGCAAAAATATTTTAACAAATACAGTTTTACTTTCTATAAATAGTTTCCCGTTGTTGATGCCTAAATTCAAACCCAGTATATTGTTATATTGCTTTCATAACTGGTCTCCCTGACCAGAAATTTTAGAAACATTTCCCCAGTTTTTCTAAATTTGATTGCACATGGAAATAAAATGATTTTTAATGATATACAACCCCCCTGTTTATTATACTTACTGTTTTTTGTTTGCCGACATCCCTGAACTTCCTAGCATGATGTACTTGCTTTTAATTTGACCTTGACTGATCCTCCAGGATGGATTGGTTACCCATTTTTTTCTTTGTGTATCAAGTTAATTGCAGTTCTTAAACCATAAGCTTCTCTCATGTTTTGGTGTATGTGTACTTGTTTTCTTATCAGCTCCTTCCTCCACCCACTAATTATAATTATTAACTTTTTAACTCTTAGCATGGCTATCATATCTGCTTTGCAGTTTTTCTTAGCTATTTAATTCCCTAATACTTTTCCATTACTTGCAGTCTTTACTCAGCATTCATAGCACATTTTCATGTAGCAGTTACTACCACATGTGCTTCCATATAATACGTACTAGAGTGATTTGCTTAGCTTTCATAAGAAACAATGCATTTCTTGAGGGTCTTGAATTTTACAAATTTCCCAATGTTTGTAAGGCATTCCCTATTAATAGCACAGAGATTTGCCAAACCAAAGGTTAATCAAATGTCTGCTAAATTAATAAATGAAAGAATAAAGGTTGGGATGATAGAGAATATTCACAAAAATAGCCATCATTTATCATGGGGCTAAGCATCATTGCAGATAATTCCCTAGAAAGGACTAGACTAGGAGTCTCCTGGGGTAAGACTATCCCTTTAATTCTGACCATGAGAATTAAGAAAACACATACACACGCATGCAGACACAAACTTAAACAAGAGAAGAAATTGCTTTGTTGTGTTTTTCCTTTTGATCAGATATGGCACAAAGATAAATATGTATTATTTTGTACATGTTATCCGATATTTTAATCACCTTCAATTACATTACCCTACAAGTAATTAGAAAGTTAGTGATATGGAACATGAAACTGTTCAATATAGGCTAGTTCAGGAGAGTGGAAAGATCTTTAATGGCATTTCCTGAGTAATCACTCCATGCAAGACATGGGGAAAAAGGGATTATATTTGTAACAAGGTGCTGACAAATACATAATCATATTAATTAGATTAATTATATTTCTTTCTGTAAACTAAGAGAACTTCCGTGGTGAAACAAATAGCTGTTTCCCCAATTAAACACAAATATATCAAATCAATCTCTGCAGTGGTGTTTACGTGGAATGTTATGCTTCCAGAAAAGTAAACGAAAGTCTCAGCAAATTCTTTCTGTCTTTGCTTTGACTCAGCTATAATTATCACAAAACTAACTCTTGATTGCTTCATCGCTTGGTTCTCTGGAGGAAGCTAAAGACGTTCTTGTTCTTTCCACTTATAGGAGACAAACAGAACAAAACAAAACAAATCCCCTGCCAAAAATGTAGTTCCGGAAGTTTTCTGTAAAAACAGGAAGTGAGCGTCAAGGTATGTGAGTTTGCTCTTTTACCACCTTTTATGTTAAACATCCCTTATACTAAACAAAATATGTTACACAAAATACATTAAACATTTCTTTTATAGTAATCAAAGCCTAAGGTGCTGCTACCGTTACCACAAAATAGGTGGTATTTCTCCACTAAACTACTTCCTTGGTGACATAAAAATTGTCAGTTACTAACAATTTAACCTGAATATCTCGGGATGATTTTTTTCCATCGGAATTCCACGTTGACACTATTTATAGTTTAATAATATTAAGCAGTTATGAAGTTTCAAAACAAATTTTACCGTCCACAGTGGACCCCCACCCCATCTACTGACCCACGAACATGATCACAAAATACAGCATATCAAGCTGATGAATAAAATGCAGTTGGGGGTTCATCTCCGGTGGACTAGACATACAAAGAATAAAGAACACTGAAGCACTGTTAAGGCTCTCATTCTCTCATTCGCCTCACACCCCTCCCCCCAAAAGAGCCAACCTCAATCCAAAGAGCCTGTAAACTGTGACCTATACCATAATGGACTGAGGACCAGGAACAGGAACTCCTCTCCTCACCCCCTCCATGCCCAGGTGAAGGGATAGACTTGAAAACACCGACAGGACGAAGCTAGGTTTGAATGAAGTATTGGAAGATGCACAAGTTAGCCAAGTTAGTGGTGGGGGAAAGTGCTCTCCAGGCAGAAAAGTCCATGTGTCATGCTTTCAAGGTATGCGTGTATCAAGGAGTTGGGTAGATAGGCAGCTGAAGCACACTGAAAGTTATTCAGTCAATGCCAGGCTACACAAGGTCAACTTTGAATTTTGTTGAGTATCATAAGAAATGATAGAAACTGCAATATGGAAAATGCTGAGAGGCAAGTGTATGGTTAGTGATTGGGCCTGCCATTAGCCATCGGGCTATTGTAGTAGTTTAAAAAAGGAATTATGTGGGGCGCCTGGGTGGCTCAGTCGGTTGAGCGTCCGACTTCAGCTCAGGTCACGATCTCACGGACCGTGAGTTCGAGCCCCGCCTCGGGCTCTGGGCTGATGGCTCAGAGCCTGGAGCCTGCTTCCAGTTCTGTGTCTCCCTCTCTCTCTGCCCCTCCCCCGTTCATGCTCTGTCTCTCTCTGTCTCAAAAATAAATAAAAGTTAAAAAAAAAATTAAAAAAAAAAAAGGAATTATGAGACTTCTAATTAAGGCAATTTTATAGTGGGATGCACCAGGACAAGGATGTATATATACACACATGTATACACACACACACACACACACATATATATATGTGTATATCTGTATGTGTATATATATATATATATGTGTATATATATATGTATGTGTATATATATATTATATATATCTGTATGTGTGTGTGTATATATATATATATATATATGTCTCAGATTGAATTGGACACAATAGAATGAATCACAAAAAAGAAGTAGATTTGTAGGTGAAAGAAAAAGTTCAGATGGGAAATTTCAAGCTTACAGAGCAAATTAATGCAAAATGGGAATAACAATATGAGAGAAATAGGAGACATTTGATACAAATCAAGTTAAATTAGAAGGTCATCAACAAAAGGGTAACATTAGGTACCTGGTGCCAGGAAAATATTTTAATAGGATGTTTTATTCATTTTTTCCCCCTGAAACTAAGGAAGAAAGAAATGAGAATGTGAATAAAACATTGTGGCAATTAAGCCACTCACAGATTTACAGCAATTATAATGACAATCAGTGATGATGTTCCAACTATTTAACAGCTAATATAGCCCACACACCTTCTTATCAAAATAGTTGCTGAATAAAACCCCAAAGCATTGCCACCGAAATGTTGACAAATATGTATTTGTAAATATTACTAATTCATTTGTCTGGAAATCATCAAAGTTATCACCATGAAAGGAGCCAGAATTTTGCTGGACTTTATTATACTTTATATATTTTATGATTAGGACTTTTATTTTGGATAATATATATGCTTTGGGGATAGGAATTGCTCTTCTCAAATATATGATCTTGCACAATCCTCTCCAGGTGTCAAAGTCTCCCTTGAGTTGCTACTGTCATGATGTGTTCTTTGCATGCGAAGGAGAACTCTCTCCATTTGCTCAGTGTCCAAAGTTTTGTCAAGACCACTATCATCAAGAACTGTGGCAGCTCCAAGATTTTCCTCTACTGGAAAGCTAATAAGTTAGCCTACGATGGTTTCATAGGTGCAGGCAGAAGACCTGAGAATCCCAAGTGAGAGACAAAGGACTTTATTACTCACGGGACAGCAGAGAGTCTGGCATCACCTTCACATTGATTTCTTTGCCAACATGTCTCTTTGGGGAGATGCAGAGTGGCTCGGGCAAAGATTGTCTACACAGAGGCTTAAACAACCAGAATTTAGAAAACCCCCAACCTTATAAGGTTGCTGCTCACAAATCTGCCCAAAATTGATTTCAGATGGGGGTATTATCTTTCTTATCCTGGCCAGGAAAAAAAACAAAAACAAAAAACAAAACAAAACAAAAAAACGCCTTCAGCCTGAGAGGAAGGCTCCATCAAAACGAGGCTGTTTGCTGCGTATACATCATTGAAATGAATGTCGGAAGCAAGGAAGTTAACCCCTCTTCACAGGAGGTACAGCAATTCAGAGATTCATGTCAGATTTTCTCCAAAAATTACCTTTCATTCTCCTCTACACATCCTAAGAAAGACTACAATATTTTGCCAAGAGATTAAACTTTTAGGAAAGATAGGAAGACATTTTACAACAAATATAACTTATAGTTGATCCTTGTGTGGAACTAGAGCCTTTCCTTAGCTGGTGTCCAGCTTAGATCATGGGTAGAGGTTTGCTGTTTCCCACAAACAGGGTATCTCAAAGCATTTTTCTCCTTTTTTTTTTTTTTTTTTTTTTTTTTTTTTGTTTATAAGGAAACATACTCTTTAATAAAATAAAATGGCTGTTTTCAGAGTCCTCATTTGATTTCTAATTACCAGTCTTCTCTGTCAATTACGGTGAAGAATGTATATTCCTTCCAGGTGACAATGTCCATCCTCCATAAATATAATCCCATTATCTTCGCCACATGGACAGAGGCAGATGATCACAACAAAGTCCATTACCCCAGTGTCAATACATCCCTCAGAAGTGAGTTATTCAGCTTCGGCTACACCAGAAGTAAAACATCAATATGCAATCAGTGTCTGTGTGTTCGGTTGCAGATCTGCTCAGAAAGCGCCAAGTGTCCCACAGAGAATGTCCTAGTCATTAAAGGTGCCAAGAGAGTACAGGCAGATAACTTAGACCATGGGGGGGAAGGTTTTCATACCTTATTCTGTCAAATATAGAATCTGCGACTTTGGCTCTCATGGGCTACCATGTTGCTATGGTGCAAATGTGTTTCCCAAAATTCATACGTTGAACTCCTAACCCCAAAGTGATGAGATTAGGGGGTGTGGCCTCTGTGAGGGGATTAGGTTATGAGTGCTGAGCGTTCATGGGTGAGGTTAACACTCTTATAAGAAGAGGCCTCAGGAGCATCATTGCCCTTTCCACCAGGTGAGGACTCAGGGAGAAGACGGCAGTCTGCATCTGGAAGACGGCTTTCCCCAGAACCTCAGCATCCTATCGCCCTGATCTGAGACTCTCAGCCTCCAGTACTGTAAGAAATAAATTTCTGTGGTCTATAAGCCAACTACGTAAGACAAAAAGAGGAACCAAGGTGGGTTGTTGACACATGATCAGAATCCCAGTTGTCCCATGAGTCATTGACGACACTCTGTTGTTTATAAGTCTGTTACATTTTGTTATAGCAGCCTGAAAGGACGGACACATGCATAGCTTCCCCATCATTCAGAAGAAGTTTAGGGTTATTTATGTATGTCTTCTTTATTCAGGCAGCCTACGACGTGTGGCAGGGCTTGCAAACATTTCACAAGTATTGCACATCACGAAGCAAGGTCTGAATTGAGTTACAATGCAGTAATCCATACGCTATCTTTCTTGTGCCTTCTTTTTTCCACTTCAAATCTGTGTGAACAGAGAATCGATAACCTTCTGATTACTACCCCTTTCCATCCAGCTCCTCCATTCCAAAAAGATTAACATACTTTGCCAGGAAGGAGTGAAAATCTGTGCACAACGCTCCTTTCTCTCATGTCTTGACTTCACTCCTGGTCAGTGTGAGAAGTAAGGGAGATGATTCATTTGCAGAAATACCAGATAAAAGCTGTACTGTTTAGTTAACTGTAGGTTTACAACCTGTTGGAAAGATATACAACCCCCCACCCCGTCCACAATGGAATCCCAGACCTTTAAACGCTTCACTTCCTGGTTTTTCCCCTGTACGTTTCATGGGCTTATTTTCACGGGCTTTGCAAGGAGCATGTGCCAGAGAACAAAGGCAGGAGGGACTGAAAGTCTCTGCATCACCTCAGGGAAGGTACATTTGTTCCAATCAGACTACTTTCTGCCTTACATGGGCATAGGAAATGTACGGATAAATGTACAACCTCTGTAGTGCTCAGCCAATGAGGAACCAGGGGAGGGACTTGCACACTAGGAAATAAATTGTCTGCTGTAACTGCCTTTCTGGTAGAAACCCATTCTTGCAAGAATGTTGATTAAAGCCTTGTTTCACTGTGCTCCGACTCTCCATGTTCCTCCTTTGATTGGGTCAGTGGGCTTTCTCACAGTCAGAAACAACAGCTTAAATATAAATACCCTCTCTGCCAAGGTCAACAGCGGTCTGTGATCAGAGTCCAGCCTAAATTTATGTTTAGAAAAGAGTTATTTCAAAGAGTTTGGTACTTTCAAAAACAGATAACCTCTACCTGACCACGTGAAACAATTCAGTTGCGTTGAGCCTCAGAAGAGGTCCCACTGAGCTTTTCAAATGTTCTCGTGCCAAAATGGGTCTTGGCTTTGCATTTGAATAACTTCATGGCAAATGTTCATGGGTTTCCCAGAGCAAAGGAACAATGTTTACATGGAACTCAAATCTTCAGTCTCATCCAGAAAGGAAAAATTTACAGAAACCCAGTCAAATATTTCCTAGTTTTTACCATTCTCATGAGATTAAAAAATCTCAGTTCTCAGTTTCAGCTGAATATCTTGTTATACACATTTGGTGATTTAGTCATTTTTTTTTCTTTTCTATGCTTTATAAAGGAAATAATTTCTGCTAATCATTAAATGGTCCCAATTAGAAAAGATGATAATAATCCAAGGGGATCCAAATAGATTGTTCTAAAGTAACAGAGATCAAATGAGTGCAATAGTTCACCTATGTCCAGGTTTCATGCACTCAATGAACACTAATTAATCAAAGCATATTGTTATCGAGCATAACGTGATAGACACTGCAATGCAGAGTTCATGGCTAACTTTCCAAAGGTAAAAGTAACTTAACTTTTTCAACCTTCTCTCCATTTTTCCTACTCAACTTACAAATGTAATTTGCTCTTGAGACAAACAATTCACTGCCTTCAACCAACACATAAAAAGAAATATTTTACTCCTTTACTTTTTACAAGTAAACTTAATTGTGTTTTCTGCCCCCTCCCCAACCCACCAGGCTGAGGATACATTTAGCTTAAGGTGGGGCCCAAGTACTGGGATCTTATCTATTAACAGAATGTTGTGAATGAATCATGGGGCAGGTGGGATTCTGATCATGTGTTAGCAACCCACGTTGGTCCCTCTCTGTGTGATCCACAGCTTTCTCTGGCGACTCTGTATTGCTTCCGTAACAAGCTCCTCAAAGAGCCACCACTCAGTGCAATCAGGCCAATTTTGTTGGCTAACTGGCACTTAATCGTTTAGGTTCCTACTCTAGCACAGAGATGGGGTAAGCAAGTGAGGGTGTTAGTCGTACTTGAATTCTATCCTTCCAGAGAGGAATGAAGGCAAGAAATGTGAACCATTTAACTTCCCTGTGAATATGATTTGAACATTCATACAAGCAATTATTTTTTCCTGACAGGTATAATTTTTTTTCCCACCTTTATCACTGGCACTACCAAAAACTGATTATGTCAGCATTACTCACTTCTGTGTCCCAAGCTTTGCTCTATCAAGGTCCCACACTTACGATGAAGTTGCTGTGGCCTTTTGAGGAAGGCTTCCCTTAATTGCCAAGGTCTGGAAACATCACCCAGAATTTTATTATGTGAAGGTTTCCAGGTACGTAGTATATTTGAGGTCAGAAATTAACCATAATATTTCCCAAACTTGAAATTCTCTTTGTCACAGCTTTGCCCATACTTCACTAAAGTATACTAGCTGGGCTTCTCAGACCACCAATTTAGTCTTTTAGTATTTTATTTGAGGATAAGAATTAACTTATATTCTTTACCAAAAAAATGCACCTAAAGCAAATAAAAATTTTGAGCAACCTGAATGATTTAATATGAACATTAGAGACAAAGGTGAAAAAAATGAGCCAATCTTAATTTCTTTCCATAGGAAAAAAAATGAAATTGGTTTTGATCGATCAAACATTTTGTCTGTCAACTGCATTTTGCAACTTTTGAAAAATTTAAAGAACTGTGTACAATGTATGCTGTATATTTAATATCCAGTTTTTAAGATGAAATATTATACAATTTAGTATCAGGGCTTATATAGGAGCATACAAATTAATTCATTGATTAAGAGAGAAATAATTAAGAATTAATTTTTGATTCATTACAAGGAGGATGATGATTATGTTACAAAACTATTGGAATAATAAAATTATGAAAAGCCTACACGACACATCATGTCACTCAGAGCCAGAGGAATTTATAAAAATGTCTATGCATGTAATTAATTCCTACATGTATAATTATAATTTAAAAAATCATCTTTATTCATAGACCAGATATAAGTGATAAGAGTTTGCGACTGTGATATAAATTTTAATATACATTCCTAAGATATCTGAATGCACTTAAAACATCAATATGAAATGAGAAATCAGCTGGGCTTGCAGGTGTAGCTGTGATACAGAGAATTGAAGGGGCATCACTCCCTCTCTTACATAAAAGGCTGGACAAATGAAAATTTGCAATTTTTTCTTGAACATTTCAGATAACTGAGGTCACAAAGCAAAAATTCAACTCCACAGCTAGACAGAGACAGAAATCTACAAAGAGAAACAGATCCCGAGCACCTAAGCATGTGCTTGTTTGGAAGGTACACGTGCGTGAGCCCACACACACCCACACCCCCCACTCACATGCACATGCACATACACACGCACACACACACACACAAAGTATATCAGCACATATATACACATATGTAAGTCAGAACACCAAGTCAACTGATAAAAGATTTAACTTGTGTTGTAGTCAGAATAATGCATTCTGCAAAGATGTCTATGCTATAATCCCTAAGACCTATGAATATGTTATATTATATTATATTATATTATATTATATTATATTATATTTATTATTAGAGAAATATTTTCAGATATACTCAAAGTTATAGATCCTTAAATAGGGAAACCATCCTGGATTATCTAGGTAGATTCGCCCTCAAAAGCAGAACCTGTTTTCTGGCTGAAGGTAATAGTAATGTGGCAAAAGAAGTTAGAGAGAGTCCAACCATGAGAGTGTTCTAATATGCTGCTGCTGGCTCAGAGACATCAAGCCAATAGGGAATTACTGGAGAGAGGCTTCTAGGCACTGAAGGTGTCGTCTCATTAACAGTCTACAAGGACACAAGAACCTCAGGCCTGTGACCACAGGAAGTAGGTTCTAACAATGCACGAATGAGCCTGGCAGCTGATTAGCTCCCGGAGCTTTTGGATATGAACTCAAGGGCTGATACTTCAATTTCAGCTTTGTGAGAACACCAGCCGAGAACCATCTGAGCCTCTCCATTCCCCACATTCTGACCCTGGGGAATTACAAGATAATGCATTTGTGTCGTTTTTAGCTGCTTGCTTTGTATTAAGTTGTTATGACAGTGTTAGGAAACTAATATAACCAGAAACTTGAAATGAACTTGCTAAGGGTAGGATATGGGCTTGTGTGAGGCTTTTGTAGGCTGTAGTCATGGAGATGGGGGTTAGAACTTTTTCCAAAGTTTTACTCTAGGAACCCCATCAGGTGGTTGCAGAGAAAATTGGAGAGAATCTTGATAACATCCCCTTTGTGAGACTGCCTGGGGGGGAACTTCCGCCACTGGTGAAACTCCCATGTAGCCTAAAACCCACTTTCAAAATGGTTAGAGAGGGAGGGATCCAAAACATAAGAGACTCCTAAAAACTGAGAACAAACTGAGGGTTTATGTGGGGTGGGAGGGCGGGGTGGGTGGGTGATGGGTATTGAGGAGGGCACCTGTTGGGATGAGCACTGGGTGTTGTATAGAAACCAATTTGACAATAAATTTCATAATAAAAAATAAATAAAAATTAAAAAAACACATTTACTATATACATAGAATAAATGACTGGAAAAAAAAAAAAAAAAGACAGAACAAAAGTTTTCATATGTAGAGGAAGACCATCCACACCTAGACTCAAGAGCCTTCAGGAAAAGCCCTGCAGCTGGAGGAGGGGACCGTCAGCTCAGTGCCCGATGCGGGGCTCAAACTCACAAACCATGAGATCATGACCTGAGCTGGAAACCAAGATTATGACGCTTAACTGACTGAGCTACCCTGGCGCCCCTGTCAATGTCTCTTCTAGGGAGAATATTTACTATCTGAGGTTTTTGTTTATTTCTCTCTCTCTCTCTCTCTCTGTCTCTCTCTCTCTCAAAAAGAGGGAGAGAGAGATAACTGCTTGTATAAATTTCTGTGGCTTTTAATATTATTAATTAAATGATCCTTTCCATAATATTTTTATTCATTTCGATACCACACAATTTTTTGGCACAAAGAAATATGAGGCTCATTAAATAATAGCATTATATGCTATACATTTTGATATGTAAGTGTGATGTTTCCCTATGAGATCATGCCCAAAGTACAGCATAAATCTAACTATAGGAGCTAAAACTATAAAACATCTGCAAGAAGGCATAGCAACAACCACCTGCAAATTTAGCTCAAGAATTTCTTACATGATACCAAGAGTATGATCCATTAAAATGTTAATATCCAGTTGGAATTTTTCAAAGTTGAACTCTCTTTTGCTTCAAAGGATATTTCTAAGAAAATTTAAAAGGCAAAACACAGACTGAAAGAAAATATTGTAAATCATGTATCTGATAAAGGACTCCCGTGCAGAATAGACAAAAATTATCAATACACAGTAATAAGAAAAAATAAGACTAGTAAAAATGGACAAATTGAACAGACACTTGATCAAAGTAAATGTATTTGGAAAATAAGACCATTTAAAAGTTGCTCATCATTAGTCATTATGGAAATGCAAATTAAAATTGTGAGTTACCACTCTACATCTATTGGAAAGCTACAATTACAAAGGAAGACCAAACTAAGTATTGGTGAATATGCGGAGTGAGAGTAATGTAAAATGGTACTTTGAAGAATAGTTTGGTGTTACAAAATTAAATGTGCGGGGCACCTGGGTGGCTCAGTCAGTTAAGCGTCCGACTGTTGATTTCAGCTCAGGTCAAGATCTCATGGTTTGGTTCGTGAGTTCGAGCCCCACATCAGGCGTGCTGACAGTGAGGAGATATCTTGGGATTCTCTCTCTTCCTCTCTCTCCGCCCCTTCCCTGTTGGCGCTCTCTGTCTCTCTCAAAATGAATAATTTAAAAATGTTAAATGTGTACATACATATACTCCAGACATTTCACTCCAAGATATTTACTCAAGAGAAAAGAAAGCGCATGTCTAAATAATTACCTGTACAAGATGGCTCATGACAGCTTTATTAATAAATAAAGACTGAAACCAACCCAGACATCCATCACAGGTGATTGAGTGAACAAATGCACAATATTCACAGAATGGATGACTATTCAGCAGTAAAAAAGCCTGGCTCATGAATGCATGCTATAATATGGAGGAATCTCAAAATAAGTATGCTGAGTAGGAATTCTGGAAAGTGCAATTTATTCTACAATGACAGAAGTAAGATTAAGGGTTGCCTGAGAGGAGGAAAAAGAATGAAAGGGTAGACCCAAGCGATCACAAAGCAATTCCAAATTATTAATGTGACCCTTCAATGATTACTTGAGGATTATAAGGAAACTTTTAGAGGTAAGAGATACGTTCATTTTCCTGAATGTTATAATGATTTCACTGTTGTATACATACTTAGTTTCAATCATGTGTAATGAATTCAATCTTTTATGGAATAATTTGCCAATTACTTTATTTTACAAAGTTTTACTTTTACAAAATAACTGATGGTGTTTGAATTCCATTTTCTCAGCTAGGTAAGCATGGTTTTAAAAGACTCTTATTTTTTATGTATGTTGTCCAATTTTCAGAATTATTTTTATAATATATTTATTTCACCATATTTTGGTTGCTATGTCTTTTTTTAGTTACAACATTTTTTCATTTAAGAGAAAATTAAGATTCTTTTTTTTATTATTTTAAAGTTTATTTATTTTTTAAAATCTTTATATATTTTTGAGAGAAAGAACATGAGCAGGGAAGGAGCAGAGAGAGAGGAAGGCACAGAATCCCAAGCAGGTGCCAGGCCCGCAGCTGTCAGTGCAGAGCCCGAGGCGGGGCTCAAATCCACAGACAATGAGATCATGACCTAAGTTGAAGTTGGTCCCTTAACCCAGGTGCCCCTAAGTTTACTTATTTATTTTGAAAGAGAAAGAGAGAGCGTGAGCGTGGGAGGGGCAGAGAGAAAGGAAGAGGGAGAATCCCAGGCAGGTTCTGCTCTATGAGCACAGAGCCCGACCCAGGGCTCCATCCCATGAACTATGAGATCATGACCTGAGTCAAAATCAAGAGTCTGATACCCAAATAAATGAATGAGCCACCCAGGGGCCCCTGATGTTTTCATTTTTATTTCCCTAGTATTTTATTTGTAGCTATTTGGTTTCATTTTATTAATTAATTTATTTAGTTAGTTAGCTTATTTTTATTTATTTTGCAAGACAGAGAGCAAGCAGGGGAGGGGCAAAGAGAAAGGGAGACAGAATCCCAAGCAGGCTCTGTGCTGTCAGCGCAGAGCCTGATGCAGGGCTTGGACTCATGAACCGTGAAATCATGACTTGAACCAAAATCAAGAGTCAGATGCTTAATGGGCTGAGCCACCCAGGTGCCCCTGGCTTCATTTTTCGATATGCACTTTTTATACAAAATCTGGGTCGATATTTTTGTTTGACCATATATGAGAATCATGGTTTTTGTTTTTGTTTTTCCTTTGTAACAGGAGAATTTAATCTTTAAAATTTAACAAATCTCTAGTGACACTGATATATTTTGTTGTTCAGTTCCAGATCACTGCAAGAAAGCGAATATGGTAATAAAGTAAGTCAAGCAAATTTTTTGGTGTCCCGATGCATAGGAAAGTTATGTTTTACTACATGTGTTGTAGTCTATTAAAGGTGGGAACATGATGTCTGAACATTATTAAACATTCTGTTTAATAATTATGCCACTACTCCCTTTATCCTACCTCTCTTAATTGGCTAGAGTCACCAGGAAAATGCGACATCATACCATGCTAGACACTCTTAACTTCTAAATCTATAAATTAATTGATATATCTTCTCCTATCGATTCATTTTAGTAGTTGGAATATGAAGACTGCCTCGTCCTTCTTTGGTATATATTGTATATCGTTGTGTGCTTATATGTGTATACTGTTCTTAAATCTCAATCAGCTTACAAACACTTACCTTGTCAGTGTATAAATGAAATACAGAGTTAAATATGTCCTGTGTCGATTTGACTAATACCTGCATAATATTGATAATTTTAACAGTAATTGTGATGGATACGGTGGTAAGGTATTCCTTACCACATCTTTGTGATTAGGTGCAGTGATGGTTTGGATTTTATAAAGGAGGAAAGTGAGCCATGGGGAAACTGAGAACGTTGCCTGTGGTCACCAGTAAATGTGAGCTTCATATGAAACCAAATGGTGTCAGCTCAGAACTAATTTCTGTTTACCAATTCATACTCAATTGCCATTTGATAAACTATTCACATAGATCAATTATAGATGAGCTGACGGTAATCTAAGTTCTAGTATCCAGTCTTGGGAATAACACATGGGTATTAAAGAGTTTGAGTTTTTAGAAAAATTGAAGGTAGAAATCATGATCAGGAACCTAGTAAATAAATGGAGTCCTCCCCCGAGTGATGGAAAATAGAATTATAAGGGACAATCTAGGGTGGAGAGTGAGGTAGCTTTACTGATGTCACATAGATCTCAATAGAGCTGAATGTGAAGTACAAGGAGTTAGAATGCTCGGTAGTGTATTATTTCTACCGCACTGTATCACCTGTGAAAAATAGCTCACGATATGGCATTGTAATCAAAGAATTACCAAAAGCTAGACAGAGGTAAATATATATCCCATGAGAATAGCATAGTGATGAAGGAATCTGATACTCTTTCAGGAAAGAGGTTTTGATATTCAAGACTATTTATTCAGGATCCTTTATTTCTGAAAATGTCAGAGCAGAATTTCAGCAGGGATTGAATCTGAATCTGAAAGGCTGTATCTTTGAGGAGTTCTCCTGTAATGGAATAATAGTAGGATTTATTCAGAACACTAGGTAACTGTGCCATTCACTTATCTGTCTGAAAATTTGTGAAATATACCTTCATTAAGTCATTTTTACTTAAAAATTTCTTATTCTAATTGACCATGTTGAGAACGATCAGGCATGCTGTATACATATGGTGTGTGATTTTAAGCATATGGCCCTGTTGCCCTGAGTCAAAGTAGGTATCGGAGTAAGAAGGACCCAAGAGTCATACAGCAAGCCGGACTCTCTGTCCATCATTTAATGAAGCAAAGGACATAGCAATTAGGTGAGGCAACAAACAAATGACTATGGCAGGATACTGAGGTTTAATGCCACAAACTATATTCAATGAATTGTGCCTTTTCGATTCCCACACCGAACTTTGGTATTGTCCTTTGAAATTTATATTTAGAAAAAAAAAGTGGAAAAGTAACATTTAATGAACACTTCCTGAGTGTAATCCATGATGCAAATTACTATAAATCTCAAAATTACCAGCATATGGAGAGACAAATTAAAAATACCCAGCAAGTTTTGCTAATTGAGTGTTACAGATTATCCTGGTTTGATAAGTTAGATAGTTATATAAAAAGAAAAACAAAACCAAAAGAGAACAACAATACATCTTACTGGAACACTTGTATAAGCTTTTATGAACTCATTTCACAAACTTTACTGAACCACGTTGTTCACATACAATCTCTTCTGTATTGCGGGCAGGCATAATTTTAAAAATATTTTGCACTTTACATTTGGTTTTTGATTACAATAAATCAGTTATATACAAACGGAGACTGGATTCATAGCTGTTGCTGTTTTTGTTTTTTTTTCCCCTGTATCGATCATACTTCAAAAGAGAAACAACTATTTCAATAGTAGTGTATTTTAGATAACTTTCTTTTATTGAACACCTTCTACCTCTAAAAGGTTAACTCTTAACATTTTAGAAATTATTATTTACTGAAGACATTTGAAACTAATTACTTCAACTTCTCTATCATTTATTTTGGGATTTAGTATTAGCAGTATTGCCTACTTTTGCAGAAATTAGAGCATCAAAGTATTATCTGAAAATTAAGGGGACAGGGAAATTTTCACCAGGAATCGCACTTTTAGCAATTATAAAGTGATTATTTTGAACTTTTCCATGGAAATAAAACTTAAAAATCTCATCTTGTGAAGACAATTAAAATACTGTAGAACATTCACATTTAAGAACTGAAATACATCATTAGATAATTTCACACCTTGTAAGTCAAACTCTTTTTCATTTGAAATAGGATCTGAATTTAATTAGATACGTATATGCCCCGACTCTCCAGGGCAATAGATATATTTAAAAGAATTTAGGTACCTGAGACTCTAAAGGCATTTGCTAGAAATATGCATTATGTGTCATTTAAAAGTAAGGAATGGAAGGAAGTAGATAAATTATGAAATGAAACCAAGGAAGAGTGACTTTATTTTAGAAAAATCAGTTACAATGATATGTTAATAGGTTTTGTCATCATACAGACTGACATCCTCAACTTCTAATAAAACCTTAAAAGAAATCTGTATTTTAAAATAACATCACTAGAAACTAGTCTAATAATTACTTTTGTCTTTATAAAAATGACATATGGTTTACTTGATGTCATTCGTTCATCCATTCGTTAAGTATTTATTGAGTGTCCCTATGTGATAAACAAAGCATAGGATGATGGAGAGATACCAAAAATATAAGGTATAGTCCTTGCCCTCCAAGAAGTTATAGTCCAAAAAAAGAATGCAGACTCTTTTATTTGTTTTGTTTTGTTTCCTTCTACATTTTCTCCTACCACCAGTATGGTTGATTATTTCTTTCTTATCAAAACTCTTTCATCACACTCTCCCCCTGGCCGTGCTGGGTATAACTATATATCGTTGCCACTATTAGGACTTTCAACGAGAACTCTTTCTCAGTGTTATGGCCCATTCTCCCCGTGAAGATCCATGGCACTGCTCTCATTATTACCTTCCTGGCATCAAAAGGGACATGCTGTTCTAGACCCCCAGTACTAAACACTCAGCATTCCTCTAATCTTTGTTGCATTCAGGAAGCTTCCGACAAATAAACGATTGCGATTTATTGCATTGCTTTGTATGATATTACACTGAAGTATTCTCACCGAATTACTCTGGAGCGTAGTCAATCAGTTGTGTCCCACACACCGTCTGCTCCCCCTGCATGTTGTTTCAACTACAAAACATGGATTGCCCCGTACCTATTGCTTGAAATGGGTTAGAGAGTCTCCCATTATGTACTACTTTTCATTCATCACACGTCTCATATCCATACTTATTTTGAAAGACAGTTATTCTTTCTACTTATAGTTTGGGTTTTTTTTTTTTTTTGTCCATATGGCATGTTTGCTTTAAATTTACATTACTGAATGAAAAATTCATCTTATGCTTATTTGTATTTGGAATACATTTGCTAATTTGTTTTAATTCTAAATGTGAATTTGCTTTTCAAGTTCTGTTGTTTTTTTTTTTTATGCTTTATTAAGCAAGAAATACATGGTGTCACATCGTGTCTCAAAGCCTGTTCAGAGGTCAGTGCCACACTTGAATAATGTAAATAAAAACGATGTACTATGGACTTCCACAGGTGCAAGCAGAACTTTAAACAATGTACATGAAGAAATAGAAGTAAATTCCAAAAGAGCAAAAGAAATTCCTTTTTTTAAAATTTCAACTATGACGCAACCGAACATAAGAAAGCAAAACAAATCGTAGAGAGTTTTAAAGAGGATTCAGTTACCAAGAATTCAAAACCATATGAAGTTGTTGATAGCAGAAAACAAGGGGAATTTGGTCACATATATATAAAGAAAACTTTCATAATGAGGCAAATCAAAACCACTTGAGAATTATAAATATGTTGTAAAGCTATTGGCATAGTATAAATAGTTAAAAATAAAATTTTTATTTTTATTATTTTATATTTTATATATATATATAAAATATATATATTTTAAATTTTATTTTAAATTTTAAATACATTATATATATATATATGTCAAAAGTACAAAAGATAATGCACACATTTAAAATTACTAGAAATTAAAAATATATACTTGGAAAAATATTTTAATAATGAACAAAACAAAAAATATAAAAACAAAACATTCGGGTACCTGGGTGACTCCGTCAGTTGGACATCCGACTTCGGCTCAGGTCATGATCTCACGGTTCGTGAGTTCAAGCCCTGCATCAGCTCTGTGCTGATGGCTCAAAGCCTGGAGACTGCTTCGGATTCTGTGTCTCCCTCTCTCTCTCTCTGCCCCTCCCCATCTTGCACTCTGTTTCGCCCTCTCTCAAAAGTAAATAAACATTAAAAAAAATTAAAAAAAACACACATTGAACCATATATATAATACAGGCATACCTCATTTTATTCCACTTTGTTTTATTGCATCTCACAGATGTTGCGTTTCTCTTTTTACACATTAAAGTTTTGTGGTAACCTTGTGTTGAGCAAGTCTGTCCACACCGTTTTACCAATAGCATTTGCTCACTTTGAGTCTCTGTGTCACATTTTGGTAATTCTAACAATATTTCAACCTTTTTCAGTTTTATTATATTTGTTATGCTGATCTGTGATCAGTGACTATGATTCACCGAAAGCTCAGATGATGGTTAGCATTTTTAGCAATAAAGTATGTTTTAATTAAGGTATGTGCATTGATATTTGTAGACATTATGCTCCCACCCTTAATAGACTACAAAACAGTGTAAAACATAACTTTTATATGCACTGAGAAACAGAGAAATTATTTGACTCACTTTATTGCAATATTCACTTTATTGCAGTAGTCTGGAACTGAACCACAAAATATATCAGCTTAAGTAGAGATTTGTTAAACTTTAGAGATTAACTTCCCTGATTACAAAGAAAAAAAAAAAAAAACAATATGATTCCCATATTTGGTCAAACAAAAATATCTACCCTAACTCTGTGTAAAAAAGTACATATGTAAAAACAAAGCCATATAACTACAAAGAAAATATGGGGCAAATGAAAATAAAAACTTGAAGAGAGCCTGGGTGGCTCAGTTGATTGAGCATCGGAGTCTTGATTTCGGCTCAGGTCATGATCTCTTGGTTTGTGAGATCAAGCCTTGATTCCGGCTCTGCACTGACAGTATGGAGTCTGCTTGGGACTCTCTCTCCGTCTCTCTCTCTCTCTGTCCCTCCCCTGCTCACACTCTCTTGTCTCAAAATAAATAAACTTAAATATATCTATCTATTTTTTCACAAGCATGACTTTCCATGGTTGTATCATATTTTATCATACGCCCGTCAAAGACAGCAGCAGACAGTAGTTCAACCAGTACAAACAGATTTTATTAAGTAATTATTCGTAGGGGAAAGAGCTGAGCCCCATCCTGATTTGTGGTTTAAAGGGAGAGTGACAGAGGAGAAATGGTGTGGATTTGGGCAGAGTCAGGGAAGCAGAGACATTACAGAAAGTGGGGGAGTGCTGGTTGGCCCATGTGACACCCAGGTGGGTTTGCTGACTGACCCTCAGGTGGGTAGGCTCCTACCCTCCCACAGGGCACATGTCTGCTCACTTGGATAAACAGTGACCGCTTCTGGAAGCCTTAAGTTTTCTCCAACAGGCACTTTGAGGGGAGCCAGGGTCACTGTAGACAGGTGCCTTTGAACGGTTGGAAACTGTTAGCACTCCAGTGTCTACAGGCCACGGCTGAGGCCTAATCGACAAGAGGGCTCAGAGGAGACTGACTTGACTTTGCTCAAGGAGAAGATCTTTATTATGACTGCTCACTATTTTATGTTAAACAATAAGATTTAAGTTAGTGCCATTATTTTATGATCACTGATAGTGATGTAATTACGTATATTCTGATTTAATTATTTATTAAATTTTATTTGTTTATTTTTAATTAATTAATTAAATTATTTATTAAATTCATTAAATTAAATTATAATTAAGTTGAATGTAATTATATATTAATTAATACATATAATTTTATAATATATTACAATTTTTTTTAGCATTTATTTATTTTTGAGACCAAGAGAGACAGAGCATGAATGGGGGAGGGTCAGAGAGAAAGGGAGACACAGAATCTGAAACATGCTCCAGGCTCTGAGAAGTCAGCACAGAGCCCGATGCGGGGTTCGGACTCACAGACTGTGAAATCATGACCTGAGCTGAAGTCAGACACTCAACCGACTAAGCCACCCAGGCACCCCTATAATACATTTTTTATATATTATATATTATATTTATATATATATATTTATATATTTATTTATATATATAATACATAATATATATAATTATAGTATATAATATATAATATATGTTATATATTTATATATTTTGTATTATATAATATAAGATAATATATAATATAATATATATTATATGTAATATAAAATATATATAAAAATAATATAAATATATTATATATATTACCTAGATTTCTTATGTATTGCAAATTTCCTCGCAGATTAATTTATAGAATTGTGAACTCCAAAAGCAGTTCATGAACATTTTTATTTCCCTCTTTACCTTTTCCTTACTAATTAGCTCATATATAATGACTGTTTTTCTTTGATTTGTTTTTCTACATTATTGCTAGGAATTATTTTGTCTATGATTCCTCATTTGTCTTATTATTTATTATACCACTTTTTCATAACATTGGTGCTGTGGACTGAATTGTGCCCCCCCTCCCCCAATTCATATAAAGTTCCAATCCCTAATATAACTGTATTTGGAGATGGGGCCTATAAGAAGGTAATTAAGGTTAAGTGAGGTTATAAGGGGGAGGGGAGGCAGCTCTGTTATTAGGGGATTAGTGTGCTTATGAGAAGAGCACCGAAGAAGTTGCTCTCTCTTCTCCTCTGTCTCCATCATGTGAGGACACAGCGAGAAGGTGATGTCTGCAATCCAGGAAGAGAACTCTCACCAGACACTGAAGTCCCATAGTATCTTCAGCTTGGACTTGCCAGTCTCTAAAACAATGAGAAAATAAATTTCTGTTTTTCAGCCATGCAGACTATTGTATCTTGCTATGGTAGGCCAAGGAGATTAAAACAGTTGGTAATTTTTGTGTGCCTTAATGTATCAATATATTACTTTCTACTACTTATATTATGATTCTTGCAGGTATAAAGCAAAAGATTAAAAAAAAGATGGAATTAGTGTTTTACTAAATGGTTAATAAATTTCCTCAGCATTTTTTATTGCTACTCAAGTATGGTAAAATTGATGATACTACCCTGTTACATTAAAATAGAATTTTCTCATACATATGCTAGAGAGAGTTTGCTCCTGGGTTCCTGTTCTATTAAACTGACCTAACTATTCCGCTATTTCCACATAATTTCATGTTGTTACTTTAACATCTGTTTTAATATATGAAGGTTCAAGTCCATTTCTATTATCTGGGGTCAATTTAACCCAGTGCTGTCCCAGATATATATAATCTGAGCTGCATATGCAATTTTAAACTTGGTACTTTGTAGTCACATTTTAGGTGTGTGTGTGTGTGTGTGTGTGTGTGTGTGTGTGTGTCTGAATATTCAGATTCACCATATTTTAACTACTTAATAGCCATAGAGGCTACCAGTTACAATATTAGAAAGTGCAACTCAAGCTGAGGCACTTTATTTTAAAGATAAATATTACAATTATTTAGCCCAGTCCCAGAAATATTGTGAAATGAAATCATGCAGTGTTGTAGGTGAATTTTAAAAAGATGTATAAGCTTACATAATTTGTTAGCATGAAATTACTTGATTAATTACAGACATGGGTTAGATACCTCAACGTACAAACAAGGCTTACTTTGTGATAGTGATAATACGCTTAATGTTCTATCCCTTTTTTATCACTGACAGATTTTTCTGTACAGACAGGTTAATACAATGCATAGCTAAATAGGACTTTTTTACACAGAAGACTGTTCTCCTAAGGACTGGTTTCCCACCAAAGAATTTGGGTAGCGATTGAAATAGTAAAATTTTCTTGGATAAACTTCTATCAACTACTGCAAAATTAAAACAAATAGTGTGAAGGGCGCCTGGTGGCTCATCTGGGCTCAGGTCATGATTCGAGCCCCGCGTGGGTGCTGTGGGGACAGTGCAGGGCCTGCTTGGGATTTTCTCTTTCTCCCTCTATCTCTTCCCCTTCCCTCCTCGTGCTCAGTCTCTCTCTCTCTCTTTCAAAATAAATAAATAAACTTTAAAAAATAGGATAATAAAACACCTGCAGCCAGCAAAATACCATGGAAGAGGCTATTCAGTAGATTCATGCCGAATCACTTCATTTGCATCCAATTCTACTAGCATTTTGAATATCTGATGCTCTCAGTAACCTGAATATAGACATTTAACCCTGTAAAGAATTTGAGTTGCTATATTGAACTAGTATTATTAAATGCTGTGCCATCAAAGTAATGTAACGGAAAGAAAACTTCAACTTAACCAAGAATGTCCATTTATGTTGAAAAGGTCACTACTGTTCGTTGTCTGGAATATTTAAGGACGTGACAGAAGGAAAACATTCAGAATCAGAGCCACGGCACTTGTCTTAGTGATGATGTGGGCTATGCCGCTGTGAGCTTCGGGCTGTTCAGAGTCAAAGTGTCAGCAGATAATATTGATTTACCAAACACTGATTTAAATAGAAATTTCAAAATGCTAGGTTAGTGCTCTTATAAAGAATATGGTCTCTTTTCACATAAAAATACTGAATTGGAAAATGCAGGCCAAACGTATGACATGTTGGCCGCACATAGCTCATGATTAAAATATTTTCATTTTTTCTGTTTGATCTGTAGAAACTGTCCATTTTACATTTTCATTTTGCTTCGGTCGACTAAGACTTAGGTCACTGCTGCTTACAGGACCATTTTTCCCTCATTCAGAGCTTTCATCCGTCTTAACAATTGATTTTTGTGAAGTCAATTGGATAGATCAAGCAGTTAATAACATTTTTTTTTTCCTGGGCAATAGACAAAACAGTTACAGTAATATTCTATCATCCTATATTATAATTTTATTGGAGATAGAAATATAGCTGATCTGCACACTTACAACCCACTTATTCTCTTAAAAATACGACACGATGAGTGATATTTACCTTTCATCTTCTAAAAACTTTCAATCTGTACTCATATTGGCACAGTTCTAAGCTGAGCTCTATTTACATTTCAACTATTTTTAGAACTACTTTCTTGCTCATTATTCAAAGTTTGTTTATCTTTGGTTATCTTAAAATACCATTTGTTCTATGTCCCTACTATCTAGGACAAAGCAATGCATATACGTTGCTAAACACATATTTTGAAATGAGTGAACAAATGACTCATCAACCAATCAATTCAAGGAGTCTGGTAAAAAATGACACAATATTTCAAGTAAGAATAAGTACATGGTCTATGGTAAGCCAATTTTAGATCTACTATAATTGAAAGGATGAGATTTCTGCCACCTAATCTTTTTAAGCTGCTTTTGGGCTAGATCTGTTCTTGTTGTTCATATTCCTTAATATGCAGCCAGAAAACCTTGCTAACTCACTGCCTTATTGTCCTTACCATCAGATAATACCTTTTCCATATGTCTTGTACACCGCAGGTAAATTAACTTTCATACAAAGATATCAGACCTTTCAAATCTTAACTACTTTCTCTACTTATATGATAAACTACCATGGCAGATAACACATTTCACAGAAGACTCCACCAACCTCTCTGGCCTCAACTATAATTACTCCAAAACAGAAGAAGCTATACTAAGGCACAGTAATTGATAAAATCCCAGGGAAATGAAAACTCAATTTAACTCTTTTTTTTTCCAGAAAACAACAAGTCCCATGCCAAAAGAAAACACACACACACACACACACACACACACACACACAAAACAAAACAAAAACCACAACTATATAATCACTCATTCAACCCATAGTCATTGGGTGCCCATTGGGTGCCAGGAAAGCTGAGAGAAAACCAGTGGAAAAGGTAAGTTTCCTACTTTGATGGGACTTGCTTTTCCAGTGAACATAAGGATGGGGAGGAGTGGGAAATAAAAACCAACAGGCAAACCAATAAATGAACAACGTAATTTCAGATGTCATATATTTGTGGACACCTGACCTGTCTATTATGGGAAAATCTGAGAATGAGTGTGAAAACCGAATGCAAAGGGGGGGGAAAAAAGCCCACCATCGGTGAGATCAAACATGGACTACTTATGAAATTAAAAGACCAGAGCTGATAAGACTGACAGGATTGAGACACTTACTTGCTTTGGAACAATTAAAGGGACTTAAAACAACAACAACAACAAATAACCTCAGTAGTCCAGCTAAATATTGTTATGGGACATTTTAAAACATAAAGACAAGGAGCGCCTGGTTGGCTCAGTCAGTTAAATACTGGACTTCTTCCCAGGTCATAATCTCATGGTTTGTGAACTCCAGCCCCTCTTCGGGTGAGCTCAATCCTCACTCCCAGTGAGCCCTGCTTCTCTCTCTCTCTCTCTTGCTCTCTCTCCCTCTCTGCCTTCACTGGACTCTCTCTCCTTCTCTCTGCCCCTTGCTCACTGGCACCCTCTATGTCTCAAAAAAACCCATAAAGATGAAATTCTTGTCTAACACCCATGATAAACAGAATACAAAAATATTGTAAAGACAGGCTGTTATTTGTCTTATGAGCCGGTGTCACTGCGCAAAGGGAACAGTGCCCTCCTATCAGACACTGTTCCCTGTTCTCTACCACATGGCTTTATGAGGGCTGATGAAGGCATGACAATCAATCGGGGAAGGCAAGGATTCAAATATTATGCTACTTCTTTATTTCTAGAGATTCAATTAAGTTTCCCGTTTGGCTCAAGACTCGGGCAGATGTTTTGAGAAGCAAGACGCATTTGCTTTTGCCTCTGGTCCCACCAGGGCTCAGCAGCTCACTGGGGCATCAGATGTGATGTGGAGGGTGAGAAGGAAGGTGGAGAAACAGGCGCTCTGCCAACCAGTCACTGTTATGATTTTAGGGACATTTTACTCGGCAAATTTTCCCTGTAGATTTAAAGGGTAAAGATGAACAGAGTTTTGTGTGGAAGTGATGTTAATCAGTTGACCTTCAGTATTATTCTGCTCCTTTATTTCATTTTGTTTTACATCTTAAGACAGTAGCAACAGCTTGTCTGTCACTTTAGAATGTAACATGTTTTATTATTATATCTGGTATTATCTTTGACTTGAATTCCAGTGTATATGCTCTTGTGTCCAATAGGCTGAAGCATAACAGATCTTTCCAACAGATATTGTATCCAGTGACAACATTCTGTTATCAAGATCATTACATTAGCTTAATATTATATCATCAGAGGACTTTCCTTGTTAAAATATTTTATGTATTTATGTATTTTAAATATATTTTAAATATATTAAATATTTTACATATTTATAGCTTTTTAGAACAAAATGTGTTACTAACACTGAATAAATAAAACACCCACCGTATTGCCTAAGTTTATAAAGACAAAACGTGGGATCCTTTAGCACTGAGTTTGACCACTCTTTTCAAAGTCTTTCTCATTCCAGGAGGATCTTGCTTTTATTCAACAATACAACTGAAGTAACCTCATTACATAGATGCTCTGAATCACAAACAGCAGATCAAGGAATTACACTCTTTAATGCAGTCACTTAATTGGCTAAGAACACCGAGAACAGAAACGGAGATTTAAATATACTCTTCATTCTATAAAACATGATGCTGGATATCTCCATTTTGATTTCATTTGATAAACTGTCACCTCTGAAAATTAAACTGTAACCTTATTCACCTCCATCATAGGGAAAGCAGATGTTTAAACTTTCCCATCCCGACATAAGTATATGGAGAGTCACACAATTCAAAATCTAATTAGTGTTTAATAAGCCATTTGAAATGATGTCATTCAACTCTTACAAATTAATCCTGCTCTTTCAACACCTGCTGGTATTTTGCAACAGTAATTATTTCATGACAAAAAGAGGCCTGAACCAGTCCACATTAACACAAGCATCTCTCCTGAGTACTCAACGCGTTTCTCTCCGAAAGATGTTAATAACCTCCTCCTGGCTTAAGTGAAGAGAAACCGCAATAGACATAATGAGACTTGCTCTGAATGGAAGACCGTTTACTATTCTAAAATACAATTTCAAAAGGTCAAAGAGAAAAAAGGACCTTCCCCAACCTATTGAGAAGCTTTCAGAGATTCCTTAACGAAGCACTTGTGTATTCATTTTTCAAAGAAATCAGACTTGCAGTGATGGCATAAGAGACAAGGCAATGTAATAGAAAAGTACTCTCACTAAAAATGGGAGTCTTAAAATGAAGTAGTGTATCTTTATTTTTAAATACATTAAGTAGCGATATAACTAAAACTGTCACATTTTTGTCAAATCTTTCTGAAACCCATGTTTAATATCTCCAAATCACTGACTGCTTTGGTTTGACTGAAATTCAACTTAGAGGCTACCATTTCATTATTAGCAGTTTTAGTTATGAAATTACCAGGAGCAAGAAAAGAGAATAATAGTTATTTCACAACATCTCTGGGATTATTAGTTACAATATGAATGTGAGAATGTCTCTCACAGGTCTGCTACTGATTTAGAAGTCCCAGGAAACTCTAGAATGAAGACAAACATTTAAGGCAACTCAAAATCCCCAAACTTGCCTCTACACAACAACTACACCTTTATCGGAAATAAAATTCTTAGCATAGATTATTAATGGTGATTTAATATTACATTTCTCATTTCAGTCATTCTAATTCATATTCCTAAACGCAAAGAAGAATGTGTGGTCACATCACTCAACTCATTTAATTTGACCATGTTTTCTTGCTCTAAGCCTCGTAATCAACTGTCTTCATTCAAAAGAAATTATTTTGGGGCGCCTGGGTGGCTCAATGGGTTAAGCATCCGACTTAAGCTCAGGTCACAATCTCGTGGTCTGTGAGTTCGAGCCCCGCGTCGGGCTCTGGGTTGACAGCTCAGAGCCTGGAACCTGCTTCGGATTCTGTGTCTCCCTCTCTCTCTGCCCCTCTGCTGCTCATTCTCTCTCTCTCTCTCTCTCTCTCTCTCTCTCTCTCTCTCTCTCAAAGATAAATAAACATTAAGAGAATGATTCCTCCTTCAAATGAAATTGACTCTCCTTGACATGTTATGTTAATAGTATCTATTCCTATTTTTTTTTATTTATTTATAGGGAGGCCTATGTTATATTTTACCATCTTCATAATGAATAAATAAAAAGAAAAAAAGGTAATCCTTTTCAAAAGAAGTTTTCGCCTTGAAGATAAAGCCTTGGCAGAATGTGGTTCTGTCTCTAATGGTAAGTTGAAAATATCCATATAAGCAGTCAAATGGTAGGTGACTCACTTGTGTAAATATAATGAGGACATTGACCATTTGTGTGTGTGTCTGTGCGTGTGTGTGTCATCTAAACTTTGGAGTAAATATAATAGAAACTGTTATTTGCCAAACCAATATCAAATTCTCCGCATGCTTTATTCCCAGGACCTTGATTCTGTTAAATGAATATCACGCCTGACCTCCTGTGAACCCAAGGGCGGTGAGTAAGTAACAATTCATGGAATGAATTGAAAAGGTAATATTCCTCTTCACTGTCTTTACTCCTTTGTAAATGTGTGCAGTGTAGCAGGAGGGTGGTCTCTTGCAACCATGAGACAAAAAGTCAATGAGAAAATCTAGATCCTAAGGTTGACTGCAAAATAGGAGATGTGCTCTCTGGCACTTCTGTGGCGTTGCCTTCTCCGCTGGACACAGCTTTCCCCTCTCTCCTCTCCCTCCCGTCTGACTTGTTGTCATGGGAGAAAAACAAAATCTTGTTTTTTTTGTTATGCCACTGCAGGTAGCATTCCCAATGCGTACAGCTGTATTCAGTCCATCTGACAGAAGGAGCTAGAGAAATAATATCCATTATCCCTACAACAGGTTATTAAAAGGAATTTTCTTCTGTCTAGGAATATTTGCTGAAGCTCAGAGGTGTATGAACAAAGCCTAGCCCAGTCCATCTGCAAGAAAAAAGACTAAATAAAGAGCAGAGAGAGGATTTCTTTTCAGAGGACTGTTGCATTCCAGAAAAAGCTTCCATTTCCAAGCCATGTGAAGGAGGTTTAAGGAAAATTGGAAAAAGTGGGGTTTTCCATCTATAAAAAAAATGTATTGCCTATAAAAACAGACATTAGCTGTCTCTCCTAAGACAAATTACTTTATGTTTCTGTGTCTGTGCTATCGTTTTTCATTCTACCAGATATTGTTTTATTCTCATGACCACATGCAGGTCAAATCACTTAAACAGCAGAACATTGTCTTGTTATTTAGAAAAGTAATGTCTCCCCTATTCCCTACACATCTGAGTCTCTTCCTCTTTCACACATAAAATTCTACAGCTGAATATCTATATTCTTCAAGAAGTTATAGAGCATTTTGGGAAGACCGACCATTTTCAATGTATACAATGCATCTTCTCAAGGCAAAAGAGTGGTTTACGACTAAATTGAAGATATGTATTTTATGCTTTTGGCTATTAATTTTTAAATCTTATCAATGTTATGATTCATATTATGAACTTCTATCCTCATCCCATTTCAGATTAGTGCCTAATTGTTCTCTGGATGGTCAGGAAGTAAAAATTTCTGATTTTCTATTATACTGTGGTTTTATATTTGTTACTCGGTGCGTCTTTTTACTACACATAATCCTTCTTTTAATCTACACACAGCCTACACTGAGGTGGGGAGTTACACTAGACCTTCTAGAGGTTGGAGTACCAGCAAAATTTATTGGGAATTCTTTTGCCTAAGAGATTTGTCTACTCTCCCATATTTATTTATTTCTAAATGTGTTTATTTAATTCTATCCATATGGACTCATAGATATATATATGTATATATCTCATATTTCGTATTATAATCAAGTACTATGTATTTATTTTGTTAATCAAATGGTCCGTCTTTGGGGGACCCGGCTGGCTGGGTTGGTTAAGATTTGTGCTCCTGATTTCGGCTCAGGTCATGATCTCGTGGTTTTGTGGGTTCCGGCTCTGCATCGGGCTCTGTGCTGATGGCGCGAAGTCCGCTTAGGATCTTCTCTCGCCTTCTCTTTGCCCCTCCCCCACTCACGCTGTCTCTGTCTCTCTCTCTCAAAAAATTTAATGGCCCATCTTTGACCATTAGGAATTTATTCACTTGGTCCCCACATTCCTTTGGTTCATCCCAATCATTTGTTGTTATTGTTGCCCGTTTGCTTCGTTAGCACTTTTTCACTTACTGGCCCTGGAAGGTACAGCAGCCATACGTACCATTGCTCGCTGTGGTCCTAGGTTCAGTCCTTTCACCATGGAATCCCATTGCTTTTATTTCTAGGACACTACGTTGTTGTATATTAACCCACGTATTTCCACAGATTTGTAAATATTTCTATATGTAGCCAGCTATGTGTATACTGTGCTAAATACGCGCTCCCAACTCTAAACCAGTAGCCTGATGATCATTCCAGTGTCTTCCCTTTGCTTATTTGTAATTTTCAATTAAAGCAAGGGAAAACCCAGTTTGCAGCTTCCACCGAACGTTTACTTAATGGTTTAAAACTAGTGTAGTTATGGGGCACGTGGGTGGCTCAGTCGATTAAGCATCACACTCTCCATATCCATTAAGTCATGATCTCACAGTTCATGGTTTGGAGCCCTCCATCGGGCTCCATGCTGACAGTACAGAGCCTGCTTGGGAGTCTCTCTCCCCCTCTCTCTGTCTTCCTCTCCTTCTCTCATGTGTGCTCGCTCTCTCTCTTTAAACAAATGAATAAACATTAAAAAAAAATGTGTGTATGGTGGCTTCACAAGTTTTAATCCATAACTCTGTAGGAAATAATTTTATCTACTAAAGTACAGTATTTATGTGCACAGTTCTGTTGTATCTAGTCCTACCGACTCCATTAATTTCCAAAGTTACTTAGCTCACCATCATTTCCCCCCATCCCCTTCAGTGAGGTTCCCTCCTATTTTTCTAATGCAGTTAGATTTTTATGCCATGGTCTGCATTTCAGCCTTTCATGCCTGCACCTTCTAAATTATTCTAATTTGCATACATCAAGGTCCATTCTTTGTTCCATAAAATTCTATGGCTTTCCATAAGCACACGGGCCATTCATGTGTTTCTTTTCCTTCTTTGTCTGCCTCTGCTTTTAACTGATTATTTTTATATAGTTATACTTTTGCACTTCTTCTTTTAGCATCTTCATTACACTTCTCTTTAAATTTTTTTTTAACATTTGTTTATTTTTTAAAGATAGAGACGGAGCATGCAGGGAGGGGGAGACACAGAATCTGAAGCAGGCTCCAGGCTCTGAGCTGTCAGCACAGATCCTGATGCGGGGCTCAAACCCATGAATTGTGAGATCATGGCCTGGGACGAAGTCAGGCACTTGACCGACTGAGCCACCCAGGCGCCCCTCCATTACACTTCTTTTTGATTTTTTTTTTTTTTAGTCATTGCTTTAGAGTTTGAAATATGCATTTCCAAATATGAGAAAAATCTGTGTTTTTCCTTTATATTTGAAGGATAATTCCACTGGATACAAAATTCCAAAGCAGGTTATGTCCCTCTCATCACTTTAAGTACGTCACTGTACCCTCTTTTGGTTTACATGGTTTCTGGTGAGAAAGTACTATAACTCATAAATCTTATTCGTGTTAATTTCTAGGCCAACTGTTTGTTTTCCCCTACATTTTTGCAGTGTTTCTCTTTGTCTTTGGTTTTCAGAAGTCTGAATACAGTATGTTTAGGTGGAGTTAATATTTATCCCGCTGGGTGTTCTCTGATCTTCATAGATCAAAACATAATTCTCTGTGTTCTTTTTTTAAAAAGTGTTACTTATTTTTGAGAGAGAGAGAGAGAGAGAGAGAGAGAGAGAGAGAGAATGAGTGGAGGAGGGGCAGAGAAAGAGGGAGACAGAGGATTCCAAGCAGGCTCTGCCCTGAGAGCTGGGAGCCCAATCCAAGTTTCAAACTCACCAACCACAAGATCGTGACCTAAGCCAAAGTCGGAAGCTTAACAGACTGAACCACCCAAGTGCCCCTATGTGTCCTTTTACTTATTTAAGCTTCAAAACATATACACATGTTTACAAGATTATTTAATTTTGATTAAAATATATGTCTTTAGCAATGAACATTGTTCATCTGACTATATGTTAATGCTATAAAAAGTTAAATATCTAAGCAATATTGGATGCAGTTATACATATTTTTCATTTATTGATGGAAATGTAACCCAAATTAAAAAAACAAATTGCGATATCAGCTTCATAGTCATTCATATTGTCGGGAAAGTCATGCAAAGTACAGCAATATCTTACTGTAGCTGAAGAAATTTTATGCCAATCTCTCATATTTTTAGCAGCAGATTTCTTCAGTAATAACAACCATTAAGACAAAATAGTCTTATTTTGTAAGTGTAACTCAGAAGATGGAGTTAAAAACAAATGAGTATTTTCTCATTTTAGGGTTTAATAAAAACCCAATAAACTCACATTCGCGTGTGTCTGTGTGTGAGAACACACAGACACACACACGCACATATAATTCTGCACTTACACATTCACTGATGGCGGACCCATTATCAATTATCAGTGGTCTCTTTTACCAATAAAATACACACAATGAATCACACAATAAAGTCATAAAACTATCTTTTACTCTCACCAATTACATTACAGGCTTGCCTTCCAATGTTTCAAAGTTTTCTCTCAAAGCATATCTTCAGCATATAGAAATGTGCAACAAAATATTTGAAAAAAGAAAATGTCATCTATGCATCTATTATCAGCTAAACATGTAATTTTCTAAAGCCTTAACATCTAGTCAAGTGGACAGCTGTCATTATTAAAGATATATATTTTTATCAAAATTAAAGAAACTTGTAGACATGTATACTTTGTAAGCCTAAATAGGTAAAATAACACATAGAATTATGTTTTGCACATAGTACAAACACATGATTTTTTCAATTTTCTTTTAAAATATCAAAATTTTGGATCCTTTCAACTCTTTGATTTGACTTGTCAAAGTTTTTTTTTTTTTTTCTTTAAGTTAGAAAACACATTAAAATCTATTAAACGTCTTGGGATGCCTGGATGGTTAAGCATTGGACTCTTGATTTCGGCTCAGGTCATGATCTCACTCACGGTGGTGAGATTGAGCCCACGTGGGGCACCGTGCTAAGTATGGAGGCTGCTTAAGATTCTCTCTCTCCCTCTCCCTCTGCCCCTCCCCCACCCCTCTCTCTGTCAGAAAAAATCTATCAAAAGTCTTTATTGAATGGAAGATACTATCCAGTAAATTAGAAAGCCTAATGCTCTTTAACCAAATTAAAATAATAAATTAATTTTATAAAATAAGCTTATGATCTATCTCCCCACTAACTCTCTTCCTCCCCTCCCCCTCTTTGCTCTTTGCTTTAGGTTATCTTACTAGTGATTTAATAGAGTTGACAAGGATTGATGAGGAAAGATTATAGAGCTACATTCACTTCCAGCAAGTTTTAAATTTCAATGCCAGTGTTTTGGAGATTCAGATACATAGATATATATGTATATCGATATAAAGATATATTATATATGTATCACATTTTATATATTAAACATAAATAAATTTATAAAATTACATTTTCCCCAAATGTCCAGCATTCATATCTTCCAGCTACCAGGCTTAATTAGTTTCTAAATGTATTTGCACAAATTGGTCCTATCTGCTTATTTCCTCTTTGAACCCACCCATTGTTTTTTTGAAAAATTCATATAAATCTATTGTATAGATGTATCATCAGGGAGTGAAAAGTGTTTCATTCATTAAGAGTTTATCAATTATTGACCTTACAATTAGTACCACACATAATAATTTTACCACACATAATAAATGTTTTATTTCACATGTATGAAACTATATCGGTAGATTGAATTCCACTGTAGTGAAGTTGCACTAGAATTTCAAAAAAATATTTCTTTTTTCTTTCAGTTTGGCGAGGTCTAATTGACAAAAAAAAAAAGAATATACTTAAAGAGTACAATGTGATGATTTGAAATATGTATGCATTCTGAATGTATTCCCATAATCAAGTTCATTAACACATTAATAACCTCCAATACTTACATCTTTTTTTTTGTATGAGCATATTTAAGTTCTACACTCAGAACATTTGAATTATACAATCCACCATGCTATATATCACATGCTTAGATCTTATTTGTCTTATAACTGAAAGTTTTTACACTTTTACCAATCTCTCCCCATTTTCTCCTCCCCCAACCCTTGGAAATCATCATTCTACTCTCAGTATATATGAGTTCAAAACATTTTCCCCTCTGGCGTATTACACTTAGCATAATGCCCCCCACCCAGTTTTATCCATGGTATTGCAAATGACAGAATTTCTTTTTATCCATGCATGTTTTTAGGTCTTACATTCAAGCTTTTATTCAATTTTGAGTTGATTTTTGCATATGATATAACATAGGGTTTGTTTACTCTTTTCATTTACGTATCCAGTTTCCTCAACACTGTTTCCTAAAGGGACTATCTCTTCTCCATTGCATATTTGTATTGCTGTTGTTGACAATTAATTGACCATATATGCATGGTTTATCTCTAGACTCTCTATTCTGTTCCACTGATATACGTGTCTGTTTTTATTCTAATACCATAATGTTTTGCTTACTGTAGCCTGTAATATAGTTTGAAATCAAGAAATGTGATGTCTACTGATTTGTTATTCCTTCTCAAATTTTGCTTTGGCCATTTGGAGTGTTTTGTAGTTCCATACAAATTTTAGATTTTTTTTTCAATTTCTGCAAAAAAAAAATGCCACTGAGATTTTATAGAGAGTGTACTGAATATGTAGGTTGCTTAGGGTAGCATAGGCATTTTAGAAATAGTAATTCTTCCAGTCCACAGACATGGATTGTCTTTACATTTATTTGTGTCTTCTTTCCTTCTTTTACCAATGTCTTACAGTTTTCAGCGTACAGGTTTTCCACCTCCTTGGTTACATTTATTTTTAAGTATTTTGCTATTTTTGATGCTATTGTAAATGGGTTGTTTTTGTCATTTCTCTTTTTAATAATCCACTATTAGCATACAGAAATGAAGTTGATTTTGTATGTTGTGTATCTGCAACTTTACATAGTTCATTTATTAGCTTTAACAATTTTTTGATGAATTCTTTAGTACCAAGTCATCTGCAAACAGAGATAATCATAATTTTACCTTTTCTAATTTGGATGTCTTTTGTTTCTTTTTCTTTCCGAATTGCTCTGGCTGGGACTTGCAATAATAATTTGTATAAAAGTTGCAAGAGTCACACCTTGTCATGTTTCATCTTAGGAGAACATCATTCTGTTTTTCACCATCGTGTATGATGTTATCTGCAGGCTTTTCAGATATGGCCTTTATTATGTTGTGGTACATTCAGCCTATACCAATATTATTGACAGTTTTGATCATGAAAAGATGTTGCTGCCAAATGATTCTTCTGCATCCATGGAGATGATCCTATGATTTTTGTCCTCCTTTCTATTAATGCGGTGTATCACATTCATTAATTTGCATATGTTGAACCTTCCTTGCATCTCAGGAATAAATTCCACTCAATCCTGGTATGTATCCCCTAAATGTGCTGTTCAACTCAGTTGACTAATATTTTGCTGAAGATTTGTGCATCTATGTTCATCAGGGACATTGGCCTCTAGTTTTCTTTTCTTGGACTAGTTCTGTCTTTTTTTTTTTTTTTTTTTTTTTCAGGGTAATTCTGACTTTATAAAATTAGTTTGAAAGTATTCCCTTCTGGATACAAGAGTGCTGATGCATAAGGGCACTTTTACCCCAATGTTTATAGCAGCACTTTCAACCGTAGTCAAATTATGGAAAGAGCCTAAATGTCCATCGACTGATGAATGGATAAAGAAATTGTGGTTTATATACACAATGGAATATTACTTGGCAATGAGAAAGAATGAAATCTGGCCTTTTGCAGCCATGTGGACGGAACTGCAGTGTTATGCTAAGTGAAGTAAGTCATACAGAGAAAGACAGATACCATAAGTTTTCACTCTTATGTGGATCCTGAGAAACTTAACAGAAGACCAAGGGGGAGGGGAAGAAAAAAAAAAGGTAGAGAGGAAGGGAGCCAAACCATAAGAGACTCTGAAATACTGACAATAAACTGAGGGTTGATGGGGGAGTAGGAGGGAGGGGAAAGTGGGTGATGGGCATTGAGGGGGGCACCTGTTGGGATGAGCACTGGGTGTTGCATGGAAACTAATTTGACAATAAATTTCATATTAAAAAAAATGAAAGTGTTCCCTTCTATTTGTTGGAAGAATTTGAGAAAGATTCGTGTTATTTCTTCTTTAAATATTTAGTACAATTCAGTGTTAAGCCATCTGGTCCTGGGCTTTTCTTAGTTTGGAGGAATTGGTTACTAATTTAATCTCTTTATGAGTAATTGATCAGTTCAGATATTCTACTTTACCATAAGTTGACTGTGTCCAGGAATTTATCTATTTTTTTCTTATTATCCAATTTGTTCCCCTCTTATGATCCTTATTAGTAGCCTCTTATGATCTTTATTATTTTGTGTTATCATTTCTAATGTCTCCTATTTCATTTATGATTTGATTTATTTGAATCTTCTCCCTTTTTTGTTCAAATGAAGTTTGTCAGTTTTGTTTATTTTTTCAAAAAAAAAAACAAACAGATGTTAGTTTCACTGATCTTTTCTATTGTCTTTCTAGTCTTTATTTATTCTTTTCTGCTCTGATCTTTGTTATCTCCTTTCTTCTGCTAACTTTGGTTGGTTCTATGAGATCTAAGTCTTTTTTTTTTTTTTTTTGTATTTCTCATTGCTTTGGTATTAATATTTTCTATCTTTGTTAAAATAGCATTTAGTTCATCCCTAGTGAGCAATTTTAGGACCATTATTTTGAACTATCAGGTAAATCACTTATCCCCATTTCATTAAGGTCAGCTTCTAGAGATTTATCTTGTTCTTTTGTTTAGGACATAGTTCCTGTTTCTTCATTTTTCTTCATTCTTTGTGTTGCTTTGTGGACTTTAGATAAAACAGCCACCTCTCCTAGCCTTGACAGACTGATCTCATATAGGAGATAAACTCTTCTATCATCCTGGCTTGAGCTCCCATTTGCCATTCAAACCTTTGTGAGTTTCCAAGTTTCCATCTTTGTTTTCAGTGGCTCCCAGTAAATGAGGGTGTGCCAGCATGTCAGTGTCTCAAAGGCATCTTCGCCTGTTCAAGCTTCCAAAAGACTACTCATTTCCTTCCCCTTCAGCTCCCTGAGGCAGGCTAATAAGAAGCCCAACCTTCAGGCAGCAGCTGGGAAAGTCAGGATGTTCCCTTCCCTCTTAGGGAGAATGTAGGAAGGAGGTGTTTTTACCTACTTGCCTTTGCAGACACAGCAAGAGAGCTCTCTGGGAGTGTTTGTGCAGCCAAATTGCCACCTTGTTGGGATGGCTGGGTGGCTCAGGCAGTTGGGTGTCCAGCTTCAGCTCAGGTTGTGATCTCAAGGTTGGAGGGTTTGGGTGCCACTTGGAGTTCTGTGCTGATGGCTCAGAGCCTGGAGCCTGCTTGGGATTCTGTGCGTCTTTCTCTGTCCCTCACCCATTTGTGTTCTTTGTCTCTTCCTCAAAAATAAAGAAATAAACATTAAAAAAAAGTGATACAAATTGCCACATTTGTTGTTTTGTATGGTCCCATGGGATTCATGAACGCTGGGTTCCCTCACTGTTCAAAGCTGAGAGATTTGGGAACCAGTTTCTCTGCTGGCAACCATAACAGTTGAGGTGGTAAATATTTGGACAAGCTCCTTTCAGGGAGAAGCTGGAGACCTGATTTTCCTCTTGAAGTGAGCCATGGGAGACAGGAAGGGATTTGCCAACCAGCTCTTTAGACTCCCTGGAAGACCCTCTTGAGGGTCACTCTCTTGAGCCCAGAGGGCATACCTACAGGAAATCCTTGCACACAGGCTTAAAAACTGCTTTTTTTACTGTTTCATACAGACTTGTGGAAGTCATAAATGACAAGCCCCGTTGACTGTTAAAGCTAAATGATTTGAAGACCCATCCCTCGGAGGACAGCTGCAAAAGTTAGGGTGCTAGATGTGTGGACAAGCCTCTTTGAGGGAACAGCTGGAGATTAATTTTATTGTTGGAGAAAGCCAAAGGGTAAATTTGGGGAAGTGCCCAAAAGTTCTCTTGGGCTCCCAGGAAAATCACATCAGAACCTGAATGCAGACTGCTTAGAAGCCAGGCTCCCAGGCAGCAGCTAGTAAAGAATAGTCAAACTCCTCCAGGGATAATCTGGGAAATGGGCCTTTTTGCCTGTTTCTTTTACCCTTAGATGTAGGGAGTACTTAGCTCTGTGGGACTCATATAAACAAGTTTTATTGGTTCTCAGAGCTAGAAGACTTGGGGGCCCATGTCTCAGGTGGCAGCTCTTGAGGTGTTACATGGGTGGACAGACCCCTTCCAGGGAGGAGCCGGGGATTTGGTTTCATTGTTGAAGCAAGCCAGAGGGAGAACAAAATCATCCTTCTTAGAGTAGGTATGAATTTACCTTCTTAACTATATGTAAGTAAGGCAATCTGCCCAGCCTCGTCAGGAAAAAGTACACTCACAAACTTAATTCCTGTTATTCTGAGGGTGCAAGACAGGTGCTAGGTGGATGTGAGTGAGGCTCCCTCTGTGATCTGTCCTGGGAAATATCTTTGTCATCTTATCCCTTCCCTTCTCCAGCTCTCAGACCCCAAGTAAAGTACTTCCTCCCCACGGAGACACGCAGCCTTGTGACTGGCAATTAATTTTGTGAGAACCTGAATGCCTTGGCCTTCTTTACTTTTCTTTCAATTCCAAAGCAATGCCTGTATTTAAGCTATCTTGAGGAATACAGGTTCTACGGACATCCGCTATGTTTTTTGTTTGCTGGCAAGCAAGGTTCTTTGGTGATACTTTCAACACATTCGAAATACAAATCAAACACTCCCCTTTACTTTGGCTCAAGCCCCCATTCTTTTCTGCGCAGAACCCACTAGTGGCTAGTCTTTCTACTTCTAGTTTTGGTCCTTTTCAAGTGCACTCATGTGTGCATGGAATCTCGCCATCACAGGAAGGCATGAATGGTGGCATCCCAATGAGCTGGCAGGGCCTTCAACGCGAAAACATGGATAACTATATATACATATTTCATTCTGCAAATGGGACATTTTTGTTGAAATGTTTTTCACATTTTCGTTGAAACTTTCATTTCACATTTTCATTGAAATTTTCATTTTTTTGCCAAGTTACAGGAGATAGGCAATCCGTGGTTTTCTCCCAAATATTTGACACATGGGAGATACTAATAGATAATCTAATTAGAGACTGATAAATAAATGGAATAATCTGTTTTTTTTTCCAGTACTTTCTCCCATGCCTTCTTCTTCAAATCAAAAACAAATAGTATAGGAAACAGTATGCTAAATAATGCTCACTTTTTTGTACAATTTAGTGGGATGGGAATGACTAATAAATGAGTCTTCTTTTTTTAAGAAAATCAGTTTGTCAATTACTTTGTGATTGCTTTAACATAGCAATAACTTTTTATCTTCTGTTGTCCTTATATAGCATTTTAATCTTTTTATCTCATTTGCATTTCTGACTTTGTGAGGGAAATTACCCAACTTAAATGTACTTGTAGGCTAAGTAGCATGGTCTTTATGAAGAAGAGATTGTACCCAACTCAGCGGGAATGATCTATGGGCTCAAGCACCAGACTTTGTTCCTAGATTATTGTTCTTATTTTTCGAATGGGCCAAGACATCTTGTTGTCAATGAAAAAATACAAAGAGTATCAGTTAGTAAGGAGAGAAATACTTTCAATTCCTGCCTTTTGGTAAAAGGGAAAGGAGTTGTGTGTGTGTGTGTGTGTGTGTGTGTGTGTGTGTCTAAGTGTCTCTGTGTGTGTGGTGGTGATTGTAGAGACTGGTAATTGCTTCCAGGTTCAAGTTTTAAATTATTAATTTGAACAGGCCCTTTGCAGCCTGTAACGCAGTTTTTCCTTAATACCACTGCTTTTTACAAAGCTCTTAAATATGTATAATTGTTTTAAAAATAAGAAAATGTCTCTGGAATTTTGGAGAATACAGACTTCTTCATTCTAGTCCCAAATCAGATCCATCTACAACTTCCACAAGGATTATATATATATACATACATGTATGTATATATATATAATATATATATGTATATATATGTATGTATGTGTATATATATATATATATATATATATATATATAATGAGATTACTACCTTTACTTAAGACTCATCTAAAGTTATCTATGTGGAGAATCAATATATCATTTTCAATCAGAAGTTTAGTTATTATATCAGATTTTTCACTTAGTTATTTCTTATATCCAGCAGAAACTCTGAAAAGTTGCTCCAAATGTTGGCTAGAATGACATCAACATACTGAAATTCACGGCATGTAAACTGTGTGGGAGGGGCATGCACCGTCCTAACTAGCTGCTGGCTTTAGAAGCAGAATATATTTTTAAAAATTGGACCTATTTGTCAGAGGCAAGACTTCTCCCCTCTACCTTTTAGAAACTCTACTACCCAGCTTGGATAATGGCTATGAAATGAAAATTGAGTGCAATACATTTTATTCCATTTCATCATATAAATTCCCATTTCCCAAAACAATCTCCTTTGGGCATCGTAATGAGCAGTACCACTTGAAATCACTTAGAGAAGCTGACAGAAAAGAGCTTCCAGCCATTTCAAAAAGCTCCTTTTTTCTTGATCAATTTTCAAAATATCTAGTAGTTTAGACACACAGTAGATATTATTCCCCTAACAAATATATCTGTAATTTTACATAATTTTTGACTGGCTGCCTCTCTTTGTTCACGTCTGTTTTTTTTTTTTTTCCCCTCCTTAACTTGTAACAGCCAATGACAAAGCTTATGTAAGCCTTTAACTATAACTTGACTTTAAAAGTGAATTAAACTACAGAAAGATAATTCAAACCTGTGAGAAATAACTAGTAATTGTGTTTAAGCTACATATGGTCATCTATCGAAATTCTGGCAAGAATCAGGGTCTCACACTCACTGATTTGATGAAGCCTTTGCAAAGCATTAATATAAGATTCTACCTCATGAGTCTGAAGATAAAAGCTCGCTTTGCCCGATTCCATTGTGGTCAGGGTTCTCAGTTCTAGATACCAACAATCAAGAATCACGGAGACAGGGGCTGGGTGGCAAAGTTGGTTAAACGTCCAACTCTTGACTTTGGCTCAGGTCATGATCTTGTGGTTCTTGGGATGGAGTCCCAAGTCGGGTTTTGTGCTGATAATGCAAAACCTGCTTAGGATTCTCTCTCTCCCTCTCCTTCTCTCTCTGCCCCTCCATTGCTCTCTCTCTCTCTATCTTAAAAATCAATAAATAAACTTAAAAAAAAAAGAATTATGGGGGCAGAAGTGAATCAGCAAACATATGGCTGAGTTTTTATCTATGCTCAGTGGCACAACCATTCAGTTCTTGAGCACTGAGGTGAAGTATCAGTAATACCAATGTTTTCAAGAACGGCACCATGACATGCCTTGGTCAATGGTAGAACATAAAATAATTGATATATTGTAATGAATTTCTAGATGCTTAAGTCATGTTGTATACGTACAACAACATATACTACGTAAGTAGGGATAAAAATAGACCATTATTTTTTTATGCCTAATGAAAGAGTTGACCACTTAACATTAACCTGAATCAAAATATGTCTCTGGGAGTGGGTGTTAGTGTTTAACAAAAAGGAACAAGTTTCTTTGCCTAATAGACCTGAACTTTAAAGTTTCTGAATACCCACAATCACTTCTTACAAGGACTATATATGGCTCTTCCCACAATGAAGGTTTAAAAGATCAGTATTTTAGTGGGGGCTGGGTGGTTCAGTCCATTAAGCAACTGACTCCTGATCTCAGCTCAGGTCTTGATCTCAGGGTCACGAGTTCAGGTCCCACCCAGGGCCCCAAGCTGGAAAAATAAATAAAAGGCCAGTATTTCATACCAAGTAGTCACCATAACATCCAGGGGACCACAATAAACAGGGAAGCAGAGAAGAAGAATGGAGGAGGAGAATGGATCCTTCCATCCTCAAGTAAGACATATATATATATATATATATATGTATATATGTATATATATATGAATTGGAAGGCAGATAAGTGAGAAAAATAGCGATTTTTGTCATTCTCTGAGAATGTTCCATACATACACCTGTCCAGACATTGTAAGGAAAGTGAAGGGATGTTTAGTTACAGGACACCTAATCTAATCATGCCCAAATATAAGCAAAATATACACGAATCAAAATTAATTTAAAAATACTTCAAAAGCCAAAACTCTGAAAGCAATGTTTATGAGCTGGAGTGTTAGTAGAATGTGTTGTTAGGGGGCGTAGGATTTCAAACAACCTATTATACAGAATAGGCATTAAAATAATTCAGGATATTATAAAGGAAAGGGGCATAAAAAATTAATGTTTATAACAAGAGGGTGAAGCGCACTGAGGAGACATATAAGAAATAAGATATCTGCATATAATCAACTTGATAGAAAATCATCAGTTTTTGTCTCCTTGGCACTTGAAAAGGAAAAGGCCTTTGATCCTCTCATCAGAACTGAAGAAGCAGTGTTTCTTTCAGGCTGTCTGAAGAGAGCCTAACTTGAGTGGGTCTTCTGGATGGTTAATCAAATTCAAACACTAAAGTGGGACTTGAGAAACTCAGAATGAACATTAAATAATACTAATATTTAACATTTCTTCACACAAAATCGAACAAAACCAAGATAAGGAGGAACCTTTATAAAAAAAATAAAGCCTGGCCGTTAGCTAAGAAAAATAAACATACAAATGTAATTTTGCATTCATACATACTGGACTATACAAAAAACAAACGGAAGACATGGAAAAAGGGGGAAATTATTTTGTGTAGGCTTAGTTTTGTTTCCTTTTTTTTTTTTTTTTCTAATCCCTGACCGGTTCCACTAATCTTTAATTCTTGGACAATCCATCCACTAAAAAGAACTGACCATAATTACAAAAATATATTACGTTATTTTGAGTTTCTACAATAAGATTTTTGTTTATCAAATAAAATAAATAGTATTAGAACTTGCTGGGTCTTTAAATATTTTTTGTATATTAAAGATAAAAGTAACATTTCGGGTTTTATAACTAATTGCATCGTGTCCAATATGAGGAATCAAACACCTAATAAAGTTGCATAACATTTTCTAAAATTTTTTTTATTGTTTATTCATTTTTTGAGAGAGAGAGAGAGAGAGAGAGAGCACAAGCAGGGGAAGGGCAGAGAGAGGGAATTGGAAGCAGGCTCCAGGCTCTGAGCTGTCAACACAGAGCCTAATGACTGGGGGGGGGGGGGGGGGGGGGGGGGGGGGGCTCGAATTCACAAACCTCAAGGTCATGACCTGAGCCTAAGTCTTCAGACATTTAACTGACTGAGCCACCCAGGCACACTGAATTGCATAACGTTAACCACATGCCACAAAACTGGATACAAGTTCTGGTTTACCATCTGAGTATCCTGGTCTGTGTTATGTAATGTACGTTTGCTACTTACATATTTCCAATCTTTCCAATTTTTCTGTACACCCCAAATTACTTAAATACATACACACATACATACATAAAGGCAGCTTTCTGATACATTTCCAAATGGGCTCTCTCTCCTGTTCTGCCTCAATCTGTTGGTCTCTCTTGCTCCCCAGAAATGTAGTTCCCCATCATAGCCTCGGCATCTGCTTTCTGGGCAATCTAGTCTATCCCTGGGGATACGCTAGAGATACCTAGTGTCGTCTTCCCAAAGCCAAATGGCGGAAGTAACCAAATGTGAAGTCATTAGATGTATTATATAAGAGCCCAGATGTTGATTAAGATATGAGAAACTGTGTTTCCTAGCTTTAAAATTAAGGAAAATTCAGGTGCTTTCAGTGTTCACATTTCTTACATGTAACAAATGATTTCATTAAGTAAATAAATAAACAAGCACAGCTAAATAAAAGTTTCTTCCACTAAAATAGTGCTCATGAAATACCTTCTTCCACCTGAAAGCCTGTTTTAACTGGCAGAGTCCTTGCATCCCCTGTAGATGTGATCTTAGTAAGCCCAGGACATGGTCACCTCCAGATGGGCACATAATGTCCAAAATGGATCCAAAAATAAGACCCGTCTTATTTTTGAAAATAGAAACCTCTCAGCCTCAGCCTTCACTCCAAGTTGAAAACCCATTGTTTTACTAACCTTAAAATGTGTGCAGGTTTCATTCTTGACAAATTGCACATATGGGTTTTGAGGTCACCGTTATTCAAATAGAGCAGTAAGATCCAGATGTGGCTAGTCCTTTATAGACCACAGTTATACCTCCTGTCTTTTGTGTGTGTGGAAATCTAGAAGATCAAAATGAATATTCACCATTCAAACTTTAACTCTGTGGACACAAATCAATATGGGGGAAGTTGTCATAAACCTACATGATCCCTAAATTATTATTCTGTAGGTATATTATGGCTTGTATCTTAATAAAAAAAAGGTCAGAATTAATAGTCTCAAAATATACCAGTTCATATTTTTAGCATAAAGCATTGTACCCTAATTTATAATTTCTACACATTTTAATGAATCAAAACTACTTTAATTATTTAAACAGTTTTGAATGAACTTAAACTACCCCTTCCTATATTGTATTGTGTGGGCTTTCTTCAAGGCTAAGTATGAGGTTTTCTTTTCATACTGTAAAAGTGGACTCAACAGACAATTAGCTCTCCGACCTCATCAATTTCAGAAAGAGTGTCACAATGTCAAATATATTTAAACCATAATACTTATTTTGGCAGATGTCATCCAATATTTAATTGGCTTTTTTCCAACCAGTGCATAAAATATATAAAATCTATAAGTTATCTGAGAGTAAATGTATCAAATAATTCATCTTGGGGTTCACCAGGGAGTGATATTACTTAACAACACCTGGAGGCTTAATTCAGTTTCCTTGTATGTGGGTTTGACTGCAATGGGCAATTTCAATCAAAAATTATCAATTGCCGTGTTAAAAATTCAATAATATGGGGTGCCTGGGGCACTCAGTAGGTTACGCATCGGACTGCGGCTTAGGTCATGATCTCACAGTTCCTGGGTTTGAGCCCTGTGTCAGGCTCTGTGCTGATAGCTCGGAGCCTGCTTCGAATTCTGTCTCTCTCTCTCTCTCTCTCTGCCTCTCTCCCACTTCACTCTCTCTGTCTCTCAAAAATAAATAAACATTAAAAAAAAAAGAAAAATCAATAATGCAAAATTTCAGTGTTTCAATCACCATTTGCAAATTGTTAGAAGCAATCTTGTACTGTATCCTTAGAATGAACTTGTATTCTTTCTCTTAGATTCTTACTCCATTCTTTCTGTTTAGGAATATGCCCTTCTGTGTAGCTTGATTTTCAAAAGAATGATAGAACTTCTTATTGCAATTGATCAAACTTCTACATTGATCTATTTGAAGCAAGATATTTAGGTAAAATGTAACATTAATGATCTACCTGTTCCTCAATTTTACTAATAATAATTTTGGAGAAATTGTACTTATAGACGATTTTCTGACATGGTGTATAGTGAAATACTTACTCAAGTATTTTAAGTTTATTATTAGATTAAACCTACATCATTAAAGAGTTGCTCCTACAGACAATTATTTAGTCCTTCAAAGAATGCATGCTATTGAAATTTGATTTGGTATTATTTTATTGACCTAACCTTTTTTTATTTTTTTTATTTTTTTTTTATTTTTGGGACAGAGAGAGACAGAGCATGAACGGGGGAGGGTCAGAGAGAGAGGGAGACACAGAATCGGAAACAGGCTCCAGGCTCTGAGCCATCAGCCCAGAGCTTGACACGGGGCTCGAACTCACGGACCGCGAGATCGTGACCTGGCTGAAGTCGGACGCTTAACCGACTGCGCCACCCAGGCGCCCCTTGACCTAACCTTTAAAAACATCATAATAAATAGCTCAATGATCTCTGTTACATAAATTTTAGCAATTATGTCAGAAACATTTTCAGTATCATTACTCTTCATAGTGTGGTGTGCACATGGATATAGATCCACAAATTTTTGTCACTAGTCTGTTATTAAAGAAGGAAAGGAGGGCCACCTGGGTGGCTGCGTCAGTTAAGTGTCCCACTTCTGCTCAGGTCATCATCTCATGGTTCATGGGTTTGAGTCCCACGTCAGGGTCTATGCTGACAGCTCAGAGCCTGGAGCCCATTTCGGATTTGTGTCACCTTGTCTCTCTCTCTCTCCCCCTCCCCCACTCATGCTCTGTCTCTCTTTCAAAAATAAGTAAACATTAAATTTCTTTTTAAAAAAAGAAGGAAAGGAATTCAGAGTATTTACAATTTATTATAAAAACTAAAAATTTAGAAGCTATTTAGACATTACTATCATATTATTTAGAATTATACAATTTAAAATTATATAGAATTATTATAAAGTAATTTTATGTTTATTGTATCTAATAATACAAAACAAGATTTTCATATGTCTGATAACTTTCATTTCATTGTGTTTTGCAAAAAATATTATCTGCAATGATTGGAATTATATAGAAAGAAAGTAATTTACTCTAGATAGCTGTATTTCCTCACTAAAACTCATAGGATCTTCTCAGGAAATTATTCCCCGAAATAAAATGGTCAAATTGCTGTTTGTTTCTTGCTGTCTGTTGCTTATTTGGTTCTATATTACTAGAGACTGAAGGCCTTGTAACTTTTTTTTCCCTTTGCCTTCTCCACTAGGATTGCAATAATACTTCCTAGAGCGTTCATGAGTGCCAATGGAATTATGAGTAGAAATGGCCTTGCTTAGCGTTCTAGCACAGAAGCTGTACCCAGCTCATCAAGATTATCACTACCTTTTGTGTCGTTAGCTTCCGGAGGGCTTAACAATATTCAGATCCTCATTCAATCACCAACACAGATCCGAACATTGAAGCTCCTAGGAGAGGTAGTGATTCTTGACACGTCATCCTGGTTTACCATTGTTTGGTATAAAGAAAAGCTACAAAGTCAAGATGGTGTCTGCTCATGGTTGTATAAATTCTAGTGAGCGTATTAACGGAGACCATGGACCTGCGCAGTAGCGGTGGGGACAAGCAGAGAAGAGCATGTCTTTGTGTCTTCATCCTCTAATATTTCTTGCTCTTATTCCGACCGTGTTACATGCATACTTTATCTTGAGTTCAGCTTTCAGTGCACAGCCTTGAAGAGAATAAGAGAGAAAGTTGCTAATTTTAAATCACTGAAATTGTTCCAGCTAAAAAAATATGTTGTTTTAGGGAAAGAAATTTGCTCAAGATTCCCCCCTTCCCCCGGCCTTTTTCTCTTGAATGCATTTATGTTCCAACTAGTGTTTTTCCATTTAATTCTTCTAGATGAACCTCAAGTAAGTACATTGTTCCTATGTTCTTTTTGGTATTAAAAATCTGTATAAATCATTTTACGTTCATATATAGTGTGAGAGCTGATAGAAAAACATGAGGCAAAGAAGATGGATAGTCAGGAAAATATCAGGTATTCTGAGAACTTGCTTTCCTGTGGTTCTCAAACCTATTCCTTGAGTTCTTTCCTATATAGGGAGAAACAGGGTTCTCTCCTATTTCTTGAGTTATGGAATTTATATTGAAAAGGGGGTTCAGGTCATGAGAAAAACTTGTGCACATGCAAATTGCTCTGATATTAAGCATCTCCGAAACTGTATTTAATTGTGATAAGGGAAAGCCTCATTATACTATAGAATCCTAAAATTCAGATCCAGAGGCTGTGCTAAGAGTATGAAGGCAAAAGTAAAATGAAACCTGTTCAAGTTTCTTGGGTACACTTAATAGCAATTAGAGCAATCCCTTTGTGTTATTTGTTTGTTTGTTTTGTTTTGTTTTGTGTTAGCTAAAACTCACTTTAGGATGTCTTGAATATTTTCCTTTCTGTTTTCAGTAATTTTTCAGAGTCACAAATGATAAATTATCATTTCTGATAATTTGACGGTGGATTGATTTCAGCCTAAGATTTTTGGGGGTGAATATTTCTGTTTGACATTGCAGTCTGCTCTTTTCATTTACTGTATAGTTTATGCCTTTACTATGTGGGGCAGAATCACCCTAAGTGAATCCCAATGACAATCACAATGACCCACACAATTGTGTAATCTCCTCCAATTTAATATGGGCAGCCCTGTGACTTATTTTTAATTAATACCATATAGCAATGGTGATTGCATTTTTCAATTTAAATTATGTCTTAGCTAAAAACGAGACACTGTGGCTGGCTTTGAAGAAGCATACAACTAGGGGCGCCTGGGTGGCTCGGTCGGTTAAGCGTCCGACTTCGGCTTAGGTCATGATCTCATGGTCCGTGGGTTCGAGCCCGGCGTCGGACTCTGTGCTGACAGCTCAGAGCCTGGAGCCTGTTTCAGATTCTGTGTCTCCCTCTCTCTGTGACCCTCCCCCATTCATGCTCTGTCTCTCTCTGTCTCAAAAATAAATAAACGTTAAAAAAAAAATTTAAAAAAAAAAAAAGAAGCATACAACCAGTCATGAGATTTTCCTATGGAGCGGGCCCCATGGCAGGGAACTGTGGGCAGCCTCCAGCCAATAGCCACTACTCTCCTGGGCCCTCAGTCCTGCAGCCACAGAACAATAAATTTGAGAGAGGTGACTGAGCCCCAGAAAGTATCTTAACCCTAGTCATCATCTTGATTCCAGTCTGGGAGACCCTGAGTAGAGGATCCAGCTGACCTATAGACACACTTCTGACCCAGCAGGATTGTGAGGTAAATGAATATCATGTTAAGACATTAACTATGGTCTTTTGTCATGCAGCGACAGAAAAGTAGTAAGCCATATAATTAAAGAAAATCTCCTTTATTTTCCTGAGATTTTAATATCTACTAATTTGCATAATATTGTTTTCCATGTTGGGCATTAGTTTGGTTTCTAATACTTTCCATAATGAATATTACTCTTTTATGTATTACAGATTATAGTTACAGGATAGAATCTCAGAAGTATAGTTATTTACTTGTACCACATTAACAATAATTTAGTGACATGTATTAATGATTGCTTTCCCCCAAAGTTTTTCCAATTAAGAGTTTCAAGATATAAAAAAGCCCTAACATATGTTAAGGCATATACATATATGTATAGATGCACATGTATCTTATAATTTTGATTATTGTGTTCATGTATGTGGAATAACTATTTCTATCAATTACTTTATTTTAGTAGAATTTATTTAGTAGACTTTTGTAATATTTTGGTTTGAATTTTTGTTGTTTTGTTGTCTACACAACAAATATATATAATATATATAATATATATATATATATATACACATTGTTATTTCTGAATGGAATTCTTTTCAAATATTTTAACAGTCTCCTGAAGAAAAAACTTGTAAAATTAATAACTAATTTTTAAAATTCATTTTTTTAAAGTTTATTTATTTATTTTCAGAGAGAGATAGAAATGGGGAGGGACAGCGAGAAGGGGGGAGAGAGAGAATCCCGAGCAGGCTCCATGCTGTGGAGAGTGCAGAGTGCAGAGCCTGATGTGGAGCTCAGTCTCATGAACCATGAGATTATGACCTGAGCTGAGATTCAGAGTCAGACGCTTCACTGGCTGAGACTCCCAAGCACCTCTAAAAGCCATTTTGATGTAACATTTTTTCTGGAAGAAAGGGGGAAGAAGGGAGCATTCTTTCTCCTCTATTTCCCTCATCCTTTTCCCTCTACTGTAGACCTATTTCATTCTTTAATATGTGTATGTAATACCTATTCTATACAACACATTAAAATAAACTGGGGCACCTGGGTGGCCCAGTCAGTTAAGCGTCTGACTCTTGATTTAGGCTCAGGTCATGATTTTATAGTTTGTGAGTTCAAGCCCCACTTCGGGCTCTGTGCTGACAGGGAGGGTCCTGCTTCTGATTCTCTCTCTCCCTCTCTCTCTGCCTCCTTCCTGGTCTTGTATGTGTTAACTACCTCAAAAAAAAAAATTAAATAAAAATTTAAAAAAAAATAAAATAAAATAAATTGAATTTACTTAGTAAACACGTGTAACTTTCTACAAAAGTCATTCTAGGACTTCTTTATTGATAAGTTCCAAATTCCCATTTATCTTTTGCATAGATTTAAAAAATATCTACCTGGGAATCAGCGACCTAATTATGCCTTCCATCCATTTGTCTTTGGCATTTTGAATCCTGCTGGTTTATGCTCAAAGCCCGTGAGCTTTCTTAATTATTTACAATCCCACAGCCACAATGTGTTGTTTCTATTTTCAGCAATAATCCTCATGAGGTCCTTGGGAACGATCCACAACAACAACGGTGATGTCAGTAAGATAGTACATTGTTTCCAACTATTTTTTATTGTGGTAAAACATGCATAACTTAACATGTATAATTGTAACCATTTTTTTTAAAGGTACAGTTCAGCGGTATTAAGTACATTAATATTGTTGTGCAACCATCACCACCATCCATCCTCTGAAACTCTTCATCTTCCCAAATCAAAAGTCTATCCATTAAACAATACTTTCCATTGCTCCCCGCCCCCCCAGGCCCTGGCACCCACCAGCCTACTGGATCTATTCAATCTATTTCTGTCTCTATGGATATGATCACACTAGGTGCCTCAAATAAGTAGAACCATACAAAATTCGTGTTTTGGAAACTGACTTATTTCACTTAGCATAATGTTCTCCAGGTTCATCTGTGCTGTGGCATGTGAAAGGATCTTTTCTCCTTCTCCTTCTCCTTCTCCTTCTCCTTCTCCTTCTCCTTCTCCTTCTTCTTTCTTCTTCTTCTTCTTCTTCTTCTTCTTCTTCTATTTGTTTTTGAGTGAGAGAGACAGAGCATGAGAGGGGGAGGGATGGAGACAGAGGGAGACCCAGAATCCTAAGCAGGCTCCAGGCTCCGAGCTGTCAGCACAGAGCCTGACGCCGGGCTCGAACTCACAAACTGCAAGATCATGACCTGAGCTGAAGTGGGACCTTTAATTGACTTAGCCACCCAGGCTCCCAGGATCTTCTCTCTTCTTAATGTTGAAGAATATTCCATTGTATGTATATACCACATTTTGGTTATCCATTCATCTGTCATTGGACACTTGGGCTGTTTCCACCTTTTAGTGAGTGTGAATAACACTGCTATGAACGTGGGTGTGCAGATACCACTCTGAGACCCTTTTTTTAAACTCTTTTGGGTATATACGCAGAAGTGGAATTATTGGATCACATGGTAATTCTACTTTTAATATTTTGGGGAACTGTCCAACTGTTTTCCATGACAGTTGTGCCATTTTCCATTCCCATCAACAATGCATAAGTTCTCCACCTTTTGCCAACTTTTTTTCTTCTTTTTAGTAGCCCTCCTAATGGATGTGAGACATCGAGCAAATAATTTCAAAAAGCGATATTGACAAATATTTTCTCATTTGCTCATTTTAAAATACCTACACTGTTCGGTCTGTGTTCTTCTTATTCCCCATCTAAAAATTGGTAGAATTCATCTCTCTTAACTAGAAGCTCATGGATCCAGTTCTACTCCCCAAGCTTTCTAACCTGAAATCATATATTCTCTCCACTATGATATTTTGCTATGTCTCCAACTTCTACGTGTCACATAAAGGTCTACAGGGCGTCAACTATTTACTTAAGTGGCAGTGTTTTCACTGTAATTCTAACTAGTAACAAAGGCTTCAGCTTCCACAAAGGCAGAGAAATTCCTGATTGAATAGCATACACCACTTTTTATGTTTCTCTCCACATTTTGAATGCGGCTCGCCGGTTCTTTTCAACGGCTTTTCAGAGAAACATAGCAGGAAGCAAAAACCACATCTTCAGTGCTCTGAGTAATAGCTTGACACACTGCTCAAAAAGAACCCCAGCTGTGCTGTTTCATAAGTCATATGTTTGAAAGCTTCTGCTGATTTTTCTACATGTGGGGAACGGTTTTGCCTTATTTGCCTCTCCAGCTTGCATGATTTCAAACATTCTGCTCAAAGAAAATTTCAAGCACGAAGCCATTTTCAGAAATCCGGGCACTCCAGCTCCGGAGAGAAAAGAATGACATTTGCACCAAGCATTTTCCTTGGATGAGTTTGCCTTTCATGACAGAATGTGTACAACCCTTTTGTTCTTTGCTGGTTCTAGCGACTTCCGATCATTCAGCCCTGTGGGCTCTCAGGCATAGCCCAGGGAATGATTGGAACTACTATCACAAGCATGAGTGTGTGGCACGGCACACTCACGTGGCTGCCTCGGAAGCCAAGGGCCCGTGGTATATGGCAGAGGTTAACCCTCAGCGATGCATGGGAGACAAAGACCTACGATTTCAAAAGGAAGCTTTGTCTCCTGACATTTACACATTCTGCGGTTGCCTAAACCTTCAACGGTCCGTCCACTGATTTGTACAAATCAAACTACAGAACGGGCATTGTCTTATTAGGCAAAAAAGAAAAGCTTTTAGCTTTTGTAGTTTTCCATTTTATTCAATCGAATGGGATATTAGCAGATACACTGTGCGGTACAACAAGACTATGTCTACCATGTTTTCTTGCTTTCTGTCTTTGCTTTAAGCTCCCCACGCGCCTTATTTCTTACCGGATTGAGCAGCGGAATTAATTTCGTATTAAGTCTATTTTTCCAAGGAAATATCAGAGTTTATTTATGGTTCCATAATAGAATATTTAATCAATATAAGAGAAAATGTACAGTTTGAAGTAGAAAGTTAGTCTTGAAGGAAGCCAAATGCGACGGTACACATTTAAACCCACTTAGACCCTTAGATTGTTCGTCAGTAAAAATGACTGTCATTTAGAAATTCTAAAAAATGTATGATAGTGTACTTATGAAAAATTATTCTTTGGACACCTGGGTGGCTCAGCTGGTTGGACATCCAACTCTCAGTTTCAGCTCAGGTCATGACCTCACAGTTTCGTGAGTTCGAGCCCTATGTTGGGCTCTGTGCTGACAGCGTAAAGCCTACTTGGGACTCTCTCTCTCTCCCTCTCTCCCTCTCTCTCTCTCTCTTTCTGCCCTTTCCCGATTCACACTGTCTCTCTCAAAATAAATGAATAAACTTAAAAAATTATTCTTGAAATATATTCATTTCAATAAATATAGTAAGGTATGTAATATCTTAAAAGTATATTTTAAAAGACAAAATAGATACAAATATATTCAATTATGTTTTTGAAGGCTAATATAGGAAGATAAGAAACAAGTATAGAATCCAGAAGGCAGCTTCTTATTCTTCTCTTTGGTGTCATGTGCCCTTACCCTCATGGACTTTTGTTTTGCCATAAGATGAAGTTGAACTATGGATCTCACCTTGTGTCCACTAATGTAGATTTTTCATCTTTTTCCAATGCCAACATTATATTGAAGAAATATTTACAGTCTGCCCCAATGTTTTCCCTCTCCCTGAGACACTGCCCTTTGCCATGGCTTGCTGGATGTGTCTGACGTCTCAGTCATGCCACGTGCAAAGAACTCCGGTCTGAATATGACACTCCCTCCCCCAGCAGCACTTTCCCAGTGCTGTGCCCAATTCCTTGTGTTCTTAATCACAACCAGGAAGTCATTCTTGACTCGTCACGTTCTTTCACCCTGTAAATCTCTAACTGGTAGGAAATGTGGTCATTTCTTTCCTCAAACTACATCCAGCTACTCCACCTGGTCTGTGACCCTGGTCCCTTCTGTGATCAGGGCCATCACTATGTCACCTGGAGTTCTGCCTTACCCTCTTAACGGGTCTCCACTCTCCATACCACACACAGAGCATTCTCAGCACAGCGACAAGTGTGATCCTGTTAAAACCTAAATATTCACCATGCCATTCATTTTTTAAAGACACTGTAATGGCATAACATTTAACTCAGAATAGATGCCAAATCCTTACAATGGCTTAAGAAACCCCATGACACCTGGATATGTATCACCTTCTGTTATCCTGTGCTGTGCTTCTGATACCTCAGGTCTCCTGGGCCACAGTTCCTTCCTTGCTGTCCCTGGAAAGTGCCAGTCATGCCTCTGGGGTCATTCCACTGGAAAAACCCTGTCCCCAGATGTCATTACAGCCTGCTCCTTCATCTTCCCCAAGTTTTTGATCCGATGTCATCTTCTCTATAAAGCCTACTATAACCACTTCATTTAAAATTTCAGTAGTACTTCTCCTGCCTCTTTCTTGCCCTATACTTCTATTTTCCAATTCCATGGTATTTGTGTCCTTTAAATATACCATCTAGTTTAATGTATCTATGTATTTATGTACATTCTGTACACCATATTCTGTATCTGTGTATTTATTTATTCTGTACATATTCTGTATTCTGTACATATTCTTCCACTGCTAGAATGTAAACCACAGAGCAGATGTCATCTTGTGTCGTAGCCCCTAGAAGGGCGTGTACAAAGTAGGAGCTCTATCAACAATTCTTTAACGAACATATCCTTTTCCACAGTAGTGCTAAGCAACAAGGATAAAAACATAAATGCGGCAAACTTATAACCGTTCACTGTTTTGAATAGTATTTTGGGGGGAAAACTCATTTTCCAGACCATTCATATTATGGGTAACCTCTTAACTATCTCTCAAGAGCAAAGGATTAGGTAAAAAAAAAATCTGTTACCCATTGTTTGTAAATGTTAGAGCAATTCACATTTATAAAACCAAGCTCCTCTGAAGAAAGAGTGAACCGATATAAAATACATGGTACTTGGAAAAACTCTCCATAACAACAGTAATTTCCATCCATCCACAGACACAAGTACCTACGTGGGAGATTTGGGATCCAAGTGGGAGGTCATGAAATCCTTGTACATTCCAATACCAAGGAGAGACATCTTGAAAAGGAAGGCTCACACACGGGTGGCAGACTCACAAACCATGGTCTTGGCTGTAGACCTAGAAACAGCTCCATACCCTTGAAGAATTGGCTACAGCCTACAGCACAATATAACCAGAAACCCAAGAGGAGTCATGCCCACCTGTACAGGAGGTAACGATATATAGACCTCTTCAGTTGTGGACTCTAATGTGACCCATGAACCAGCCCTACCTACCCTCAGCCATGGTCCAGGGGCCCTGGGGGTTAAGTTTTCCAGACTCAGTCAGACTCTAGATGCTGAAAGGGATCTGTGACTGAGCTCTAACCCCTCCCAGGCAGTCTGTAAACAGTACTGCCAGAACAGGAAACCAGTGGGAGAAACTCACACCTGCAAACCCAGAAACCCTGAAAGGGTCCCACATGTGGCTCCAGTGCCTACCAGTCATTGTCCACAAGCTGCCTTGCTGGACCAGCAACCAGGCAGGAGAAACTTTAATCTGTGTCCCCCAGAGATCCTGAAAAGTCTCTATTTATGGCTTTAACTCCCTCACAGCTAGTCTACCCTCAGTTCTTAGGGTCTAGGGTCCCAGTGGGAGACACTCCCATCTGTAACCCTGGAGGTTCTGAAAGGGTCTTATAGTCCCTCCCAACTGAAGTATGCTTAACACTCCTGCTAGCACAAAGATTCAGCAGGAGACACTTCTTGTTGCACCCTTGAGGATCCTGAACATTCCTGTACTTGGGCACAACCTCATCACAGCTGCAGTTGGACATAAGACTTGCCAGCCCAAGGATCCAGTAAGATACCTTCCAATATATCCTCCCAGAGACCTTGAAAAGGCCCTAGTCTCACCTCCAGCCCCTCTCACTCACTGTCCATGAGCAATATTGCTGGCCCAGGGGACCTGTCAGAGACATTGATATCTGTGCCCCTGGAGACCCTGAAAGGATATAGATAGCCCTCGCACCTACAATTGCTAACAAGATCAGTCTAGCTGGCTCAGGAACCTGATTGGAGACACCCCCATCCATGCCTTCAGAGCCAAGTTTACAGACCTCAGTATTGGCTGTGCCATCTGAAACAATGCTGGGGCACAGTTGCATTCTCTCTTAGCCACAGTTAAGGCTCAGTCTTATTGATTCAGAAAATCCACCAAATGACCAGGCAGCAGCCCACCTAGGGACCTGGTGGGAGCCACACCTCTATGAACCAGGTAATAGACCCACTGCCTGATGACCCAAATGTGACCTTGAAGTAAACTCTTGTCCCAGCTCTACCCTACTGAACAAGATGCTGGAGGCAGTCCTATCCAACCAGGGACCAGACAGGACCCATGCCCACCCAAGCTGATGATAGTAAGTCAATCAATCATGGACCCTACTGCAGACCTACTGACAGCCTTGTAATAGGCTCCAAACCAGCATAAGTGCAACTCAAGAAGTAATCTGATCAGACTGTGCAACAAATAGGAAAGTCTTTACCTTCTGACAGTGGTCTGTAAAGACCAGAAGAGGTGTTTGTCCTTTGAAATGCACAGACTGCAGTATTACATAGATCATGAAAAATTAGACAAATATGATGCCAAAAGAAGAAACTAATGAGGTACAGTAACAGACCACAAAAGATTGGATATCTACAATTTCCCTGACCCACCCCCCCTAAAAAAAATCAAAATAAACACCTTACAGAAAGCCAATGAAACATAAGAGGACACAATAGACAACTACATGAAATAAGATTTAAAAAATGCAGGAATAAAATGAGAAGTTCAAAAATTAAATAGAAAATATGAAAAAAAACCCAGAAACCATGGATGTGAATAGTATAATCACAGAATCAAAAAATTCAATACATAGCTTTAATAACATCTTTATCATGCAAAAGAAAGTCATTGAACTCACAATATTATATTGTATTATTTGAAATTAGCATGTTAGAGAAACAAAATTAAAAAAAAAATAATGAAAAGGAGTGAAGACAGCTTGTACAAATTATGGGAGACCAAGATAACGAACATTCACATTATATGATTGATTCCCAGGGGAAGAGAGAGAAAAAGGGGCAGAAAGCTTATTTAAATAAATAATAGCTTACTTCCTGATACAGAAAGCTTGAAGAACCCCAAGCAAGATCAACCCAAGAAGATTATTCTGAGACATATTAGAATCAAAATTTTAAATGCCAAAGACAAGAAGAGAATTTTGAAAGCAGCAAGAGAAAATGACTCATCACACAAAAGGGAATCTCCATAAGGTGATTTGTGAATTTTTCAACACATATCTTGCAGGCTTGGAAAGAATGAATGGTATATTCAAAGTCCTGAAAGAAAAAAAACAAAAAACAAAAACAGCCAACCAAAAACTCTATACCTGGCAAACTATCCGTCAGAAATGAAGGGGAAATAAGGACATTCTCAGACACACAGAAGCTAAGAGAGTTCATCACTAGACCTTCTTTATAAGAAATGCTAAAGGGAGTTCTTCAAGTTGCAAGAAAAGGATACTAAGTAACAAAAAAAAAGTATAAAACTCACTCGTAAGGGTAAATATATAGTCAAATTCAGAATATTCTAATATTGTAATATTGGTGTACAGATCACATTTACCTCTAGTATATAAAAGTAAAAAAAAACAGTAATAATAATTAATATCCGCAGTCCTAAAAGAAGAAATAGACGATACAGTAATATAGAGGACTTTAATTCCCTGCTCTTGACATTGGATGGAATATCCACACAGAAAATTATAGTGAACAATGCTATCGACCAAATGGACCTAACACACATATACAGAACATTCCATCCAACAGCACCAAAATATGCATTTCTCTGACATCCATAAGGATGTTGTCCAGGTTAGATTATCTGATGGGCCACAAAGCAAGCTTGAACATATTTAAGAAATAATATCTGTAGCTTTTTCTACCAAGTGGTATGAAACTGGAAATCACTAACAGAAATAAAACTGAAAAATGTCCAAATAGTTGAAAATTGAACAACAGGCTCCTGAACAACCAATGAGTCACTGAGTCAAAGATGAAATCAAAACAGATATCAGAAAGTATATTGAGACAAACAAAAGTGAAAACACAGATACGTAAACTTGTGAGGTGCAGCAAACACCAATTCTAAGAGGCAAGTTTACAACAATAGATGCCTCCAGTAAGAAAAAACAAAAGGGTCTCAGCAAAACAACTTAACTTCACACCTCTAGGAATTAGAAAAGGAAGAACAAACAGCTCACAGTTGAAGACAAAAAGGAAGAATAAAGATTAAAGCAGAAATAAAGACTCAAAAGACAATTGAACATGTCAATTAAACTAAGTTGTTTTTTTGAAAAGAGAGAAAGAGAGAGGACTCAACCAAAATTATAAGTGAGAGGAGCCATTATAGTGAGAGCACTAAAATACAAAGGATGGTAAGAGACTGCTATAAACAATTATGCACTCAGAAAACAAATTGGGTAACCTGGGAGATATGAGTAAATTCCTACAAACATCTAACCTACTAATATTGAACGACTGAACAGATGGGTGACAACTAAAGAGATTGAGATGGTAATAAAAACTCTCAGCAAGAGAAGCCCAGGCCTAGATGGTTTCTACCAGAATTTTACAAAGTAGTTAAAGAGTTAATGCCAGTCCTTCTCAAACTCTTTTAAGAAGTGGAAGAGGAAAGACTTTCAAAATATTTTTTGAAGTCACTCTTACTCTGATACCAAAGCCAGATAAGAACACTAAAGGAAAAGAAAATCACAGGCAAATATCTTTGCTAAATGTATTAAATTTTTTTTTTCAACAAAATTCTAGCAACTCGAATTCGTAAGTACATTTAGGGGGTTTTACACCATGATCATGTGGAATTTTACCAGGGTTGCAAGGATGGTTCAATATATGCAAATAAATGTGATATACCACCTTAAGATAATGAATAAAAATTATATAACCCTTTCAATACATGCAAAAAAATAATTTGACAAAATTCAATGCTGTTTCATGATAAAAACTCTTGACACATTGGTTATAGAAGGGGCATACTTTAATATAATAAAGGTAGTATATGACAAACCTACAGCTGACATCACTCTCAACTGTGAAAAGCTGAAATTCTTTTCTCTAAATAATAGTATATATAATATTAATACTAATATCTCTCATGTTATTTATATTAATGATAATATATTAATAATATTAATAATATCTCATGATGTTTAGATACATAGATATAAAAATTCATATATATATGTACATATATATACTTCATAAATATATAATTCAACTTTGAGTAGAAGAAGAGGCATAATGTTTCATATTATTTACACAGATATAAAAATTCATATATTTGTATATATATATATACTTCATAAATATATAATTCAACTTTGAGAAGAAGAAGAGGCAAATCTTATCATCTGTGACAACATGGAGAATCCTTGAAGGCATTACGCTAAGTGAAATAACACACAGAGAAAGACAAACGCTGTATGATATTACTTATGTATAGAATCTAACAATATATAAACTTAAAGTCATAGAATCGTAGAGTATAATTGTGGTTGGCAAGGGCAAGGGTGGGGTGAGAAAGGGGAGATGTTATTCAAATGGTAGAAACTTCTGATTGTAAGATGAATAAGTCCTGGGGAACTAGCACTCAGCACAGTGATTATAGTTAACAACACTATTACATACCTGAAAGTTGCTGAGAGAGTACATCTTAAATGCTTTTAGCACACATACAAAAAATGTCAAATGATGAATGAGTTAACTAAGCTTATTGGGGCAATCATTTAGCAATATATACATGCATTAGGGTGCCTGGGTGGTTCAGTTTGTTGAGTGTCTGACTCTTGATTTCGGTTCAGGTTCATAGTCATGAGATCAAGCCCCACATCACACTCTGTGCCGAGCATGGAGCCTGCTTGAGATTCTCTCTCTTCCGCTCCCTCAGCCTCAAATATAAGCCCAAATATAAACATGATTTATATTTCAATTATATCTCAATAAATCTGGGGGGAAAAAGAATTCTTCATGAGAGATATATTTGTCCTGGATTTTAAAATACCCCTGTAGCATATAAAGTTCATTCACATTTTTTTTTGAGCAGTCATAATTAAAGATGCTGCATTTGGCAGGAACAAGAAAATAACAAACAAGAAAGGAAAGGTCTGTTTCTCACGGCTATTATATCCCAACATCAGTAACAAACATAAAGTACGAATTCCCAAATGAATTTGAAGATAATATGTGTGGCTAGTGTTATAACAAATGTTGTTAGAAAAGACAGTGAAGTTTTCTCCCGTGCCTGGTCTAAAAGGTATAGGAAAGGGTCTTAAAAGAAACCATTGAAATGAGACTTAAAGAATGAGTAGGTTTTCACTGTTCAAAATAATGCTGGCGGAGGGCTTATTTCAGATAAAGAAACAGTATCTTACTCTCAGCAGTTACCAGAGTGTTTTATGGAAACAGGATGATAGATTCTTCCCCCAATGCTTCTACCATCACAGATTTATGCTTTCTTTATTTAAAAGAGGAAAAAAAATAAGAAAGAAATAACACACAAGATGCTTAAAAAACAAACAAATGAACAAACAAACTTCTTTTGTAAGGGAAGGCCTTAGTGTATGATGTCTGTATTGTTTTTGTTTAGTTAACTGTCTTATTTTTTTTTCTTCTACTTGGGATTTCAGGCAAGTAGTTTGGCATGCTTCCTTGCTTTTCTCTCATGCTTCAAAGGTGAATTGACCGATACATATCTGAAAGCAAGATTTGGAATATATGAGGAGACAAATACAAAGACAGATTTAAGCAAGTATGCCACCATAAGTTACTAAAGCAAAGAGAGTAAAAAATACAATTGAAACTATAGACTGACATCTTTTATGAACATAGGTGCAAAAGTCCTCAAAAAAATATTAGCAAATCAAATCTAACAAGATATAAAAGTAATTATAAACCACAACCATATAAGATTTATCCCAAGTGTGCAAGGCTGGTTGACCATTTGAAATCCACTGAATGTAATTTATCATATTAATAGGCTAAAAAGAAAAAAAAATCACATTATAATCCCAATAGATGCAAAAATAATAATTTTACAAGATCCAACAACCATTCATGTTAAAAACTCTCAGTAAAGTAGGAAACAAATGGGGCTTTCTCAGTCTGATAAAGAACATATAAAAAAAATCTACAACTAATATCGTACTTCATGATCTTCCAAGTAAGATCAGATACAAGGCAAGAACATCCCCTCTCACCACTCATTTTCAACATCATACTACTACTATTTGCTAATGAAGTTAGGCCAGAAAAGGAAAAAAAATAAAATAAAAACTATACAGATTGGGAAGAAAGACATAAAACTGTCTATGTTTTCAAATGACATGAATGGCTATATAGGAACTCCAAAAGAATACACAAAACAGGGGCGCCTGGGTGGCTCAGTCAGTTAAGCGTCCGACTTCAGCTCAGGTCACGATCTCGCGGTCTGTGAGTTCGAGCCCCGCGTCAGGCTCTGGGCTGATGGCTCAGAGCCTGGAGCCTGCTTCCGATTCTGTGTCTCCCTCTCTCTCTGCCCCTCCTCCATTCATGCTCTGTCTCTCTCTGTCTCAAAAATAAATAAAGGTTAAAAAAAATTTTTTTAAAAAGAATATACAAAACAGATCTTGGAACTAATAAGCAATTTAGCAGAATTGTGGGATACAATATTAATCTAAAAAAGTCAACTGTTTTCCTATACACTAATAATAAACAACTGGAATTTGAAATGAAAAACATAATATCATTTACATTAGCATACAAATTAATGAAACACTTAGTTATAAATCTAACAAAATGTGTTTAAGATCTACATCAAGAAATCTATGAAACTCAAACAAAATCAGAGAAGAGCGAAATAAATGGAGAAATATCCCAAGTTCATGGATAAGAAGAACTTAATATTAGTTATCAAGATGTAAGTTTTTCCCAGCGTGCAGTCCAATCCCAATCAAAATGCTAGCCACTTATTATGTAGGCATTGTCAAAATGATTGTAAAGTTTATATGGAAAAGGAAAGATCCAGAATATCCAGAATAATATTGAGGGGGAAGAAGTTGGAAAGGTGATGCTACTCAACTTTTAAGAATTACCATAGGCTACAGTAGTCAGAAGAGTGTGGTCTTGTCAAAAGAAGAGACAAGAGATCAACAGCATGATATAGAGAGCATAGAAATAGACTCACATAAATATAGCCACTTAATTTTTGACAAAGAAGCAAAGGAAATGTAATGAATCAAAGATACATTTACAACAAATGATGTTGGAATAACTAGGCATCCAGAAGCAAAAAAAAAGAAAAAAAAATAGAATCTATTCACAAACCTTACGCTCACAGAAACTAGCTCAAAATCAGTCATAGACAAAAATGTAAAATGCAGAACTGTAAAACCCCTAAAGGATCAGATAGCATAAAACCTAGGTTGACCTAGCCTGATGCAGGTCTCAAGCTCATGAACCATGAGATCACGACCTGTGTTGAAGTCGGACGCTTAACCGACTGAACCACCCAGGCTCCCCTTAAATGTGTATTATTAAGTGAATGAAGCCAATCTGAAAAGAGTACACACCAAGTGATTTCAGTATTTGATATTCTGGGCAACAGAAAACTACAAGGACAATAAAAAGATCAGTGGGCGCCAGAGGTTTTTGTGGGGGAGATAAATAGGCAGAGCACAGATTTTTAGGGCAGTGAAAATACTTGGTGGGATATTAGAATGATGAATATATGTCATTAAATATTTGTTTACACCCAAAGGATATACAACACCAAAGTGAACTCTAAGAGCAACTGTGGACTTTGAATATTATGATCCGTCAATGCAGTCTTGTCCTTGGTACACATTGTACCATTCTGGAAGGTGACACTGATAATGGATGTGACTGTGTATATGTGGGGGCAAGATGTATATAGGAAATTTCTGTACCTCCCTCTCAATTTTTTAAAAAAAATTTTTTAACGTTTATTTATTTTTGAGACAGAGAGACACAGAACATGAACGGGGGAGGGTCAGAGAGAGGGAGACACAGAATCTGAAACAGGCTCCAGGCTCTGAGCTGTCAGCACAGAGCCCGACGCGGGGCTCGAACTCGCGGACCGCAAGATCATGACCTGAGCCAAAGTCGGCCGCTTAACCGATTGAGCCACCCAGGCGCCCCCCTCCCTCTCAATTTTGTTGTAAATCTGTAACAGCTCTGGAGTGCCTGAGTGGCTCAGCTGGTTAAGTGTCCAACTTCAGCCTAGGTCATGATCTCATGGCTCATGAGTTCAAGACCCACCTCAGACCCCTGTGCTGACAGCTTGGAACCTGGAGCCTTGTTTGAATTCTGTGTCTCTCTCTCTTTCTTCTCCCCCATTTGCACTCTGTCCCTGTCTTTCTTTCTCAAAAATAAACATTAAAAAAATAAAACAGCTCTAAATATATCTTAAAAATAAAATAAAATTGAAAGAATTTAAAGAAAAAAGGCAAATTTAAGAAATGTCTTGTATCTTGTGGTTCAGCTTCCCATCGTTTTTTTTTTTCTTGTTTTTTTTTTTCTTACAATGTTGCTCCAGACAGCCTTCAAGAACACCTCCAGTCACTGTCCTAATCATGTACAGGATGCAAATATTTCACCATTCTCTTTACATCAAGAATGTAGCTGTTAGACAGCCTTTGGGGGTTGGAGGAAGAATATCTAGCTCTCTGTGAATTTCTCAATCACTTCCAATCCTATATGACCAGTTCACTGACCAGTGATTTACCTCATCAGAATTAGAAATTAAACAGCTTGGCAGATGCAGATTTTTTCAGCACGTAGGTCGGAGAGAATCCACCAACAAGACAGTCAATGAGGAGACCAGAGTTTAACCATAGACTAGGGGCCAACTGCTAGAGGAACTTGTGGAAAAGTGAAATTCCAGGTGGACGTCGCCAACTCTTGAAAGTGAGCAAAACATGAACAACCCTGAAGGTCATCCAGGCCTCAGTTAGAACTTTGTGAAATGCAGACAAAAAAATAAGATCATCATACATTTATGTTTATGCATAACTATTGTGGGCTACTCTTTGCAAACATTGCACGAAACAAATATTTTCAGAGAGCGTGGTTAAACAAATCAAATCATTTTTCCTTATCATCTCCCTTTAAAATCACGAAATGATAATGCACTTTCAATGCAGTACAGAAATAGCCACAAATGCACATGATAAATAATCTACTTGATAAACTTTAAACTGAAATAAGGGAGGATGTTAGCAGTCAATATCGATCTACCCATATATTTAATGTTTGAAAGTTTCTTTCAAAGTTGGTTATGTAATATGAATCACCCAAATTAGGATGTGGCTTATAAAGCAAGATGGAATAAAGGAACTTAGGATGTCACCACGGATCCAGGTGCACACCACAGAATGTCAGCGATCTGGATGATCGGAGCTTTGCATTCAACTCTTGAGACAATTTACCCTTTTCTCCCCCCTAAAATTTGGATTTGCTCATTTTTCTGCCACAACAGAATCATCCTGAAGGTAAAAAGGAAGCAGGAGAGAACAGAGTCAGGAATTAACTATGCTAACCCTGACCAGAGTCAGTTGAACATGCACACAAAAGAACTTCCAAATGCGGAACAGGAAGGATTGACATTCAAGATTTGGTGCTAGCCACACAAGTCTTTCAGGCCAAAGAAGTTGTGTGTAGGCATCAGAAGATTGCAAAAAATGAAGGAGAATACAGTGGCAGGGGGAAAAAAAAGGAAACAAATTAGGAAAATTTTGATGGAAGGAATTTTTTGAAATATTGAAATTCCTTTTTGGTCCAGTTTATTTTCTCAAGTCTTTCCAAAATGCTTATTGTATAGAACAGATAGAATTGATTATTATAAAAGTGAGTTTAAAAAAATCCTTAGAAGGGCGCCTGGGTGGCTCAGTAGGTTAAGTGTCCGACTTCACCTCAGGTCACGATCTCGCAGTCCGCGAGTTCGAGCCCCGTGTCGGGCTCTGGGCTGATGGCTCAGAGCCTGGAGCCTGCTTCCGATTCTGTGTCTCCCTCTCTCTCTGCTCCTCCCCCGTTCATGCTGTGTCTCTCTCTGTCTCAAAAATAAATAAACGTAAAAAAAATTAAAAAAAAATCCTTAGAACATACCTGCAGTTTTTTTGGATGTTTATAGCAGCACTATTGATATTAGCTAAAGTATGGAATATTCATCGAATGATGAATGGATAAAGATGGTATTTACACACACACACACACACACACACACACACACATATACATACATACAATGGAATATTAATTAGTTATCAAAAAAAAGGAATCTTGCCACGTGAATGGAAGTACAGGGTATTATGCTAAGTAAAATAAGTCAATCAGAGAAAAAAAAATATATGATTTCACTCATATATGAAATTTAAGAAACACACAGATGAATATAGGGGAAGGGAAGCAAAAATAAGATAAAAACAGAGAGGGAGGCAAACCATAAGAGACTCTTAAATTCAGAGAACAAACTGAGGGTTGCTGGTGGGTTGCTGAGTGGGGAGGATGGGCTAAATGGTGATGGGCATTAAGGAGGGTACTTGGTGGGATGAGCACTGAGTGTTATATGTAAGGGATGAAAGTGATGTGAGTAATGTAACAAATATTTTAAAGGAAATTTATGAAAACATGAAAAAGAAAAAGAAAAAAGAAAAAGAAAAAAAAGAAAAAAAAGAAAAAGAAAATATGAATTCATATATATATATGAATCTCAAATTTACATATATAAATATATAAATTTATATATGTATATAAATTTACATATATATGTATTTTATACATGCTTGTATATTACAAAGGAGAGATTAAAAGTGAAACAGAATTACCTGTAGCACGTAAGACATAAAATATAGACCTAGTTCATTCAAAATGGGGAAGTTATCTGAAATTTGTAGATATCTTTTATAGGATTGTTATGTATCATCTACTAAAATGATTAATCATAATCCAAGTTTGTTCATTTTAACAGATATAAAACAAATTATATTATGGCTGCACATATTTAAAGGGAATATAATAAAGATAGGGGGCAGGAAAGAAGGCCCCCAAAATCATATGGTGGGTGTCCATGAAGCAGAAGTCATGACAAATGTGACAGAAATAAATAAATGTACACAAACAAAATAACACTATCATTGATGAAAACCTCACCCTGAATATTGAAAACTCATAAATTTCAAAATAAATATAGGAACCAATACATATTTATTTATTGCAAATAAATAAACCTACTAAACAAACCCATTAAACAAACTAAAATTTAGCAAATTTAGCAAACCCACTAAAATTTAGCAAATTTAGCAAAACAAACCCACTAAAATTTAAAAACAAATATATATGGAAATAAGGTGATTAAGAAAAAATAGAAGCCAAGGAACAAAATTAGACTTTTCCCCCACAGTGTTCAAGGCCATTCTGTGTGCTCACTCACATAATAAGGAAACTCTCTGGTGTTCTCAAATATTCAAAGATTGAGGGGTTAATTTTCCTGAGCCTCTTTTTTGGAATTGACTACCTGATGAGGAATTTCTGACAACAAAGGCCATGAGGAGGATTTGGAAGAAGTGGAGAGGAAGTTAATTTCTTCATCTTTGTTTTCTTTTTTTAATTTTTTAAAATATTTTATTTGTTTTTGAGACAGAGAGAGACAGAGCATGAGCAGGGGAGGGGCAGAGAGAGAGGGAGACACAGAATCCGAAGCAGGCGCCAGGCTCTGAAATGTCAGCACAGAGCCCAATGTGGGGCTTGAACTCATGAGCTGTGAGATCATGACCTGAGTCAAAGTCGGTGCTCAACCGACTGAGCCACCCAGGGGCCCCAATTTCTTTATCTTTGAAAGAGGACACCAAAAGGTAGATTTATTTCCGAAGTTATGAATAAAGGAAAAGGAACTTATGGGTACAACTATTGATGTGGAGAACAAAGGCAAAAGAAAAAAAAAATCAAATTTCCTTACAAGTTACAACCCATTGACAAGTCCTTGAGACAGATAGGGTGACCTTCCTCTGGGAGCTCTGCTGCCTTGATGTTAATACTTTGCTAAGGGCAAAAGACGACTTTAGCTTAACATTAGCCCAACCTCCAGGATCCTGTGAGTCTTCTTTAACATGTAAAAATTCCTTTGGAAATTTCTTTTATGTCTAGCCCCCCCCCCCCCTTAGGTACATGAACATGGCCCACTGATATACATCTGCAGGGGCTCATGACTGAGGTTTTACTAGACAGTAGTAAATGATCTTTTCCTAACAATAGCTAGCCCCCTCAAGGTCCTGGAAACCTTGCTTCCAAATTCCTTAGAGACTTAGGATATCCCTAACCACCCCCCAACTCGAAAGTATATAATCAATTTCTCCTCACAACCCCAGTGAGGCAATTTCTGCACATGGTTCTGTCCCTGTGCTTTAGTAAAACCACCTTTTTTTGCACCAAAGACACCTCATGGATTCTTTCTGGACCATCCTCTCCTGAACCCCAGCATTTTCACGTCAACTACTACCAACACTGGAAAGTCTTTCATAACCAATAGGCACAAGTGAGGACATTAAAAAAAATATATCTGTTTATTTATTTTTGAGAGAGAGAGAGAGAATGACAAATTGTGAGTAGAGGACGGAGCAGAGAGAGAGGGAGACACAAAATCCAAAGTAGACTCCAGGCTCTGAGCGGTCAGCACAGAGCCCAAGGAGGGGCTCGAATCCACAGACTATGAGACCTGACCTGAGCCTCAGTCAGACTCTTAACCCACGGGGCCACCCAGGCTCCCCAAGGACATTTTTTAAATGAAAAAGAAAGAGAGAAAGAAAGAAAGAAAGAAAGAAAAAAAGAAAGAAAGAAAGAAACGAAAGAAAGAGGGAAAGAAAGAAAGAAAGAAAGCCCAAATCATGCTAACAAAGGATACAAAAACAAGAATATATTTAGAAAAAAATACAAAGTGTAAATAAGATGAAAAAAAAAAAATAAGATCAAGCCTAACTGTTACTGGATCCCCAAAGCCAGGTTCTTGAGTCTCAATGTCACAGAAGTGAACACAGCTTGAAAGAAAGTAAGCAGGCAGAGTTTATTAGAAATAGCTTGTTATACAAGAGAGCCAGCAAGAAAGGGGAATGTTGCTCTCAAAGGGGTAGTGTGCAAGGCTTGTATAGGCACTTTTCCAAAGGGTGAGGGGCGGGGGGGGGGGGAAGCATCTTTCAGTCCTATGGTCATTATCTAGTGGTCGTTACTTTTCAGTGGACACGAGACAGTCACATGATGCCTTTCTTCATGGTTGACATTCTTTTAGGGATCCTGGGAAATAGAAACACTTGCGCAAGCAGGCCTTAAATTGTTATTTCTAATTTTTCCCAGAAAAACCATTATTCCTGATGGCTGTTATCTCTCACTTGTTCACTTTCCCAGAAGGAGGTATTTGTCTCTAAAAGTATTTGGACACTTTTAACCCTTGCCTCTGACCAGTGGCTTTACACGATTTAAGTCCCTCTTGCTTTTCCAATATTGTCTCGTAACTACTACAATGGATAAAGAAGATGTGGTATATGGAATAGTACTTGGCAATGAAAAAAGAATGGAATCTTGCCATGTGCAACAATGTGGATGGAACTAGAATGTATTATGCTGGACAAAATAAGTCAGAGAAAAGCAAATATTACACAATTTCATTCGTATGTGGAATTTTGAGAAACAAAACAGATGAACACAGAGGAAGAAAGGAAAAAGAAGATAAAAACAGAGAGGGAGGCAAACCATAAGAGACTCTTAAATACAGGGAACAAACTGAGGGTTACTGGAGGGAAGGTGGAAGGAGGGGGTGGACCAAATGGGTGATGGGTATTACGGAGGACACTTGTTGGGATGAGCACTTAGTGTTGTATGTAATGAATCACTAAATTCTACTCCTGAAATCATCATTACACTATTTGTTGACAGTGCGTGAATGGGACAGGGGCAGAGAGAGAGAGAGAGAGTGAGACACAGAGTCCAAAGTAGGCTCTAGGCTCTGAGCTGTCAGCACAGAGCCTGACACGGGGTTCGAACTCACGAACTGTTGACATCATGACCTGAGCAGAAGTTGGACACTTAGCTGACTGAGCCACCCAGGCACCCCAAAGAAAAATTAAAAAAAAGACAAAAATAAAAGGTTTAAAATGCCTACTCATGTGCTTTGTATGAGAACTGAATATAATTTTTAAGCAGAAATATTGAAAATTCCTGGGGCATAGATATACAGAAAAAAACCCTGCCATAATTTGAAAAATAAATTTTAAAACATCATGTGAGTCCTTAGTGTATCAAATAAACAAAGAAGTCAGGATATAGAATATCTAAATAATTAAATAATCATTTAAAAATAATACAGCTGCAAGGGCTCCTGGGTGGCTCAGTTGGTTGAGCCGACGCTCTTGATTTCTTGGAAATCAAGAAAATCCAAGTTTCTTGGAAATTCCAAGTTTCTTGGAAACTCTTGATTTCCATTCAGGTGATGATCCCAGGGTTGTGGGTTGGAGCCATGAATCAGGCTTCATCCTGAGTGTGGAGCCTGCTTGGGATTCTCTCTCTCTCTCTCTCTCTCTCTCTCTCTCTCCCTTCCTCCCTCCACCCCTCTCCCCTGTTCACCTTCTCTCTCTGTAAAATAAAAAAAAATATATATATATATATGTATTAAAAATGGTACATATGCATGCTTAGTGTTGATAATTTGTTCCTTAAATAATCAGATATTCTGCATACAATTGTTCTCCAGAACCCATTTCCAACAGTTTTAAATAGGAGAAATTAGAAAACACACCCGTTAACTGTGGCATAGCAAAATAGGAAGCTTTGTCATGCTAGGCTATAAGACGCTTAATCAATGCGTTCCTATCACCATATATACTATAGAGCTATTAGCAGGTGCTTGTTTGCAATGACCTCTGCAACTGGAAACTCTTTTCTAAATCAACGCCCTTCAGCAGCTTTCTTTCTTTCTTTTATTTTTTTTTTCTGTTCATCACATTATTTTTTTTATTTTTTTTCAATATATGAAGTTTATTGTCAAATTGGTTTCCATACAACACCCAGTGCTCATCCCAAAAGGTGCCCTCCTCAATACCCATCACCCACTCTCTCCGCCCTCCCACCCCCCATCAACCCTCAGTTTGTTCTCAGTTTTTAAGAGTCTCTTATGCTTTGGCTCTCTCCCACTCCAACCTCTTTTTTTTTTTTTTTTCCTTCCCCTCCCCATGGGTTTCTGTTAAGTTTCTCAGGACCCACATAAGAGTGAAACCATACGGTAACTGTCTTTCTCTGTATGGCTTATTTCACTTAGCATCACACTCTCCAGTTCCATCCATGTTGCTACAAAGGACCATATTTCATTCTTTCTCATTACCACGTAGTACTCCATTGTGTATATAAACCACAATTTCTTTTTCCATTCATCAGTTGATGGACATTTAGGCTCTTTCCATAATTTGGCTATTGTTGAGAGTGCTGCTATAAACATTGGGGTACAAGTGCCCCTACGCATCAGTACTCCTGTAACCCTTGGGGAAATTCCTAGCAGTGCTATTGCTGGGTCATAGGGTAGGTCTATTTTTAATTTTCTGAGGGACCTCCACACTGTTTTCCAGAGTGGCTGCACCAGTTTGAATTCCTACCAACAGTGCAAGAGGGTTCCCGTTTCTCCACATCCTCTCCAGCATCTATAGTCTCCTGATTTCTTCATTTTGGCAACTCTGACTGGCGTGAGGTGATATCTGAGTGTGGTTTTGATTTGTATTTCCTTGATGAGGAGCGACGTTGAGCATCTTTTCATGTGCCTGTTGGCCATCTGGATGTCTTCTTTAGAGAAGTGTCTATTCATGTTTTCTGCCCATTTCTTCACTGGGTTATTTGTTTTCCGGGTGTGGAGTTTGGTGAGCTCTTTATAGATTTTGGATCCTAGCCCTTTGTCCGATATGTCATTTGCAAATATCTTTTCCCATTCCGTTGGTTGCCTTTTAGTTTTGTTGGTTGTTTCCTTTGCTGTGCAGAAGCTTTTTATCTTCATAAGGTCCCAGTAGTTCATTTTTGCTTTTAATTCCCTTGCCTTTGGGGATGTGTCCAGCAAGAAATTGCTACAGCTGAGGTCAGAGAGGTCTTTTCCTGCTTTCTCCTCTAGGGTTTTGATGGTTTCCTGTCTCACATTCAGGTCCTTTATCCATTTTGAGTTTATTTTTGTGAATGGTGTGAGAAAGTGGTCTAGTTTCAACCTTCTGCATGTTGCTGTCCAGTTCTCCCAGCACCATTTGTTAAAGAGACTGTCTTTTTTCCATTGGATATTCTTTCCTGCTTTGTCAAAGATTAGTTGTCCATATGTTTGTGGGTCTAGTTCTGGGGTTTCTATTCTATTCCACTGATCTATGTGTCTGTTTTTGTGCCAATACCAGGCTGTCTTGATGATTACAGCTTTGTAGTAGAGGCTAAAGTCTGGGATTGTGATGTCTCCTGCTTTGGTCTTCTTCAAAATTACTTTGGTTATTCGGGTCTTTTGTGGTTCCATATGAATGTTAGGGTTGCTTGTTCTAGTTTCGAGAAGAATGCTGGTGTAATTTTGATTGGGATTGCATTGAATGTGTAGATAGCTTTGGGTAGTATTGACATTTTGACAATATTTATTCTTCCAATCCTTGAGCACGGAATGTTTTTCCATTTCTTTATATCTTCTTCAATTTCCTTCATAAGCTTTCTATAGTTTTCAGCATACAGATCTTTTACATCTTTGGTTAGATTTATTCCTAGGTATTTGCTTCTTGGTGCAATTGTGAATGGGATCAGTTTCTTTATTTGTCTTTCTGTTGCTTCTCAGCAGCTTTCTTTAGAACTTGCTCCTCCCTTCTGTGACTCACTTGACAACACCAGGCAACCACAAGGGCTCTTTATGAGAGGCATTGTGGCCATGGTTTCATCACCAGTCACCCAATGACTGAAAATGTTCTCACTGAGCAGGTGCCCTGAGAAGGCTTCTCCTGGTGTCAGAAACTGCTTAGAGGCATTTCCTTTTTCCCCAGTTTTTTTGAAATGTGATGGATATACATCACTGTATAACATTAGGCATACAGCATAATGGTTTGGCTTACAAATATTTTGAAATGATTACCTGAATAGGTTTAGTTTACATCTATAATCTAATATAGATACAAGAAAAGAAAAAGAAAAAGGAAAGAAATTAAAAACAAAATTTCTTTGTGATGAGAACTTTTGGATTTATTCTCTTAACAACTTTTCTATGTACCATACTAGAATAATGCCCTGGAGGTCCATCCATGTTGACACAAATGGCAGGATTTTCTGTTTTTATGGATGAATACTATCCCTTTGTATATGTGTTACCAAAAGTTCTTTATCCACTCATCTGTCAATGGACACACATGTTGTTTCCATTTTCTTTTTGCTTGAACTTTGTTCACATTTCTCAATGCCTATGTATATTCTGACATTTGATGACTACCATTCAGATTGTGAATGAAACACATTTCCTTTTTTAAATTGTGATTAAACACATAGCATAAAACTCACTATCTAAACTATGTTTAAGTGTATAATTCAGCAACACTAAGCACACCCGCCATATTGTGTAGCCACGATCACATTCCATTTCCAGAACTTTTTGTCAACCCAAATGAAGTAATAGAATAACTCACATCTCTCCCTCCTCTAGCCCCAGGCAACCTCCATTCTACTTTCTGTCTCCATGATTCCACCTGCTCTAATACCCTATGAGAAATAAGCCTTCTGGCACAAAAGGACAAATATGTGTGGTTTGTTTGCATGGCAATTTTAAGTTTAGCTTTTCGAGGAAACACCAAACTATTTTCCACAGCAGCTACACCATTTTACATTGCCACTGGCAATGCACTGGGTTTCAATCTCTCCACATAACCAATACCTGCTATTTCTTCCCTCCCTCTCTTCCTTCCTTCCTTCTTTCCTTCCTTCCTTCCTTCCTTCCTTCCTTCCTTCCTTCCTTCTTTCCTTCCTTCCTTCCTACTTTCCTTCCTTTCTTTCTCTTTCTTTCTTTCTTTCTTTCTTTCATCCTAATGGGTGGTTTTAGTTTGCATTTCTTTAATGCCTAGTGATGTTGAGCATTTTTTAAGTGGTTACTGGCCATTTGTATATTTTCTTTGGGAAAAAGGTTATTCAGTCTTTTAAACATTTTTAAATTGGATTTTTACTGTTGTTGACCTTGAATTCTAATAATTCTTTATGTATTCTGGACATTCATCCCCTGTTAGATATATTATATATAAATATTTTCTCCATTCTATGGGATATCTTTCAGTCTTTTGATAGTGTTCTTTCACACACACACACACACACACACACACACACACAAATTTAGTTGTTTTTCTCGTGTTCATTTTGATGAAGTCCAATTTGTCTATTATCCTTCTTTTTTGTCCATATTTTAGGCATCATACTGAAGGAAACGCCACCAAATCCAATCTCATGAAAAATTCCCTCGATGTTTTCTTTGGCGAGTTTTATAGTCTTAACTCTTACATCCACTTGGAATGAATTCTTTTATGTGGTATTAAGGCTCCAACTTCCTTCTTGTGCATGTCTCCCTATATCAACACTAGCAGAAAGACATACTGAGAATTTTTAATATTCTAGTGTAGTTAGATGAAGAATACAAGAGGCCATATGCTGAGAAAACAGTACCTTGGGAGGTTTTCCTTGGAGAAAATGAAGGCTATAACTTTATGTAAATCAAGGCTACAACTTTATGAGAAAAATGAAGGCTACAACTTTATGAGAAAAATATATTTTTCTCCATGAGCACTTGAATATTTCTTTCCTTTTTTTTTTTTCTTTTTGCAAAGACCATATTAGATTACTGGGAAAGCTTGAGTACATTTCACCAAGTATTTATGATGTAGATGCCCTTTGATTTTCATCAAGTGTAATAACATGTAAACAGGACAAAAATAGAAACTAAAATAAAAGTTTGTGGCAAGTCACAGTCACTGTATTTTTTTTTTATTTCAAAGAGAAAAATCAATACTCAAATTGCAGAATACCTGGAAAAAATTATAAAGACAAAAGTGAATATCAGTTTTTATACCTATCAGCTTAGCCTGGGTCAGAGGAAATTCTTCTGGATGAATAGCATGAGAGCCTACAACCAGTTCTCCATAATAGGAGCCAACACGTCTGGAGCCAGTGTACCAGTGGGAGAGGCAGAGAAGCCTGGCTCAGGGAGTCAGACCACACTGGCCACACTTCACAGAGGCCCAGAAAGCAGATCACACCAGGACCTCTGACAGAGTCCAAGAACTGGACAAGAACATGTGCATACCTATCTGATGCCAGCTCTTCTCCACCTCCGTGTAATAGCCACCCAGGCACACGCAAAAGAGGAGAGATAACAAAATGCTGATTATTTCTAAGAAGAAACATTAGTCGACCTAGGGGATGAGACTGAGATGCCATCCATGTATCTGCTGACCTTATCTCTCAGCTCCAAAGTCCGATATTTTTTGCAGTTCATTGTTTCTCAAAGTGTGATCTGAGTCACTTGCGTTGGGGTGACCTGGCATGCTTGTAGAAATGCAGTACCCGGGTCCGTCCCAGGCCCACGAAGTCAAAATCATTGTGGGTGGAGCTTGAGAGTTTGCGTTATAACCAGCCACCCTGACTCTCTTATCTGGAAACTGTAGTCCGAGAATTGCAGCTCTCTGTGTCTGTATGTGCTTTGAAAGCCTGAGATGTCAAAGGCCACACTCACCCATTAATATCTCTTTATGCTTTAACTCATTTCTAGTTATTCAATGAGTAGTCATGCTTTTATGTTGCTTTTATGTTCACAGCTGTTTTCCGTATTTTCTGCAGGTTTGGATGGTGGCTATGGATGGGCTTTGGCTTCCAGTCAACTCAGGGGTATGTGGTGTGGATGGTGGCTCCAGCCACCCACCCCTGGTGATACAGACCATCAGATGGGAGATCTTGAGACCGAGCCACAGGGAAACATTTTCTCCTGATCAGCTGCACAACAGATGCAGCTCCTGGAAAACATCACTCCTGTTGTCGTGGACAGCAGTTCTCCAATGTTATGGTAGATGGGAAACCAGTGAAGTTGAGCTTTCGGGGTGCAGGTGGACAAGATTATCCTACCTGTGGACAGATGTACTCTTAACTGTGTGTTCTGCATCATTCCGAAATGTGCATGCCGAGTGGTGCACTGAAGTGTGACGTCTTCTCCCCGACTTTCCTATCATCCCAGGGAGAGCTAAACTTGAAGTAAAGCAAAGTCATGATTGAGAAAGCAAAGGGGAAGAAGTCAGCTCCAATTACCTTTCCACAAAGTTGAACCCTGGCTAAGGATCTAAGGATCTGTGTTAAGTATCTGAATACTTGGCTCCCACCCAGTGATAGCTCAAGTGTTTATGAAATTCTTACAGTAGTTCTATGCCCACCCCTGGAAAGAAGAAGAAGACACCATGTTTTCTGCTGTAAAAGCCAGACACTTTGACCTTTATTGCCCTATCATGCCCACAAATCCCTTATAGATTTGCTTAAAAAGTGGTAAAGCCTATGCCTAACTGGCGTTTTATCACAGATTGTGTTTTTTTTTTTTTTTCCCATGAAAGTATTTTGAACCCAAGAGTAATTTCAAGGCTTTCTTGGAATAAAATGTAAGGGTTTATACTTTTACATTTTATTAAAATTCAATTCTAAAGTGACAAACTTCATAAAGCTTTATTTTTCAGAAGACTTGTCCTTAATTAGATTAGGTATTACCCAAATGTTTTCTGAAATGAGTTACACTGTTGTGCTGTGAACACTAAGCCCTCAACTTTTTAAAGGCTTTTGTCTTTAAGAAGACACATCTTCTGATTTAGAAAATATAGATGCTCTTTGGGCAATTTTCACATTTATAAAAAGTGCAAACCTCCGTCTACAGATGACCTCAAAATGCCATAACCAAAAGACCACAAGTCTACTTCTAGGTACTATATGGGATTTCCTCCCTGTCCATTCAACCCAGGGTGGACCACACTGACATTTCCATAGGGTCAAGGGAGCTGTTTGCATGAGGTGTGGACAGAACTGGGACACGTGTGCTGCTGGGTCCTGACACCTGTGTGACAAGCTCATGATAGAGAAGGTGCATTGGCTATGCCACTGCATGGTGTCCAAAAATGTGAATTGTAAACTCATCCTCTGGCTGAAGAAATCCTCTATACTATAATCCTCTATCCTCTATACTATGAAGGTATATTTGTATTATATGTTGCAGATAATTCTGTTCAATTTTTAAATTTCCCCTTTTTCAATATATCAGTAATATATAACCATAATAAGAAAACATTATTCCTAAGAATGCTGTTAAAATTAAAGTTGTTATTATATATGTAATATACCATATAATATGCATTATATTAGTATCTATAACAGCATAAATGTTATTATATAAGTAATGTTATATTGTTAATATTAATAAATATAAATACTTAGAAAAATATCTCAAGTGATAGCATATGTTAGTGTAAAATATTATACAGAAATGTTGCACTCAGTTGAAAGTGGTAAAATTCAGAAATCCAGAAAGAACATGGAGGTAGAATAGAACGCATACAGAAAAGGGGGGAAGAAAAGAATTGTGGAAATAAAAAAGCATGTTTTCAGGGGCACCTGGGTGGCTCAGTCGGTTGGGCAGCCGACTTCGGCTCAGGTCATGATCTCGCGGTCCGTGAGTTCGAGCCCCGCGTCGGGCTCTGTGCTGACAGCTCGGAGCCTGGAGCCTGGAGCCTGTTTCTGATTCTGTGTCTCCCTCTCTCTGACCCTCCCCTGTTCATGCTCTGTCTCTCTCTGTCTCAAAAATAAAAATAAAATAAAACAAAACATTAAAAAGAAAAGCATGTTTTCAGAAACAATATTGAAAAATAATTATTTTATTTTTGGAGATACACGATTAAAAATAAATAACTTTTGGCCTCAAATATAAAAAAGGCTATCATGAAGATGGATAGCTTTATTCAGACTAGAGCTCCAAGTAATAACAGCGCCACTGGGTTAGTTGTCCCACTAAGACTATTTTTCTACAATTTAAGTCCATGAATGGAAGTGGATCTCCCATAGATCCCATATTTTCCTGGTGGAAGGAGTCCAAACGTCATACATGAAAGTTGATCTTGAGTGTTGCTTCAAATCTTGAATATTGTTTTTATTCTAGGGAAACATGAGATAATTGTTCTACTTTAAATAAGTTAGTGTCTTTGGGTCAGGATAAATCACTGTCCTCTCATATGAAGGGCCCTTGCAGATACACTAGGGTGGGATTGTGAGGAATTAGAGAGCACATGTGATGTGTTAGAATGCCAGAGAATAAAAACTAGTGATGTAATTTAAAAAGTTCAGGAAATATACACAAATATGTAGATTCATTAGCTTTTTTTTTTAAATTAAGTTTATTCTTGAGAGATAGAGACAGAGTGCAAGCAGGGGAGGGGGAGAGAGAGGGGGAGACACAGAATCCGAAGCAGGCTCCAGGCTCTGAGCTGTCAGCATAGAGCCCCACGCAGGGCTCGAACCCACGAACCGCGAGATCATGACCTGAGCCAAAGCCAGACGCTTAACCGACTGAGCTTAACCGACTGAGCCACCCAGACGCCCCTAGATTCATTACCTTTAAGTAATTCTTAGATAAATGTCCTAAAGCAATCATAAATATTTTGAGTACTTCTAAAGGAAATTCTCAATATGGAAAAAAGTTAAGCTGTATAAATAAAATCCATATATTAGACTAATTTTCTTTTATCAAATCCTCGTTAGAAGGGAATTCTGAGCCATGATGTGTGTGAGTACGTATAGCGGGTACATATGTATGCCTGTGGGCCTGTACCTAATAACTAACTGCTCTTGGGGTGCCTGGGTGGCTCAGTCAGTTAAATGTCTGACTCTTGATTTCTGCTCAGGTCATGGTCTCATGGTTCGTGGGTTCGAGCCCTGCCTTGGGCTCTGTGCCTTCTTGGGATTCTGTCTCCATCTCTTTCTGCCCCTCCACTGCTCTCTCTCTCTCTCTCTCTCTCAAAAATAAATAAATAAGTATTAAAAAATTAAAACAATAAAATAAAAAATACTGACTGCTCTTAATAATTCAATTGAATCACAAACTCATATTTCCCCCAAAGAAAACAATTCCAACTCCAAAATGGTAAGACAAAATGGTAAGAATTGTTGGAAAAATGCTCTCATGCCATTTCCAGAACCACAAAGTCCTTTAATGGAGAATTGATGATGTAAAAGCTAGACTCTTAAAGTTTCTAAGAAGCTATTGAAATACTTGAAGAGTTAGCAGGAAATCTTACACACAAAAAAGTTGACTCACTGTCAGTTATCTTAGCGGGAAAGTTGACTGTTCTAAAATCCATTAGATTTTTCTGAGAAAGGCAAGAATCTCATGATGGCCTTAGAATTAATTTTAATGAGCAATAAGATATATTCTCACACTCTTAGTGAAAGGCAAGATTTTTAAACTTTTCGAGGAAACACCTTACAGAGGAAACTCTAACTTGGATGAAATGCTGATTTTTTATCACTTATTTTCTAATTTGGAACACAATAATATTAGAAATCTAGGATAGTTAAAGGAAAGACTAAGTAAAATAAAGTTTATAAGGCACATGACAGAAAGAATAAGAGTACTGTGTGAATTATTCTTCTCTTTTCACGTTCAGATTGTATCAGACATTCTGTTGAGAATGAAGTGAGAATTTTCATTATTATGATTTTGTCCATGGAGAACAACCAAGCTTTGCTTTGCATTATGAATTTTAACAAAAATCCAAGTCTAAGAGCCTATTTCAAATATTCAAGAAATGTATCTTATAAATGTTAAAACTAAAAAAAACAAAACAAAAAAAGAAAATTGACTTACACTTCTATGAGCAGATTTGCATACTTTCTGCATTAAATGTTAAATAGATGGATGTCTGGTTTCCTGTCGTGCCAAGAGGAAATAGTTTTCAATATGGATAACTTATTTTAATATGATGAATTAAAGATAGAATGAAGAAGCCTCTACATTTGCTATTTCATTATCATTAGAAGGGAAAACTAAATTTTACTATACCAAAATCAAATTACTATTAAATTGAAAGATATATCCTTTATTGACATATACAAGACTAAATAACTCCATTCAGCAAGTTACTTCAATATCATATTTGGAATTATGTTTCATTTATGGAACATTTTTATAGGCCCCAAGAGTAGTGCCAATTAAAACCAGATGTTTGCTTGGTATAGAAAGGCTACGAGTAGTATTTGTCCTAAAAATGATCCAGGACCAAACTATGCCCAATTTCATTGTGTTTAGAGTCTCTGGGACTAGAAGTGAACTGTCTGGAAAGTTGAATGTACACAAACGAGTGTTTAGGGGGAAAAAAAAGAAAGGAAAAGATAATATTTTTGTTTATAGTAGTGTATAAAGCAGGCTTCTCTGTTGTATGATCATTTGATTGAGGAGCGATATAAAAATTGCTGTTTTGAGTTCATTGCCCACTTTGCCCCAAAGGTTATGGTAAATCATTTGCATTGAATCTGGTGGTGATGCCTTCTTGAGGGGCTTGGCTGTCTACCAAATAAAGGAAACTATATTCTAGAAGACTCTAATTTGAATAACCATAGTCTATTAAAAATGAAGTCTTATAAGGAGGAAAAAAACTAAGGACCTACAAGGAATATTTAATCCATGTAAATGACTTAACATAATAAGAAATGAAAATAAGAAAATTTCACATAACTAGTTTTCCTTAAATTAGAACATATGACAAAAACAAAACAAAGATGAGTTGCAGGATCTGAAAAGAATAACATTTTTAGTGGCAATTTTTAAAAGATGTATTTGTTGAGGCACGTGGGGGACTCAGTCATTTGAGCATCTGACTCTTGATTTCACCTCAGGTCATGATCCCAAGGTTGTGGGATTGAACCCAGTGTCAGGCTCCAAGGTCAGAGTGGAGCCTACTTGATATTCTCTTTCTCTCCCTCTGTCCCTCTCTCCTGTTCACATACTCTCTCTAAAATAAAAAAATAAATTAAATTAAATTAAATTAAATTAAATTAAATTAATAAAAGATGTATTTATAAATTTTATATAACTTTTACATATATAGTGAAATTTTAATCTAATGTATAAGTATATATATATATATATATGCAGTGGAAACTTAAAATGTAAATTGAGTATTTAAAAACATACTTGTATTTACCAGGATTAAATGAGTTCAACAAGCTACATAAGTATTAAAGAATATAATGAAGACAATAGAAGGAAAATTATAAATAACAGTAGAAATTAATACAACCGAAAAGAAATTTACAAAAGAAAGAATCAAAATAAAGAGTTTTGAATAACTCTAGTTTTAAAATACACATATAATAAACAAATAAATGACTAAATAAAAGCAAAGGGATTAAAAAAGACAAATCTCTGTAAAAATTTAAACAGAAAAAGAAATTTATAAAGGAAAGGAGATGCAATTAAACACAATTAAGAAAATAAGAAGAGTTAAGGATGTAAGAGATTATAAAATTAAGAAAATTCCAATTATACCGTTAAATTGAAAAATTTGAAAACCTACATGAAACCAAACATCTAAAACAATGTAACATACTCCATTTGATTCAAAAATATCTGACTAATCTCTCATTTTAAAATTTTGGATCATAATTTAAATATTTTCTTACCAGCAATACCAAATTTTAAAAAAGGAAAATAATTTACATTCCAATTCCTTCTATAAAACTATCAGTATAAATGAAGAAATCCTAAACACAATATCATCAAACCAAGTACATTGACACATAAAGCATATTATTTGTATATATTAACCTTTATGCTATGAACAAATACTTAAAAATATACGAGATTTTAATAAAATTTATGTACTTTATCATTTTTTGAGTACAATCATTTCAATATATGTGATTAACTCTTAAATGAAATGCCACACCCCTTTATGGTATTTTTCTTCTTTTTTAATTTACATGGTTTGAAGAGGGCACCTGGGTGGTTCAGTGGGTTGAGTGTCCAACTTCGGCTCAGGTCATGATCTCACAGTTCATGGGTTTGAGCCCCGTGTCTGGCTCTGTGCTGACAGCTTGGAGGCTGGAGCCTGCTTTGGATTCTGTGTCTCCCTCTCTCTCTGCCCTAACCCACTCACATTCTGTCTCCGTCTCTCTCAAAAATAAATAAAAATTAAATGGTTTGAAGGGAAGTTCTTACTTGAACACATGTCCTATGTATCTGAACATCGACCCAGTCCATAGAACACATATCCTCATGCATGAAATGTGAGAAGCATTCTTTAGCAAATCAGGGAAAAAATAAAGATGCCAATAATTATAGCTTTTTAAAATATGTTACAGAAGTTCCTAGCCAATGCAGTAAAAGTGACTATATTTAAAAAATAAATTTGTATGATCAAAAGTTGTAGGCTAATTAGTTTTAACAGCATTCTGTAAATCTATGGATAGTAGTTTTGGTAGTAACATTTTGTGCAGGGAAGTCAAATCTGTATCCAGAGTAGATGTGTATTGTGGTAGGAATAAATTGCTGCTGCTTCCATGATGAAAGTGGTCCAATGTAGTCAACTTGCCCCAGGTAGCTGGATGATCACCATGGAAAATGGTGCCATCCTGGGACTCAACGTTGGTTTCAGTTGCTGGCAGATCGAGCAGTCAGCAGTGGCCTTAGCCAGGTCAGCTTTGGTGAATGGAAGTCTAGTAGGTTAAACCATGCATAACCTCCATTCCCACCACATGGCCATTCTGATCATGAGCCCACTGAGTGATGACTAGGGTGGCTGGAAAAGAGGCTTACTGGTATCTACAGAATGGGTCGCCCTATCTACTTGATTATTAAAGTCCTCCTTTGCCAAGGTCGTCCTTTGGTGAGCAGTCACATGGAACACAAATATCTTTCCATTTTTTGGCTATTCAGAGTGGTCCCCCAAAGTACACCTTCCCAAATTTCTTTCTCACCAGTGTTCTAATTCCATTTCTTCCAAGTCCCTGACCATTCAGGCAAATCATTGGCCGTAGCCCATGGTTTCATACAGAATCACGCATCTGGTTATTTCTCCCTCCAAATAAAGAGCACAACCAGGTGCACTGCTTGAATTTCTGCCCACTGACAGATTTTCTTTTTACCACCACCCTTCAGATATACCCCAGAGAAAAGATACAGGGCTAGAGCTGCCCCCTTTCAGGTGGTGTCTGAATCCCATGCAGAAGCATCTATAAACCAGACTTGCCTTCCTTTTCAAATAGTCTTAGAGGAACTCCCCATGAGGCCATAGGTGCAGGCTGAAGGAGAAAAAGCAATGGTGATCACAGACATTTGGACCTCTTCTTAATGTAAGTTACTTGGGCCTCAGGGTCTGCTTTTGTCCCAATCTCCCATGTACACCTTCCATTTGATGGTAGAGTGTTGTTGCATACACCTAACTTTTTGATTTGTTGGGTCAGGTAATAGCCAGTTTATGATGGGCAGCCCAGACCATATGGCAAGTCCGTGGTTCATGGCTAAGTGTTCAGTTTCTACTAAGGCCCAGTGGTAGGCCAAGAGCTATTTCTCAAAAGAAGAGTAATCGTCGGTGGAGAATGGCAGAGCTTCAGTCTCAAATCCTATGGGCCCAGGCTGCAGTTCACATATGGGGCCTGCCAAAGGCTCCAAACAGCATCCTTGTTTGCCTCTGCCACTTCAAGAGTCATTGGATCTGGTGGATCATGTGGCCCAAGTGGGAGAGCAGCTTGTACAATAGCCTGTACCTGTTGCAGAACCTTCTTTTTCTTTCTGGAACTAAATACTACCACCTTGTCATGTCAGTTGGTAAATGGGCCAGAACAACACGTCTAAATGAGAAATATATTGTCTCTAAAAATCCAAAGAGGCCCACTAGGCATTATACCTCATCTTTGGTTGTTGGAGGGATGAGATGCAAAACATTACCCTTCATCTTAGAAGGGATATCTCAACGTATCCCATACCATTGGGACTTTGAAAACTTCATGGGAAATCACAGTTTTTTCCCCATCTTCTGGCTTGCAAATGGCTTGCCAATAAGACTTGAGTAGTTGCTATGTTTTCATTAGGTCTAATAACCATAAGGTCATGGATATAAAGGATCAGCATAATATCCTCCAGTAGGGGAAAGCGATCAAGATCCCTGTCCACTAAATTGTGAGTACACTAAATTGATACGCTCTTGAGGTAAGACTGTGAAAGTGTCTTACTGGCCTTGCTGGCTGAAAGGAATTTATTTCTGGTAGATCTTATAGACAAGGATGGAGAAAAGGGCATTTGCTAGATCAATGGCTGCATACCAGGTACCAGGGGATGTGTTAATTTGCGTAAGCAATGACACTACCTCTAGTACAGCAGCTCCAATTGGAGTTAAGCCTTGACAACCCGCTGTCATTCTCCAAAATCTGCCTTCCGTACAAGTCAAATAAGAGAGTTGAATGAAGATGTGGTAGGAATCACCGCCCCCGTCTCTTTCAAGTCCTTGATTGTGTCACCGATTGCTACCATCCCTGAACGAATGTGATGTTGATTTTAGTTTACCATTTTTCTACATAGATTTCTAATGGCTTCCACATGGCTTTGTCATCATAGCAGCCCTCACTGCATAGGTGCGAGAACCAATGTGGGGATTCTGTCAGCTGCTGAGTATTTCTATTCCAGTTACATATTCAGGAACTGGGGAAATTACAGGATGGATTCTGGAACCCACTGGACCCACTCAGACATATCTGAGCTAAAACTCCATCTGACTTCCATATGCTCCTACTCTGACTGAAAGGTCAGAGTGACATTTTGGGTATACTGGAATCAGTGTCGATTCAGAGCCAGTATCTAGTGGTCCTGATAAATCTGATTATTTCCCTCTCCTCAGTGCACCATTACCCTGGTGAAAGGCTGAAGGTCCTTTTGGGGATGGGAGAAAGATTACCACTATATATTTTTGGTAGTGTTCTAGGATCCTTCCTCAAAAGGACCTGGGCTTCCATTCATTCATGTGGCTTTGGATCTATAAACTTGTTCAAGTCTAGGAATTAACTGAGTGGTCATGACATTCTGTTTTTTTTATGATTCAATCTAAACTTTTTTCACTGAACCTAGAAGTTTTCTGTTTATAAAGATCAAGTAAGAACTTAGTAGGCTAACTATCTCTTTAGGATCCCCATGATCAGCTACCCACCATAGGCTTTTGGGAGTCAGATTGATTCTTATTGTTACTTTGATTCTGCTGTTTATCATGGTAACCACACTTACCTTGTGTTTGATGGTTAGTTGACACCCCTTGGCCCCTGCCGCACGAGGCTCTAATTATTCCTGTTGCATTTATGTTTCCCAGTTAAGTAATTGTAGTTTCCACACTGAGGTGTGTCCTACAGAGAAGAGCAATCATGGAGTTCTTAAAGGATGCTGGGTCTCCCTTCACAAATTAATTTCTCAAAGTATTGGTAAAAGGTCTATCTTCTGGACCTTCCTAGTGTGGATGAATAGGTCTTAAATGACAAGTCCACCTGGATATCCCAATATTCCGAACCTTTTGAAACCCTTTCTCTACATTGAACCAAGGCTCATCTAGCATTTCCAATGTGCTCATTGTGGATCAACTTTGGATAATGTTTCGGTCAACCAACCAAGCAAACAGAGTCCTTTCTAACTCACTGAGCTGTAACATTAAATGAAGAATCTTTGCTTAGTGAGACCATGTAAATAAGTTTGGTCTGATCCAACTTTTTTTTTTCCATCCTCATCCTGCACCTTTAGTATCCAACCTCACACATGTTCCCCAGATTTCAATCTGTATAAATTAGAAAACTCAAGTGTAATGAACCTCCTCATCGTGCTTCATCTTTAGGGACCTGCTAGAACTTGAGTCTGATTAAAGATCTAGAAATAAGGAAGGGCAGAAGGCCTGGGTCTTAGGAATAATCAGCATTGCCTTGCAAAGCAACTGCCTTGGGAGGGGCCATTACATTTTCCTCTGGCAATGTAAGGTTAAACCTCTCAGAAGGAGGTGGAAAGGCCCAAATCATTGTGGCTAAAGAGGATGATACCACTGAAATGGAGAAACTGTTTCTACTGGAGTTGGGGAAATTTCTTTCATTAGCAAAGAAGATTCATCAGAATGTAGGAACTCAGTGTCCCCAGCTTCCTTCTGGGTTTCCTACACATTATCACTCCAACCTAGAGGATTCTACTCTTTCTGAGTCAATGCCCTAGATTTAACAGTGGACACTCTGCAGAGCTGGGAGTTCAGCTTGTGTTTCATGTAGTTCGGCCATCTTAGGCTAAGATGTTTGCATTTTATTTTCAGTAAATTTAGCTATTCGACTACAGGAGATAAAGTTCTGCTTCAGGCCACAGGAAAAACTCCTTGGTAGCTTCTGTGGTGCTTGAGTTGGATATTGAATCCGTCAGTTCACGCTGTCCTTGAACCATTTGTCCAGCAACCTTAGGAACAACTAGGCAACATTATTGTACTTCATAAGTTTTTAATAAATATTCAAAAATATTATACAGAGTCACCTATCTCCTCATTTTGTATAAGTGATTGATTGGATGCATCCCATGTATCCCTATTGCTAGATCACACCATGGAGTTATCAGTGCTCTCTTTCCTGCTAGCAAGGGAATCATTAGCATCTTCCAACCTAATAAGATTAGAGAATCTATTCAGGAAACTTGGGAACCAATTTAGAAAACTCATCCTTAACATTTTGTTCTTCTAGAACCACTGTCAGTATCAAAAATCTGTATTAATCAGGGTTCTCCAGAGAAACAAATACATACATATATATATATTTTTTTAATATATATTATTAT
>NC_064816.1:64298002-64594729 GCF_023721935.1 Panthera uncia | reverse complement strand
GTATATATTTATATATAATTAATAATTATATACTTATATATACTTATATATATTATATATATTTATATATATTTATTTATATATGTATAATTATATATATTTATATATAAATAATTAATAATTAATTATAATATATAATATAATAAATAATTTATAAATTATATAAATTATATATATATATAATATATTATATATGTCCAAAAATTGTCCATATATAACCTTTGTCTGTTGACACAGCATAAACTCACATCTCCAAACAGAAAATGACCTGGAGGTCTACCCAGCTTGTCACCAATCCAAAGTCTATTATCTATGCTTATGTGCTGTCTCAAGCTTAATGATAACCTATCAACCCCTGTATTGCTAAAGCATGGAAAGACTAAGTACAACAAAAACCCCATTCAGAATAAGAGTCAGAGACAGAGGACTCTGTGGCACTTGGGAATCTTGGTGACCATGAAGCGAGAACGCTCTCATCTCTGACAGGAGATCCAGTGCTTTGAGATCAAACATGGGAGGTTCTGTCTCTGCAAACATGGGAAGAATACCCTGATCCACAATCAACTGTAGCTACACCTACATTGACTTTAGAGCAAAATATCATATGAGGTGGTCCCGCTGTCATGGCAAGTTCTACTTGTGTGGCTTTCTTTGCAACGGACTTTAAGTTTGATTAGTAAGTGAAGGCAAGTTTTGTTTTGTTTTGTTTTGTTTTGTTTTGGGGGGGGGTTATTTATTTTGAGAGACAGAGAGAGCAAGTTGGGGACATGCAGAGAGAGAGGAGAAAGAGAATCTCAAACAGCTTTCTCACTGTCAAGCGGGGGTCCAAGGTGGGACTCAATCCCACAAACTGTGAGGTCATGACCTGAGTTGAAATCAAGAGTCATATGCTTAACCAACTGAGTGACTCAAACACCCTTGTTTGCTGTTGTTGTTGTTGTTTAAATCTCCCAATTCATCTTCTTAAGAATCTATTGGCTTCTTATATATTTGCTTCTGGTCAATTTCATTTGTAAATAACTGGGACTAATGCCCACTTGGAGACCTAGTTATTTGTTTGTTTACCACCTCAGTTTCCCGACAAGAGGTGGTTCAAAATAGGGGAATAATAATAATAAGGCACAAAGTTCCTCTTCTGCTGCTTTTTGTACCACTGACAACTTCTCTTCCACCAATTGAGACACTGCATCTTCAAAATGACAGCATCAAACTTAGCTTGTCTCTTCTTATGTGACTGTTTGGTACTTTCTAAGTGTGGACAGTTTTGGCTCAAGTACTTTTTTTCCTCATTTTTGTCCTCAGACATCTCAGGCTGAAAGGCATGCCACCACCTGTGTGAGTGACGGTTGAAACATCAAGACCCCAACTGTTTTAAGTCACGTCCCAAAGCTGACACAGCTAGATGGTGGTGGCCATGGGAAAAGAATACTAGTGTTCTGATTCCTAATTCAGAATTTAGTGCCCCGGCATGAAGCATACCGACACCATACCTTAACTGACAGTCCTGAAAACTTTCTATTAGTGACATATTAAATACACACCTTAAAAATTTTCCTGGGGCGCCCGGGTAGCTCAGTCGGTTGAGTGTCTGACTTAGGCTCAGGTCATGATCTCGCGGTTCGTGAGTTCGAGCCCGCGGTGGGCTCTGTGCTGACGGCTCAGAGCCGGGAGCCTGCTTCAGATTCTGTGTCCCCCTCTCTCTCTATACCCCTCTCCCACTCATGCTCTGTCTCTCTCTGTCTTAAAAATAAATAAAACATTAAAAAAAAATTTCCTTAGTACCAGATACGGCTGCTTCAATTGAAAGGCCATGCTATTCTCCTGGTACAGACACAAGCTGAAGAAGACACCTCTAAATTATCCCTCTCTTCTCTGACCGAGTGAGTTCCAACGAGAGGGGTTTTATCTGAGGGGATCATGAACAATGATATTGCTGTTGGTTCCCAATTGGCTTGCATCAGAATCACCTGAAGTGCTTGTTAAAACACAGAGGCTGTGCCCCAGCCCAAGTTTCTGATTCAGTAGATCTAGCATAGGCCTTCAGAATGTACACGTCTAACAAGTCCCCAGATGATCCTGATCCGTTGGTCCTGGAACCATACTTCAAGAACCACCCGTGAAGCTTAATTTTATGAGTCACCTTGACTCAGCCATAGTCAACTATTATTATTCTGGTCAAATATCTGGTCAAATATTATTCTGGATGTTTCTCTTAGGGTGTTTTTGGATGATATTAACATTTACATCGTTAGATAGAATAAAGCAGATCTCCCTCCCTGATATGGATGGGCCTCATCCAATCAGTTGAAGATATAAGTGAAACAAAAAAGGTTGACCTTAAGTAATAGAGAATCCCTTCTTCCTGCGTGCCTTCCAACTGAGACTTTGGCTTTTTCCTACCCTCTGCTCTGGACTGGAATTGACTGCCTTGGGTGTCCAGCTTGCTGACTTACGTTGCAGATCTTGGAACTTGTCAGCCTCTATAATTATATATATTTATACACATCTGTTTCTCTGGAGAACCTGGACTAATACACTGCCACTCTAGAGAACTTGTCCAGGCTGTAATGAATATTGGAATATAAGAGAAGCCAATATGCAGAAAGAGGATGACAGGTTAAAATAAATAAAGACACAAATAATGGAGCCAAGTAAGCAGCAGAGCCAAGGCTTGGGAATACATAAGCTTTCAGTTCCTGTGCAAAATATTCTTTTTTTTTTTTTTTTTTTCCTCCTCAGCTCTTAGTAAAGTAATCAAAATGACCATTCACTGAATGTGTTTGTCAACCCAGCTGCATTTGAGGGAATTTTTTTTTTCTCGCAGAAGTAAATTGCTCTCTTTAAACAAACCCCTTATCAGCTCCCACCCTAGATTCTTTGAAAAGCATATTGATTATATACCCAGCAGCTGTAAGCATCCAGGCTCCCTATCTTCATGGCTGTGTTCTCTTCCTCCTCCTGCTTCCGCTCACCTTCTCACTCCTGTCTCCACTCAGTCTCTCTTTCCCCTTCCACTAATCACCTTGGGCCACATTACTGGTGTTCTGTCTGTCCCACCGATTTGAGGGCACTTAAGGGTAGAGTCTATGTTTCTTTATATTTGGGTTTCCTGTGCTTTTCTGGGGAACTATTCTTGGCAGAGTTTACATGTGCAGGGGATGTGACTGAAAGATTGCTTGGATGAACGTGCTGCCATATGCACCTGCTTATCCTAAACGTAGTGAGTCAATGGAAGTGTGGAGGGATAAATGCACTAGCGAATAAACAAAGATGAGGAAAGCATTGTTATTTACATTTAAATTTTAAGCAAAGGGAGTCAAATTATTGTCATCTTTATAATCTGGAACTTGATTCTTGTAAGTAGGAACTAAGACAATTTGCTTCAATTGTCTCGACCTCAGTGTCCTCAACATAACTTCATCTTCCTTGCATCTTGATTTCCATCTTCTTGATTAGGAGCCATCTAATTCATTTCAGCCCTCCCGTATGGCATAACGTGGGAGATGTTTCGTGATATAGAATTTCTAATGACCACTAAAATACCGCATAGAAACCGTGATAGATCTTAAGAATCTGTGAATCATGCTTTAAAGATTTCTCAAAATCATTAAGGATGCTAACAATGCTGTTATTAGTTCAGAGCAATAAACAGAGATTTGATAAATCAGAGACAGTTGTTCAGAAGGAAAAGCTGAAACACCAAATTTGAATTTTAAGGTTGATATCTAGGGGTAGATTGTAGGCATTCAGTGGTAGAATATGGCTCTTGGGGTGCATAATGAGATTTTTATGTAGTCTTGTGATACACACTTTGATCTTTCCTTGCCTGGGCACTGAGATATTTAGATGCAACTTACTAAGTGTGTTTCATTCTGAATTCTACCTGAGGTGCCATCATTTCTTGGTCCTAACGGCCTGTTAACAACTTAGGGAGCTCCTTAATGGCTTCTGAACATTTGAGTGTAAACCTTTACTTGCTTATCATAAAAGTAGATCCAAACTAAAACTCAGAAAAACTCCTTTAAGATAGCACATTCACTACTGGTAATACTGTTTTAATACTTGTATAAAATGGAACTCAATTTCACCCAAAGTATGATCCGCCTACACTCTGGGAATTTATGCAAGCCGAGTTTATGCCTGGGACACTTCACAGCACTCTCCACTTCCCCTACGAGTCTGCTAATCCCCATCACCCATCAGATCCAGTTTAGATCATTTTGAGCTACCACAGAGAACATTACTTGACTTTCAGAAGATGGTAGGTGTCTCTTTATGTTACCTATCTGTCTCTGTATTCCACTCCTTTGATTTCCTGTACACGGACTTTTATCCATGACCAGCCTGGGTGTCCCCAGAGGACAGCTGTGTCCCAGTCACTGCTGTAGTCTCAAACTGAGTGAGGTGCCCCCAGATAGAAGAGTTTTCAATATTTGTTAACCAGCTCACTGAGTGAATGTCCAAGAAACATTTTAGAGAACCTTCACTGTACTAACTAACCAGACTGCTCAGTATCGAGATGAAAGCTATCTGTTTAGCTTACTTGAAAGTGCTGATGCCTGAATGGCAACAGGTGTCTCTATTTCAGTTGGCTTAGTGATTTCATTACAATTCATTTATAACTTCATAAAAATGCTATTGTGTCCTAAAAAATTTACTGCAACTGGTATACACAGGCACAAACATATTTAGGGTAGAATCTGTATCTAAAAATACCTTCTATATTTGACAGTCTACATCTTTTTAGTAGTTATTTTCCGTCAAAATGTAATAAAAATGGTAATCGACACGTTAATAATAAGAATCATCTGATTAAAGCAAGAGAATTAATGCACTGGTGAGATTCACAGAGGAATAGAAATTGGCTCTATTGTCATAAAAACATTCCAATTGGAGAATTGTGGTATTCTTCAGTACTTAGTTTGGATATATCCATTTCCAGCATAGACTTCCGGAGAATGAGGAAGCTGATCAGACATAGCTCAGGGAAAATGAGGGCTCAGAGTAAATCAGTTCTCAATTAGTGATAAGTTGTCAAAAGTTAACAATGGAAATGAAAATAATAATGGAGTACAGGTAGAGAGATCTCAGCCACACTCGAAACTCCAGACAAATGTACAACGGTAGGATGCATGCTAGAATGTATTGCTTTTGTTTACTGATGAATGGGTCACGTTTAAAATTTATGTAAACCAAGTGGGCAGCTGTTCAATTTGCTTATCTCCATTCCATTTAAATCGTCAAGCAATGAAGAAATAAAAGTTTTAAGACAAAACCAAAAAATGGGTGGGGGGGAGTTTACTACCTGATAAGACCAGAGCCAAGCTTAAACCTGTCCTCATATTTATTTATTTTTTGATTTTATAAAGATATTTTTTAACTATTGAGGTATAACTGGCATACAATATTAGTTCTAGGTATATAATATAGTGATTTGATATTTGCATATATCACAAAATGGTCACCACAATAAGTGTAGGTAACCATCTGTCATCTTACAAACCTTACAGTTAATACAGTATTATTGAATTTTGTCTGTTCTCCTTCTGCATCCTGCACTATCCATTTAAAAAGCATCATTTGTGGGGTGCCTAGGTGGCTCAGTCAGTTAAGCGTCCGACTTCGGCTCAGGTCATAATCTCACCGTCCGTGAGTTTGAGCTCCACGTCGGGCTCTGTGCTGACAGCTCAGGGCCTGGAGCCTGCTTCACATTCTGTGTCTCCCTCTCTCCCTATCCTCCCCCATTCTCACTCTGCCTCTCTCTCTCTCTCAGAAAAAAATAAACATTAAAAAATATTTTTAAAAAGCATCATTTGCATTTACAGGTGGATAGAGAAATCATCCAAAAAGATCCTGTTTGAAAACACATTTTTTTTTAATTTAAATTTTAGTTATTTAACATACAGTGTAATATTGGTTTCTGGAGTAGAAGTCAGTGATTCATCATTTACGTACAACATCCAATGTTCATCATAATTTCCCTCTTTAATATACATCAGCCATCTAGCCCATCTCCCACCCACCTCTCTCTATCAACCTTCAGTTTGTTCTCTAAGAGTTTCCTGTGGTTTGTGTCCCCTCTCTCCACTCTCCCCGTCTCTTCCCATACATTAATCTGCTTTGTTTCTTAAATTCCACATATGAATGAAATCATATGACATTTGTCTTCCTTTGACTGACGTATTTTGCTTAGAATAATACTCTCTAGCTCCATCCATGGCATTACAAATGGTAAGATTTCATTCTTTTGGATGGCTGAATAATATTCCATTATATATATACATATATAATTTATATGTATATAAACACATACAATTTATATGTATATATATGTATGTGTATATATGTATATATATGTATATGTACATATGTCTGTGTATATGTATATATACCATATCTTCTTTATCCATTCATCAGTCGATGGACATTTGGACTCCCTCCATAGTTTGGCTACTGTTGATAATGCTGCTATAAACATTGGGGTGCATGTACCCCTTTAAATCTGTATTTCTATATTGTTTGGGTAATCGCCGTATCATAGGGTAGTTCTATTTTTAGTGTTGAGAAACCTCCATACAGTTCTTCAGAGTGGCTGTACTAGTTTGCATTCTCATCAACAGTGCCAGAGGGGGAAACTTTTAGTTCCCCCTTTTAGTGCCTTTTAGTTATGTTGATTGTTTCCTTCACTGTGCAGAGGCCTTTTATCTTGATGAGGTCCCAATACTTCTTTTGCTTTTGTTTCCCTTGTTACCAGTGATGTTTCTAGTAAGTTGCTGGGGCTGAAGTCAAAGAGATTGGTGCCTATTTTCTCCTGGAGGATTTTAGATGGTTTACTGTCTCACATTTAGGTCTTTCATCCATTTGGAATTTATTTTTGTGTCTGGTGGAAGAAAGTGGTTCAAGTTCATTGTGCATTTTGCTGTCCAGTTCTCCATTTGCTAAAGAGACTGTCTTTTTTCCATTGGATCCTCTTTTCTGCTTTGTTGAAGATGAGTTGACCATGTAGTTGTGGGTCCATCTCTGGGTTTTCTATTATGTTTATGATGCATTGATCTCTGTGTCTATTTTTGTGCCTGTACCATTTTGTCCTGATAACTACAGCTTTTTAATATAGCTTGAAATCTGGAATCATGATGCCTCCAGTTTCATGTTTCTTTATCAGGATTGCTTTCTCTACTTGGGTTCTTTTGTTGTTCCATACAGATTTTAGGACTATTTGTCCTATCTCAGTGAAGAATGCTGGTGGTGTTTTGATGGGGATTGCCTTGGGAGGTATAGCCATTTTAACAATGCTTGTTCTTCCATTCCATGAGCGTGGAATGCTTGTCCATTTCCTTGTGTACTTTCCAATTACTTTCATAAGTGTTCTATACTTTTCAGAGTACAGATCTTTTACCTCTTTGGTTTGCTTTATTCCTAGGTATCTAATTATTTTTTGTACAATTGCAAATGAGATCTATTCCTTGATTTCTTTTTTGCTGCTTTATCACTGGTGTATAGAATTTACACAACAGATTTCTGCACGTGTTGATTTTATATTCTGCAACTTTGCTGAATTAATATTAGTTCTAACAAGTATTTGATGGAGTCTTTGAGGTTTTCTACATAGAGTATTACATCCTCTGCAAACAGTGAATGTTTGATTTCTTTTTGCTGATTTGTATGCCTTTCATTTCTTTTTGTTGTATGATTGCTGAGGCTAAGATTTCCAGTACTATGTTAAATAATAATAGTGAGTTGGACATCCTTGTCTTGTTCCTGATCATAGGGGAAAGACTTTCATTTTTTTTTTCCCATTGAGGGTGATATTAGATGTGGGTCTTTCATATATGGCCTTTATGATGTTGAGTTTTGTTCCATCTATCCCTACTTTGTTTGTTTGTTTGTTTTTATCAAGTATGGATGTTGCATTTTGTCAAATGCTTTTTCTGCATCTATTGACAGGATCATGTGGTTGTTATCCTTTCTTTTATTAATGTGGTGTAACATGTTGATTGATTTGTGAATATTGAACCAGCCCTGTAGCCCAGGAGTAAATCCCATTTGATCATAGTGAATCATTCTTTTAATGTACTATTGAATTTGATTTCCTAGTATTTTATTGAAGATTTTTTCATCCATGTTCATCAGGGATATAGGCCTGTAATTCTCCTTTTCAGTGGGGTCTTAATCTGTTTTTGGAATCAAAGTAATGCTGGCTTTGTAGAATGAGATTGGAAGTTTTCCTTCCTTTTCTTTTGTTTTGTTTTGTTTTGTTTTCTCTTCTTTTCTTTTCTTCTCTTTTCTTTTCTTTTCTTTTCAACAGTTTGAGAAGACTAGGTATTGACTCTTCTTTAAATGTCTCGTGGAATTACCCTAGGACTGGCCCTGGACTTTTGTTTGTTGGGAAATTTTTGATTATTATTTCAATTTCATTGCTGGTTATGGGTCTATTAAAATTATCTACCTTTTTCTTGTTTCAGTTTTGGTAGTTGGCAAGTTTCTAAGAATTTGTCCATCTCTTCCAGATTTCCCAGTTTGTTGGCATATATATGTGTGTGTGTATATATATATATATATATACACACACACATACATATATATATATATATATATTATAGTATTTTCCTATAATCATTTGTATTTCTGTGGAGTTGGTTGTGCTCTCTCCTCTTTTATTCATGATTTTATCTATCTAGGTTTATTCTCTTTTCTTTTAAATAGTCTGGCTAGGGGGTTATCAATTTTATTAATTCTTTCAAAGAACAAGCTTTTAGAGTCATTGATCTGTTCTACTGTTTTCATTTGTTTGTTTTTTGTTTTGTTTCTATATCATTTATTTCTGCTCTAATCTTTATTATTTTGCTTCTTCTTCTGGCTTTAGGATGATTATCCTAATCATTGAATAATCAATCACCCCTTTTGTGTCCCTGGTTTCCTTCAGAACCCTGTGTTCACCCAGCCTGTGTCCTTACCATTTTTTCTCATAGAAAACACTAGAAAAGTTTTATAAGGGGGAAATTACCAAATTATATAGTTTAAGTAGTTCATAGAGAGGACACTGACAGAAAACAATAAAAGATAGAAATCTCTCATGGTCTAAGTGACATTCCAACACATGCAGTCTTTACAGCCAACTTCCCTAAGGAATGATCCCCACTGGGTTTTAATTCAGTCGGGTACTGGTTTTGGTTGGCTCTGAGCGGTGGTCATAAGGTGGCCATAAGGTCAGAAGTGGCTAGACTAACAATGTGAAGGGGATTACATTAGACCAGTGAGGAGGAACCCTCACACGGGAGTCTTACAATTGGCAGCTGTCCCAGTCACTTAGGTGGCTGTTCTGTGTCCAAGTCAGACAACTTTGTATGAAGATAGGCACAAAGAGAGGGCATCAAGTTTCTGGGTCTTATCACCATTCTGGCCATGATACTAACTTCCAGCCAAAAGGCAGGCTTTCCCCTCCCTATAGAGTAGCCATGGCTAAAGGATTGCAGCCTGAGCAATCAATGTGAAAGTGTTCTAATAAGACCATATTTCTTGAAAAGCCCCTGAAGTGAAAGTAAGGGAAAAGAAAAGAAAACATTCATCAAGTTTGCACTGAGGCTCAAGTTCCAGAGAACACTCAACCCACATGTTTGGATGCCATATGACATAAAATCCTGGGATGTAGAACCACAGCTAAGAAAGAATTCTTGAGATGTTTTCAGTGAAATAGGTGATTTTATTAAAGTACCGACAGGACCTGGGGTTGTGACAGGTGATTGATTATATACTTTCAAGTTGGGAGGGGCTAGGGATAGTGTAAGTCACTAAGGAATTTTGGAAGCAAGGTTTTCAGGACCTTGAAGGGGCTAGCTATTGTTAGGAATGGGTCATTTATTACTATCTAATAAATCCTTAGTCATGGGACCCTTCAGATGTACATCCATAAACTATCTGCTTGGAGGAGGTTTGCTAACATATATTTGGGGGGTAGAGATAAAGGACATTTCCAAAGAAATTTCTATATGTTAAAGTAGACCTAGCATCCTTGGAGGTTGGGATAATGTTATGCTAAGATTGCCTTTTGCCCTTAGCAAAGTGTCTGTCTCCAGGACTTGTGTCTTGTGGGTAAGTTGTAAGAAAATTAAGTTTTATCTTTTCCCAATGTTCCACACATCACTTCTTCCTTGTATATCATATCCGTATTTTATCCACTGGTTGGAATAAGGTTCTGGAGCAGGAATAATTAAGATTAGATGACATGGTTTATTGAATTCCGTGTTTCAAAGTCATATAATTTTTTGGTACCCGGTATACATTAGTAGGAAGTGTAAAACTACATTTTATCTGAGTTCTTAGAAACTTGCACTTCCTTCTTCTGTACAATGATTTCAGTCTACTGAACTAGAACCTATAAATTTGTTCTCTTTTAATTCAGAATTTATACCAATTCTAATAATATAATGAAAACAAGGCAAACAAATGTTCTAAAAAGCAGGATTTTCCTAGTACATAAATCACAAATCGATCATCACAAATGCAAGATTATTACATGACATTTTGAAAACACAGTTGGGTGTTTAAAAATATTTACCAGATCAGTCTTTTTCCCAAACTAGATGATACATGCTTTGGATAGTAGCATGAGGCTTAATTTGCTGTTTTTAGTGGAATACACTCTATGAAGTAGAAAAACCCAAAACAGTTGTTATCATAGTAGAGTGATATAAAATAACTCAAAAATCCCTTAGTGCTCAGGAGTTGGGACAAAGACCAGGCAAATTCTATGTTATGCAGCAAAAACGTAGAAGCTGGAAGGGTGCAGGACACTCCAGAATGTGTCAGTTTGACTTAAAGAGTATTTCAAGTTAAAAGTTATGGCAACCAAGGAGATGCAGCAAAAGCTCTCTGACTCCTCAGCTGCCTCAACTTATATTGGAAGGAAGAGCCTCTGCTAGGAAAACAGCTAGTTTTCTAACAAGGGATCCTCCTCTACCTAAGGAACCCACCTGCATGATAAGGCAACCTTGTTTTTCCAAACATCTCCTTTCACCTTCTTGCTAATGCACTTTCTCATCTTTGTATCCTCAGACCTACCCCTCTCCCAGCTCATATAAGCTTCCTGCTGCCTCATTGTCTTTGGAATCTCATGAGAGACATATGGCAATTAAATTAGATTTTCTCCTGTTAATCTGCCTCATGTCAAGTTGGTTCTAAGTCCAATTGGAAGGACTGCAGGGCAGAGGAAGGTCTTTCTCCCCACCAGGTCCACAAGCCTATATTAAAAAAGAAAGAACCCAAATGAATCACCTAACTTACCACCTTAACAGCATTGAAAAAGAACCAACCAAAAAATGAAGCAGGCAGAAAGAAGTAATAAAGATTAGAGCGGAAAGTAATGAAAAGAAGACTAGAAAAACAACAGATAATCAGTATTACTCAAATCCCATTCTTTGAATAGATTAACCAACTGACAAGGCATTAGCTAAATTTGTTAAGAAATAGAGAAAATAAAATTTACTGCAGTCAGGAATGGAAGGAGAGTGGACATGGCTTTTAATATTATGGAATATTATGGGAAAAAAGAGGATTGTAAATTAAATATGAATAACATTATGCTAAAATTAAATACCTTAGATGAAAGGAAAAAAAAATTCTGGAAAGACAGAGTATGAAGACTGACTCATAAGGGGTACCTAGGTGGCTCAGTCGGTTAAGCATCCGACTTGAGCTCTTGAGCTCCGGTCATGATCTCACAGTCCGTGAGTTTGAGCCCCACGCCGGGCTCTTTGCTGACAGCTCAGAGCCTGGAGCCTGTTTCAGATCCTGTGTCTCCCTCTCTCTCTGTTCCTCCCCTGCTCGTGCTCTGTCTCTCTCTGTCTCTCAAAATTGAATAAACAATAATTTTTTTTTTTTTAAGAAAAGAATTAAAAAAAAGAAAACTGACTCAGAGTAGACCTACACCAAGTAAATAGATTGAATTAATAATTTTAAAACCTCTAACAAAGAGGCCCTGAGTGGCTCAGTTCGTTAAACGTCAGACTTCAGCTCGGATCATGATTTCAAGTTTCGTGAATTCAAGCCCCGCATCGGGCTCTATGCTGTCAGTGCAGAGCCTGCTTTAGATCCTCAGCCTCCCTCTCTCTCTGCGCCTCCCACCACTAGCACTCAAAGAAAGAAAGAAAGAAAGAAAGAAAGAAAGAAAGAAATTTGAAAAATAATTTAAAAAAGAAAATAAAACTTCTAGCAAGTATAAGCTTAGTGCCAAATGGCTTCACTGGCAAATTAGGGGAAAAAAAAAAAAGAAAAATTCATAAATTCTTCTTGTAAAGAACACAAGAGGAGCAGGGCACCTGGGGAGCTCAGTCAGTTAAGTGTCCGACTTGGGCTCAGGTCATGATCTCACAGTTTGTGGGTTCGAGCCCCGCGTCAGGCCCTGTGCTGACAGCTCAGAGCCTGGAGTCTACTTCAGGTTCTGTGTCTCCCTCTTTCTCTGCCCTTCCCCGGCTCACACTCTGTCTCTATCTCTCAAAAATGAATAAACGTTAAAAAAAAATTAAAAAAACAACAACACACAAGAAGAGGTAATACTCCCCAACTCATTCTCTCAGATCAGTAAACAGATATCACAGAAAGGACAGCTAAAGATTAATATCTCTTATAAATATGAACATTAAAATCTTTAGGAAAATACTAGCAAACTGAATGCAGAAAACAGATTATACACACTCATCAGATGAAAATTATTTCAGGGATACAACGTCAACAGAACACCTGATGTATTATTTGATGTATTAATTTATGTACTACACATATCATTATAATGAAGGGGGAAGAAAGCATGAACATATTAGACACAGAAAAATCATTTGGCAAAATTCAGCATCTTGTTTATATAAATTATATAAAAATTCTACAATGAGCACATCTATGGAGGAAGAATTCACGTTAGCAGTTTCCTCGTGCTGAGGGCTGGCTGGGAGGTGGAAATTAAAATGTAGTGAGTATTCAATGCAAAGTAGTTTCTTTTGGGAAAGAAACATAAAAATGTTCCAAACAAATTCTATTATATTGTAATAGAATCTGCTTAGTAAGATGGGCAGGATTTTATAATCTATTTCAGCTACCATATTAAATTTAGCATAGCACACAAGTCATGTAAGAAATTTAATTGAATCTAATAAATCTCTTAGTTTCTCAGTTGAAAATATCCCCAAATGATGTGCTTTTCATGTCCAAACTTAAATGTTATTTTGCTCTACGGGACTCAGTATCTATATTTTTCCTTCATATTAAGGAGAAAAAAAATCATTTACTTAATAGCAGAGTTTCCTTTATTTTAATAAATACAAATGTAAGTAATCCTATTATTATTAAAGAAATTATGTATTTTTAAACTAGATAGTCTATCAAGAAAAATGTTATAAATTATGAAATCTTTAGCTTTGGATGTATGAAAGAAAACAAGACTTAAGTGTTTATTAGAACAAAAACTATATATATTTTCTTCTCAGAAAAAAATATATTTACTATCATAGCAGTATTTTTTATTTGTATTATATTATATTTGTTTTTTATTTGTATTATATTATAGTTACTTTTCCTTTATAATGGGTAATAGAATAATGAAATGTAAAAATTGTGGAAATAATTCTCTAAAGCTTACTCTCCGTCTGTAATTGACACATATTCCTAAGAAAAAAGATAGTTTACAACCACACACAGAAAAATCAATATCCTTTATGCAGTTTCATCTCATATACCAAACATATTTTTGCTTTGTGTATACATAATAAACAACTCTGTAGAACTAAACACATATATTGTAGTCAGTAAAAATTAGCTCCAATTTAATTAGATTTTCAGTAATAAAATAAGCCCAAGTTTTGTAAATTTAAAGGAAGTAATCACAATACGTGATGCACCATATTAATTAGTTTTTTTGATGTTTATTATATTTCTAAAATTATGCCTTTACTGTAAACCTGCAAGATGAAAGCAAAACAAAATTCATCTTTTATACCTTGAAAGGGTGAAATTAAACTGTCAAGACTAAAATAAAACACCTAAATTCAAAAATTCTCTAATTTTCCTATCTTCTAACCAAATGAAATGTCCTTTTATTATTTGCATTAATTAAAATACATTTGTTGAACACGTGTATTAGTTGCCACGGACGTTCCAAGAACGGTGCTCATATATAAATGAGCAACTAAGATAGATTTTCTGCAGATTGGGAATGTTGGTTACAATTTATGTTTATGATTTATTTTCTTCATCTAATAGAAGCAATAACAATATTTCAACATGTTTTGTTATGGAACAGTTACCTGTAACATGAGGTACTTTGAATTTAGCTCAAATCTTTTACTATTGTTTTGAAAATAAGCCTAAAAGAGAAAAAAATGTCAGTTAAAAAACTGGGAATATTGGGGCACATGGGTGGCTCAGTCGGTTAAGCTTCGGACTTTTGGTTTTGGCTCAGGTCATGACCTCATGGTTTGTGGGTTCAAGCCCAACAACACTGCCCCCTCATGGCAAACCCTGATTGAAATTCTCTGTCTGAGAATTTCGCTTTGTCTATCTCCCTTTGTGCTCTGTATTTAACAATAAATAAATAAACATTTCCTTCTTTTTTTTTTTTTTTTTAAGCTGGGACTATTAAAATGGCTTATAAAATTACTCTTAATTTGACTCATATTGAAGTAGATTGGAAAACTTTATTTTGCTAATCTCTGAAACTCTTTTCGGTCCTATAAAATTTTGCACACAGCACGACATTTTGAAATTGTCCATTTAGCACATGGTTTTGAAAATATGTCTCGCTCCTATAACTTATCTTCTAAATATATTGCAGAAACTGCCTGTTCACCGTTAGATCCCAGTTACTTAGCACAGTGTTTGGCATATATTTAGCTTTCAACAGTATTTAAGAGATAAAGAATGACCATGTTCAATACCTTCCTTGGCTTTGTTTTGTAAGTGAAGGAGGGCCCGCATGCCTGATGCAGAGCCTACCCAAACATTGGGCTTTGCAACCAAAGAGGAAGTTTAACTAGCAAGGCAGTGAAGGGAGAAGGGAGAAAAATCTCAAACCCACCTTGAGTATTTGTGGGACTCTTGAGTATTTGTGGGATTTTAGGGAGAGCATGGGTGAAAATGAGGCAATTGTTAATCTACTCAGGGGCACTAATCATGGCGCTTCTTCACATGTGGCATGGTCAAAAGATGGTGGCATTGACGTGATCAGGGGGTCGAGATTTCAGGCTGCTGGAGATCAAAAGGTCACCTATCAGACTTCTGCGCAGGCCCAGGTAGGTGGGTGGTCTCAACCGGTCTGAACTGTTGGACGTGAGGTTCTTAGTTCGTTCTTAGTTCTGGCCAGCTGCGTCACAAGCACGCTTTTGAATAGTTTGTTGTGAGTAGGAGCTGGGCCTTAGGTTATGGTTTACTTTTTTACTAGTACACTAAAGATAAAGTGAGTAATTTAGCCTTGTTTTAAGTAGATTAAAAGTAAAGCTTTAATGGGATAGCACCGGTTCCCTTTTTAGCTAAAAAGCGGAAACATCCTAGAATTTCTGAAATAATCTTGGTTTTAATAATATGTAATGATATTTCTAGATGGATGTTATCTTTACTATTTAATAATTTTATTAATACTTGATTAGCTGGATGTTTCATTTTTTTTCTAATGGCCCAGAAAATGCAAACTCTAAATCAAATCATTGGAATCTTAGAAAAAAAAATTGTTTATTATATCCCCAAGACCATTTGGTTGCTTTTCCTTTATCTTCAATAACATCTGTCATTTCCATAAGCATACAGGTACATCAGGCACGAGGTCCTGCTAACATTGACTTGCTCTTAATAAATCCTTATCAAAACTTTGGTATGATTGTGTGAGAAAACACTTTTAAGTTTTATGCTTAAAACCTTTGTTTTTTTGTGATCTTCAGGTATCTTTTTGCTTTTCTAGTAGATACAATATGTGATTGGCGTAATTGTCCACATTTAATAGCTGGGGAAACTGAAGTTCCCAGAAACAGTGATGACTCTTGAAATCAGGGACTGGCAAGTGTCATATCTGTGTCAGCCCAAATTTGAATGTCAATGTACCTACAGTGTCTTCCTTACCATTACCTTATAGGAGATACGTAAAGATGATTAAAGATGAAATCACATTTGTCCATATATCCAATGGATTTCAGGCAATGTTTATGGTTTATAGGGATTAGAAGGTATTCAGGGTGGGTTGTATTATCTACCCCATAGTTAAAATCTTGTTTGTCTTATATTAAGTTAGATATTATTTTTCTGTCTTGGAATTTTCAGTGTGTGAATAGAACACAACATGAGTGATTAAATAGAAGGCTTTTGATTAATTTGATTGATGTAGACAGATAATTAATACCCAACTAAGTCTTATCTCCTTCCACCACTTAAGACAGATGGGTTTCTCAATCACCAAGACATCATTCATCATCAGTAGTCAATATGTGTTAATTAAAATCAGGGGCTGTGGAGTGTCAGACAAACACATATTCTTTTCTGATTAGGTTTCAAGATAAAAGGTGGAGTACTGTCTCAAAATATTAGAATCTGTGAGATATCTTATAGTTTATGTGTCACTGTGAAGAGGATACGATAAACAGAAACTTTCTGGAAAACCCAGGATTACAATTTCCTTACTTACTGAGAAAACATTGAAGTATAATTTAGCAGATTTTGGTGATAAATTAAGCCTTCTAAATTCACATTTTCTAATAAATGTAATCCAGAAATCATATTATATCACCCTGCAATTTGCAAATAAAGAAAGTTGACTCAGGACTTACATTTCTTGCTCCGTGTGAACTCTACTATTTTGCAAGATTTCTGCTGTAAATACACCTTGCATTGCTGTGGTTATGAACTAGGGCATTGAATTTACCCATATTTCCAAACAAGATGGTGCTGAATTCAAAGTGATGCTTCTTATTTTGTATAGTGAACCGTCCATCATTATCATTAGCACGGATTTATAACTCTATAGATAAAAATGATTGAACAAATCTTTTCCCTCTAATTTCCTAACTCTTAATGTTTTTATACCATCTTTGATGTATAATTTTTCATGACTACAATTATAACACCGTTCCATCTTTTTGTGAGTGTACTCTTTTTAAATACATATTTAAGTGCTCAATATAAGAAAGTGATAGAATCCAAGCTTCTGTGCTTGAAGGGGTTGGGAGGGCAGGGCATCAGTGTCTCTTTCCACTTAATAGTTGTATTAACCAATGGTCTGCCCCCACTTTTGGAACCTGGAGGAAGCTTTACATCCACAAAACCCCAAGAGTTTTCATAGCACATTGACATTTGCCTTCATAAAGTCATAATAATTCATGGTAAAGCTATAAGGTGATTTTCTTAAGTCATTGAATTACAGGCAGTCTACTGTAACAATACCCAAACCACAATGGTTTAATAAAGTAAACACTTATTTTATTAAACAGTCATCTAGGGATCCCACAAATGCTATTGCTTACATGTCACGAAAGCCTCTACAGGAGGCTGGGGAAATGTCTTTGATTAGTTCCTGACTTTACCTTTTATAGCTCCAGGGGGAGGCCCTTGCTTACCCACTCTCCACTCTGGACTTGTTGGAAGTGGTTATTGATATGCATGCTTTCTGGGGAGCTGTGGAGTTTCACAGTTGTCCTCCTGCTATAGCCAGAAGACTGGAATGCTGTTTTAAACTTGACAGAGCAAAGAATTTTTAGTCCAGCTTCCTGTCATTGCCATCAGATAACTAACTGTGTCAATAAACACAACCAAGGTTCTTTCAAGACACAATTACAGCCTTGATTTTACGTCTTTGTTTTGTTCTTGTTGTTGTTTTTGTTTGTTTGTTTACTTCAATGTGTTGTGTTCTCTCTCTCCCCCTCTCTCTCTTTCCCTCTCTCCCTCCCCTATAATTCAGTGGAGGCTACCAAAAGCAAACAGCCTTTTCAACCCTTCAAAGCCATGGATTCTCTCTCATTCTTGCCCTGAAACGAGCCACCCCTTCCTATGTGCATATCTTTTATAGCTTGTCTTGCCAAATGCAAATCCAAAATTTTGCCGAACATAGCATCCATCTCCAGTCATTCTGTTTTCTGTTTTCATTTATCCGTTTTCTGGTGCCTGCTGTCCCCCACAATATGCCATGTCATGTATTTTTGGTAGTTTTGTAAACAACATTACTTAATGTGACATTCTAGAAATCAGACAGTGTACAACACGTTCAGACATCTCATCTCTCTAATAAAACCAAGAGTTTCCTTAATTTGGGAATTTATGGATAGCAAAAACCAAAAAAGAAAGAGAAAAGAAAAAAAAAAGAAAAACAAGAGGGAAAAAAAGTTCCCGTTAAGAATAATCAAATGAGAATTAAGTAGGAATAATGATATGATATTTACAATTCTGCAGACAAACTGTATCCAAATACTATGGCAAACACTTGAAATACACTTTCTTATTTCACCCTAATGAATTTATACACATGTACAGTGAGATTTATTTTACAAACAGAGAAATTAAATCTCAGTTTAATAAAGACATTTACTTGGGATCCCACACTGATAAACTTTCTTGTTTCTTGTTCATGATTTTTCTTTTGAAGAACGTTGCTTCCTTTCAACTATCATTACAAGCTGTTGTGAATTCTATTTGAAATTCTGGTAGGTAGAATTCTAAGGTAATCCCCATGACTCCTATGTTAATCTTTTCTTTCTTTCTTTCTTTCTTTCTTTCTTTCTTTCTTTTTCTTTCTTTCTTTTCTTTTCTTTTCTTTTCTTTTCTTTTCTTTTCTTTTCTGTATTTTTATTATCATTTGACATTTTGGAAATCTTGCTGACTAGGGACACACAGCCCCTCCCAGAGTTAGTTATTTCTTAGAAGTAATAAATAAGTCGTTTGACAATATGCTTTCATATACAAACCAAGCAATTCAAAGTTTATATTTCTAACCACCTCCAGTTTGTAACTCACACACACCAAGCCATTATTTCCTGTGCCTTAAATCACCCCAGAGCCAGGTCCTAATCAACTGGAGCCTGTCTCTGTAGTCCAGTCCACCAGAATCATTAAACTATCCAACTGTAAACCTACTCGGTTGACTAAACAGCCTTGCTCTTTCTTTTCCCACAGAAAATACAGCAAAGTTTCTGAGCGTGTCTTCCCATCCCATCTGCCTCCCTGCCATCGTTGGTGCTTCCGGACATGACCCTGTGTGGCATGGCATGCCTCCCTTCTCCTGGGAACTGTAATAGATGGTCCTTTCAATGGCCTTGACCTCAGTCACCTCTATAAATTAAAATATCATGGGCACAGCGAGACAACCTTTGCACGTGAAAGGGATGAGGGAACACGATGAGATCTCACTCCTTTGCTTCTACTGTGTGACACGGTGCAGAGAAAAATATCCTGGGGAGGCATGACATCATCAGATGGCCACTGTAAAACAGTGTTTTCTTCAGCTGATTAACAAAAAGGAACTCAGAGAGACATGCTATGGAAGAGAACAAACATCCACATTGCGAATTGCCTTTGGGGGTCAAGTGTCAAAGAACTGTCGATGGCCTCTAGGAGCTGAGAGTGGTCCCTGGGCAATGTCTAGCATGAAAAGAGGGATCTCAGTCCTACCTCCACAAGGAAATGAATTCTGACAAAAATCAGTGAGTTGGGGAAGAAGATCTTAAGCTCCCAGGAGGAACTGCAACCCCAGCTGAGCTCTGAGAAAAGAGTCTAGCCACCCTGTGCACAGATTTATGACCCAGAAAAATGGAAATTATATATGTATATATTTTTTTTGCATAAAATATAAATAATATGATAATAACAAATAATATGTTCATAATATATAATAACTATATATTACTTACATATAATATATACCAATATATAATATATAAAACATATGCTAACATAATAAAATGTATTTTATATATATATATATATATATATTTTTTTTTTTTTTTTTTTAAGTTGACAAATGTGTGGTAATTTGTTACATAGAAATAAAAAAACTGTTTAAGAAACTGTATTCTATTGAGTGATTCACTTTCATTTTGGACTCCCTCTATAATATAAACTGATATTATCCAATGATTTCAATACAATTGTTATATTTTATGTTATACATATTGTCAGTACAAGTAGAAACTTTTTATTTTTCTTTGGAAAGATTCCTTTTTTTTTTTTGAGGGCGAGGCATATGAATGTTTTTATGTATATTACTTATCTGTTTTCTTTTTTTTCCCACACTTCCCGTTTTTGTCTTATTCTCCCAGCCTTAAAAATATTTTATATAATATTCTATACAAAGATACATCCCTCCTTTCAAGTCTATTTTTAATACATCTAGCTCCTGTGGAAATATTTGAAGATTAATGTCAAGCCAGGAGAGAAAAAATTCAACTTTATTTTGTTAAAATTATGGAGTTACTATAGTTTGAACTAGGAAAATATTGTCAGGGATCTAAATGTTTCATAGTTCGAAGCATTCTTCCAGTTATCAGGGTAAACAATGGAAACGAAAATGAAAATTAAGGCACAGCTGTATAAGATACATACGCACAAAAGACAGAAAATTAAAAGTCTAATATAAGTAAGAGTTTAAAAACAATCTATCTCTAGGGGCGCCAGGATGGTTCAGTTAAGGCTCCAACTTCAGCTCAGGTCATGATCTCACCATCTGTGGTTTCGAGCCCATGTTCAGCTCCGGGCTGACAGCTCAGATCCTGGAGGCTGCTTCGGATTCTGTGTCTCCCTCTCTCTTTGCTCCTCCCCAGCTTGCGGGTCTGACTCTCTTTCAAAATTAAATAAACATTAAATTTAAAAAAAAATCTATCTCTGAAAGCAAAACTCATAGCCTTAAATATGATAAAATAATTAAACAAAGCATAACTGTTAAATCAATACAATTAAAAAGGCTGAACTCAAGTATTTTAAAATGGAATATCTGTAGTGTTCCAAAACAAAACAAAAAAATAATCATCTTTTTTGTCTGATATCAGGACATTGTCTGTCATATAAATTGATAGTGTCCTGACTGTCTGATAAATTGACACTGAGGATAACATAAATATATTGCCAGAAACTAAAATACTTTAGGAAATATCCTATGTTTACAGTAAATTTAACCAAGCATTAATTAAAAAACTAGGAACAAAAATACTAGGAACATAAACATTAACATTAATTAATTAACATTAATTAAAAAACTAGGAACAAAAACCTACCACAGAGAAATTTAAAAACTTTTCTTCTCCATCAGAATATGGACAGAGAAGAAATCAGTTCAAGTTTGTGGAATACATATAAAATGTTAATAATAATAATAATAATAATGGCAATTATAATAAATGTCCCATGTATCCGACCCTATGAAAAATAGGTAAAGCTCTCTTCAGGGGGAAAAAAGGGCTTATGTCATATATTAATAAAAATGAAAGTAAAAATATTAATGCAATTTAAGATATTAAAGGGAAATGAGAAAAGAACCATAAAAGAAGAAAAAAAGAGAAAGAATTAAGAAATTAATGAAAATAGTGAAAATTTATTTCTTAAATATGTAAAAAAGACATTTGAAAATGTGGCTCAATGATAACATTACATTAAAATATATATCTTCTAACTGAAATAGGCGAAATAGAAAAATTACTTCAGAAGGTAGAATGTTCAAAATTCCTCTCACAAGGAAAGTTTAGGCCTAGATAATTTTCAAGAAAATGTTATCCAGATCTTTATAAAACTGCTTATGATAGTGCTATTCAATATTCCACAACCTATTGGCACATATAAAACTTCCAAATTATTCTTTATAAAGTAAGCCCAACGTTGAGAGCAAACCCAAAATATAATTACCATGGAAAAATAATAACACAGATCATTGTAGCTTAAGTATATGAACGTTCAAGTCCTAAGTATAATAATAGCAAACTCAACTAGTAGAATTTTAGCAAGATACCCATGATCAAGAGAGACTGTACCAAAGATACATTAATGAGTGAATTATATAAAGTACTTTAATACATGTTATGTTACTAATACATGCGATGATTCTCCATGAATGCTGCTGAAAAATAAGTAGAGAAAAAGTACATAAGAAAAAGATGTATAAGTTATGCACATATCACATGAAACATATTGAAAATTACTGTACTACAATTAAATATTTAAGATGATGCAATCTCAAATTTAGTAAGAGACCGTAAGCAAATTGGAACATAACAGTCTAAAGAACATACCCAAACTATAGCCATAATGAAAAAAAGATAAAAATGTGAGAAACCAGCATAAGAAATTAAAATGATAAATTGAGATGTTCCTCTAGTGACAATCTGAAAATACTTAAATATGCATAAACTCATGAAGCCATCACCCCCCAAAATATAATCAATATTTCCTTAATACCAAAAATATTTTTATGCTGTTTCTCTTTTTTTAAATTTTTTAAATGTTTATGTATCTGTGAGACAGAGAGAGAGAATGTGTGAGCAGGGGAGGGGCAGAGGGAGACATAGAATCCAAAGCAGGTTCCAAGCTCCAAGCTGTCAGCACAGAACCCAACACGGGGCTCGAACCCACGAACCACGAGATCATGACCTGAGCTGAAGTCAGACACTTAACCAATTGAGCCACCCAGGCACCCCTTTATGCCATCTTTCTAACTCTCCTGTCCCCTGCTAACTCCTATTCTGAGACAACCATTACAGTGTCATTTGTTATTATAGATGATACTATATTTTATACAATTTTGAATTGATAGGAATCTATTTTATATCCTCCTACTTTGGCTTTGTTCTTTTCACTTAGCATGCTTATTTTGAGATTTCATCTTTGCTTTCTCATAGATTAATATTTGGCTTGCTTTTTATTGCTGAGTCACACTTCATTGCATGGCTATGTCACAGACTTTTTAGCCATTCACCTATTATCGAATATTTACTTTGTTTAAAGTGTTTGACTTTTATAACCATAGCTATGGTGAATATTCATATACTAGTCTAACCATAGTTATTGTGAATATTCATATACTAATCTTCATTCGGAGATGTGTTTTCATTTCTCTTGGACTGATTTCTATGAGGGGAATGTCTAGATCATATGTTTGAACCCCACGTGAGGCTTTGTGCTGACAGCTCAGAGCCTGGAGCCTGCTTCAGATTCTATGCCTTCGTCTCTCTCTGCCCATCCCCTGCTTACACTCTGTCTCTCTCTCTCTCTCTCTCTCTCAAAAATAAATAAACATTAAAAAATGTATATTATGAATAACATAAAAAGATAAAGGACCAACTGGAGATTATGTATTATAAAATTTACAACAATTGTCATTAATAACTAAAAGAAAGGTTTTTTTTTTATTTTTTTTTTTAACGTTTATTTATTTTTGGGACAGAGAGAGACAGAGCACGAACGGGGGAGGGGCAGAGAGAGAGGGAGACACAGAATTGGAAGCAGGCTCCAGGCTCCGAGCCATCAGCCAAGAGCCTGACGCGGGGCTCGAACTCACAGACCGCGAGATCGTGACCGGAGCTGAAGTCGGATGCTTAACCGACTGAGCCACCCAGGCGCCCTAAAAGAAAGTTTTATAAATAATTTAGGAAAATACGAAACTAAAAATTTCCCCATGAGTGAAACCCACGAGCCAGCAATTTTGAATTAGAGGACATTCAAGAGACCAACAATGTTTTTAGGAGATGTTCACTAAACATATAGAAATTAAAAATAAATAAGAATTCTATATCCATGTTATATTAGCCTATACATTTTCTAAATGCCTAAATGAAAACATGTTACACAGTAATTAGTTTTGCTCTGATGCAGGGAGTCGGATCTTGGTCAGAATATCGACAATGACAATTTTGTTACAATCGTTATTAATTAAAAGCACTAATGAATTATATTTTGCAATACAAATAAATAGTGAAAAATTTTAATAGGAATTTCAAACTAGAAAACTGAACCGACAAATATAAAACTGTGATGACAATTAAAAGTAGGACACTATTTAACAATCCAAAAACAAAACAAAAACAAAAGAACAGTATTATGTGTTTGTGAAAATGTGGACAAAGAATCCTCTTACACACTCTTGGTGGGAACGTTAACTTTTATAAACACCTTGGAAGATAATTTCCCTATTAAATTTTAATAGGCATATCTATGAAAAGCAATTCCATTTCTGTAAATATAAGATCTGACTCTCGTTTCTCAAACTAATGTCAGTGAAGGAACATTTTTTTTTCAGCCTCTCATGAGCAGATATTTTTATAAAATACAATGAAGTCACTTTTTTGAAACTGAAATAAAAAATACATCAAACACTGCCAAATATTTATCTTTACATTCAAAAGTTATATAATTTTTCTACTGAGTTGCTGAAAACATTCTAAATCATTGCTCACAATTTATGCGTTAATACCACAGCTGACTGAGAGTTTGTAGACCATACATTCCGCGGTGTGTGTTAGATCATTCCTGACACATGATAGCAGGGCCTTGAAAAAAATTTATCTGTACAAGCATACATATTGTTCAAAATACTAAAATACCAAAAATGTGAAATCTCAAATGCTCCCATACAATAAGTAAATGGCATGTTAATATAACAATGATACTCGAAAGTAAAAAAGTCAAAATCAAAATAATCCTAAGTGGCATGTTTCAAGTTCCATACATCTCAGAAGACACAGAGAAAAAAGGATACACAAAAAACAGAAAAGTGAAAGGGAAAATGTCATCACATAAAAATGCATATGATATACCACCATCCATATAAATTAAAAACTATGATAAAACATGGAATTATTACATGAAGACACAACTTTATGGAGCTAAACTAATGAAAGGCAAAGAAGTAATTGTCACAAGGTGTATATTTCAAACGTTACATAAATTTAAAAGGAAATATTGTGTCAAAATATTTCCAGAAAGATATTAACATGCTGGCTTGGAAATTCCACTTACATAAAAGAATCCAAAATAAATAAATGGATCGTTCTACAGATATTTAAGTGCAAAGTGTTTATTCTTATGTTGTTAATGGAATATAGACTTCTATAATCTTGTCTATTTAGCAATAGGGGCTAGTTTTAAGGGTGATGCAATAATTATAAATTAAAATTTATAATTAAATTAAAATTGAAATTAAAATTCTGTGCACTAACTACTGGTAAAATAAAAATAAAAATCTGTATCATTTACTTGAAAGCAGCCTTGTGATACATTAAAATGTAAAATATTTCAGTTATAAAGTACTTGAATCAAATAATACGATTCAATTTTTAACGAAATCCACACATGTATGAGAATATATACATACTTCACTGAAGATCCTTGTATGTTTTTTTTTTCTTGGCATATTTCTAAGTGTTTCTGCAAAATTAATTTCTAGAAATAAACTGCTGTTCAATGCATATCATGCTATTTCCATTCCTACACAAAGTGATTCAAAGACATGTTAGTAAGTGTGTTGAAAATGTAGCAGAATTTTAATGTGTCGGTGCACCGTTTTGTGTCTCACTTTGAGAAGTTGTTATCAAAAATCACATTGAAGCCTATTTGACATTTGTGTGTGTGTGTGTGTGTGTGTGTGTGTGTGTGTGTTGGAGAAGCTGGGACAAACAGAATGGGTGAAAACGTGCTAGTTTGCACTGTCATTTAAAGTTTTACGTTTTAAACATGTTCTGCCTTAATTACCTCAAAAGCTGGGGGGGGCCGGGTTGACTCAGTTGGCTGAGCGTCAGACTTCGGCTCAGGTCATGATCTCGCGGTTCGTGGGTTCGAGCCCCGCATCGGGCTCTGTGCTGACAACTCAGAGCCTGGAGCCTGCTTCAGGTTCTGTGTCTCCCTCTTTCTCTGCCCCTCCCCCACTCATGCTCTGTCTCTCTCTCTGTCAAAAATAAATAAACATTAAAAAAAAAGAATCTGAAAAAAAACTAAAGAGAAGATCAGTTGCATACCAACAGCAGAACCCTCTACTGTAGCCAATGACTGCCCTTTGATTTATGAGAAATTGTATCATCTAGAATGAACAGAGAAGGTTAGGGTGTTCTGCATCTTGGAATACAGGGGTGCATGCAACCATATGTTTTGTGTTATCACCCTATTTTTACAGCTTCAAACAGGATATTTGATATAGCAGATGCACATACTGATTTTATATGCCATATATATTATATATGGATATATATAAAATCATTGCATAAGAAACCCTTTTTCAGCCTTTAAAAGTGCAACTTGACAAAATCTTGACCAGAATGAGTCTACAATAAAATATACTTTTAACAAAATAGCACAATTTCACTCTGATGAAAAAGGTGACTATAAAATTCATTTTGAAATGTATCCACCCTGACATTTACAATATTCTCACATTTGTAGCTAAAACCTATTGTGATTGTTCTTAGAATTTGGATAAAAAATGTTTCGGAAAGTTTGAGGAGAGTAATTTGAGCCAATTTTGAGTTGTTCAAGCATGAAGAAATGGCATTTCATTGACATTTTAAAAAAATATTCTCCTTATGAATTCAAGTGTTTCAAAAATACCTTATTCTAACACACCAAACTAGGAATAGAATATGAAAGACTAGTTTTGGATAATATGGTACATTTTTCTAAAAGCATGGGCTTATAATAATAATAATAATATCTGCTCTCAAAGAATATCTAGCAATGTTCCAGTGAATTGCAGTGTCTTGATTTGGTAGAACTTCAATCATTGATGTCTTATTACATTTGAGCCAGTTTTAGACACAAGGGTTCATTGAGGAATTATAGAATAACTTTGCAAGTATTTAGAATCTATAGTGATAAAAAGTATGCTGATTGCACATATGATATATTTTGTAATAAAAGATGAAGGATTTTTTCTTTATACACAATTGAGACAGAGAGTTGAGATTATTAATTCAATGCTCAGGCTTGAAAAATAATTTCTTTGAAATATTCTAATGTTGGGATGCCTGGGTGGCTCACTCGCTTAAGCGTCCGACTTTGGTTCAGGTCACGATCTCACAGTTCCTGAGTTCAAGCCCCATGTCAGGCTCTGTGCTGACAGCTCGGAACCTTGATCCTGTCTCAGATTCTGTGTCTCCCTCTCTTTCACCCTCCCCTGCTTGTGCTCTGTCTCCCCCCTCTTTCAAAAAAAAAAATTAAATTAAAAAAATTCTAATGTTTTGAAACTTTTTTTGTGTATGTGGGCAGTTGTTATTTGTTTACTGGATTTCAATGTTATAATAGCTTAGTGAAGCTAAAAGAATCCTGGGGATGTTGTGTTAGTACTATATAAGAAAAATATGCAAAAAAAAAAAAAAAAAAAAAAAGAAAGAATAAGGTGTCATTAACTAGGCTTGAAATAAATATAGGTTTGAATTCAATATTTTCTAATTATATTGTTATATTTTATACTACAAAATGGGAAAGGTAAATTATATGTATAACAACATATAAGATATATTTACTATACTATGTATATAACTATATAAATATAGCATTTTCTTTGTCCATTCATGCATCAATAACTACTTATGATATTCCCATTTATTGGGTATTGTGAATAAAATAGTATAATGAACATGGGAGTGCAGATTTTTCTTTGTTATACAATGCAATTTCCTTTCCTTTTTTTTCCTATTGAGTTCTATGAGCTCTTTATGGACTCATGCATTTTGCATGTTAAGCCCTTATCGGGTGTATGATTTGCAAATATTTTTTTCCCATTCGATAGCTTGCTTTTGAAATTTGTTGATGGCTTTTCATTATTATGCATAAGCTTTTAGCTTTTGGAGTTCCACTTCTTTATTATCACTTTTGCTGCCTCTGTTTTGGGTGTCCAGTACAAAACAAAACAAAAAAACAAAAAAAAAAAACAAAAAAACAAAACCAAAACAAAACAAAAAAAACATTGCCAAGCGCGATGTCAAGAAGCTTGCCTTCTGTGTTTTCTCCTAGGAGTTTTATGATTGCAGGTCTAAAATTCAAGTCTTCAATCTATTTTGAGTTGATTTTTCCGTATGGTAGACGATAGGGAGCCAGTTTCAACTTTTTGGCATGTGGCTGTCTGATTTTCCCAGTACCATTTGTCAAAGACACCGCCCTTTCACCATTGTATATTTTGGGACCCATTGTCAGATTTATTGACCGTATGTGTGTGGCTTTATTTCTCAGAAAACTAATTTTTATGCTGTCCATCAGAGGTGCATTTGATAAAAAATAAAATAATTTGCAAATATCCAACTATTAACCTTAAGACAGGTAGAGAGACATATTAGTTTAAGAGAAATTAGACTTAAAAGAAAGGTATGTAACCAGCACAATTAGTAACCAGCAAAAATGTAACCAGATGATTAAAATAAGTAAATTCATTAGCATAAAACGTAATTTTTCAATAACATATGATACATTTAATGCATGTATAACAAACAGTAGATTTTGTAAATATAGTAACAAGAAAATGAGATCAATGATCAAAAAATAGAAATCCCAATTACTGCTGGATATTTGAGCAGTATACTTTAATAATAGAGCTAATACACAATATAATAACAACGTAAAAATTTGAACAGTATAACCAAGCAAATTAATCTGTAGAACATTTATAAAATACTTTATCAATCGCTATAAAATCCAAAGTTTTTCAAGTACACATGAAACATTTACCAAGTTAAGCCTTATTCTCGGCCCTAAAAACAACTCCCCCAAAATATAAATGTAATTCAGGGGAGCGCTTTCTGACAAGTGAAATGAGTGTGGTCAGCAGATGTCACTCATTGGTATTTGCTTCAGCTACTGCAAGACCACTAATGCAAGGTCATGCCCTTCACGACGCCACCAATACCTAGGTAGCTAACAAGGCCATTTAAGGAGGTCTGGCATTAGGACAAATCTCATAGACAATGCTCATGCTCGACGTTCCGTCAATTTGTGGGTTTACCTCTCGTTTCTTCCTGTTCGTCTTCTCAATTCTGCTTCCGAAGCTCTTTTTTTCACAGATATGGATCCCTAATAAACATTTTTCAGCCCAATCTATATTAGGACCCAACCAGCCAAACGGCCCTTCAAGCACCATAGCTAATAACTGTAGTTCTAAACATGCCAGAATTCGAGAAACTCTATAGTCATTAGAATTTTCTGAAGAGTCTATTAGAATTTCATCAAGCACAATGTGAGGTGGGGAATCTTATGAAATGATTAATGGTAATATTGAATATACCTAATAGTAGATCTAAGATTAAATGGTGCAGGTAAAGTGGAAAGAGTACGTCAATGTTAAATGTTCTGACAAAGAGAATGTAGCACCTCATGTCCTTCCGTTCTGCCAAAATGGAAGAACTTATTATTGGTTAATGTCTATTGCATAGCTTACAATGTTTGTTTTACCTTGTTTGTTTTGGTTTTGTGTCTGTTTCCTGGGAGACTTATTCCAATGTATGCTGCCCCATCATGGTAAAACAGAAAGGCATTATTATTAATGTGTACAGATGCTGTGATTTTGCCTCCTTTTCTAGTCCACATAATGGTGACTTGTGCATTTTCTTCACTAGTCTCATTATAGGCTTGCTACTTTTTTTCATTCTTTCCAAAGTTTGAATTTTTGGACTTTTAAATATATGCTGTCTATTACTTCTTTATATTACTTTCTTCATTCTTTGGTTCTCTCTCTCACTTATTCACTTTTTATTTCTTGCTAAGTAGCCCAATCGATGTTAGAAATGTTCTCTTTACATATTTTAGCTGCATTACACACAGCTCTTTCATTTTTCATGTGTTAATTATTCATCTAACATATATTATAATATTCATTATCCATATTATTTATACTTTTCCCAGTTATTTACCCATATTATTTATACTTTTCCCAGTTTTCTTTTTTGTTATTTGTTACTATTCATTTCGGATCCATGACATTTGGTTCATTTTGTTAATCAAACAGCTTCTTTTAGTGCTTGGTATTTTAATTTTTTTCTTCTATTTTTGTAATATTTGTGTTTTAAGTGTCTGCAGTGATTTGGGGGCTCTCGCATTTCTCTTTGCAGTTCTGATATTTTTGCTCTATGTACTTTGGGTATACAGTAAAACCTTGGATTGCAAGTAACTTGTTCTGAGAGTGTTCTGTAAGGGGAACAAACATTTCTAATAAATTTTAACTTGCTAAATGAGTGATGTGTTGCAATACGAGTCCTACGTGATGCTGAATGTCACATAATCACAGCCAATGGTTCCTGAAATTCACTTTGATACAAGAGTGTTTTGGATTACAAGCATGTTTCCAGAACGAATTGTGCTCATTAACCAAGGTTTTACAGTTTATGTTAGGTTGATACACATATAAATCATCAGAACTTTCTAACAAATCTAAACTTTTATAATAAAGAATAAATTCCCTTTTATCAATAAATGCTTTCGCTTAAATTCTGTTTTGCTTATCATTGCTTTAACAATACCAGATTTTAATAATATTGTACTTACATAGAAGGTTTGTGTTGTTTGAATTTCTTTTTTTTTTTTTTTAATTTTTTTTTTTTTAACGTTTATTTATTTTTGAGACCGAGAGAGACAGAGCATGAACAGGGGAGGGGCAGAGAGAGAGGGAGACACAGAATCTGAAACAGGCTCCAGGCTCCGAGCTGTCAGCACAGAGCCCGAACTCACGGACCGTGAGATCATGACCTGAGCCGAAGTCAGACACTTAACTGACCAAGCCACCCTGGCGCCCCTGTGTTGTTTGAATTTCAATCTTTCTATTACTTTATATCTTGGTAACCATCCTAGAAATGGATTAAAAAAACAACTCTTCTGCCAATCTTTATATCATAAGGAAACTTATTGTCTATTTATATTTAAGGTAATCTTTGATAGTTTATGCTTATACTTACATTATGTTTCCTTTTTTTTAAATTTCTTGCATATGTCTCATTTTCTCTCTTTTGTTTTATTGCTTCCCCTCTTTTTGTTTTCAAATTACTACTTTTATTTATCAAAATTCCAACTTCCATAATATAATGCGTATCCATTTTAAATATCTTTTATTTTATTTTTATTCTTTTAATGTTTATTTTTGAGAGAAAGAGAGACAGAGTGTGAGCAGGGGAGTGGCTCTGTGAAGCAGGATCCAGGCTCTGAGCTGTCCACACAGAACCCAACATGGGGCGAGAACTCATGAACCATGAGGTCATGAGCTGAGCTGAAGTCAGCTGGCCAACTGGCTGAGCCACCCAGGCACCTGGCTTCTGTGAGTCCCTTAAAGACACCATGGTTCTGGGACCACCTTATCCTACTTCTTAGCCTAACAGGTTTTTGGACTTGCCAAGTGACATTTTGGGGCAGCACATGTAAACAATGCTTAGATTGCAACTGCTAATTCTTAATAATTTATTTTACTTTCAATCTGCTCAGTCTCAAGTCAACTTTACATACAATTTCCTGTGGGTATGGGATAAGGTTGATTTGCTTCTGATTCATTTTTACATTGAGACTGTAATCTTCTGGTCTCAAGTTTATGGGGGAGGATCCCCTATGTGGCTCCCTCTTTTGGGAAAGACCTGATATCTGTTTATTATTCTATCTGCTGCATGACACTTAGCAAATCCGAACTTACTCACTCCGGTACCTGTCCTTAGGGACAAACCAGTTCCAGTGTGAGATATTTTTCCCTTAGTTCCTGCATTCAGACTTTTGACCTAAAAAAGTTGCTACTTTATGAGTATATTAATGCTTTAGTTGTTTTTGTTTTTTTGTTTTTCCCACCAGCCACAAGGGCAACTATATTATCAGAATTAGAAAGACAGAAACATTTTGATGAAACACAAAATCCCATATTTCTCTATCCTAATTGGCTTTTATACCCCAGAAGAATCTGTGTGTGTTTTGGTTACTTCTGCCTTTCTGGTTGCTGCCTATTTAGTAGTCTTTTCCTCACTCTGAAGGAATCTTGTATAGTTTTATATTTCAAATTTCATACCAACCAAATATATTTTGTGAACTCTTATGTGTAGACCTCGAGTATCCCAGATTTAAATTTTCTTTTCCCCTCACGCCTACTGTACTCCTAGTGTTAACATACACGACCATTGCTTATACAGAAACACAAGCATTATTCCAATTATACACACACTTCTCAACAATCACAGATGTAGATTCAAGTTTCTACAGCCATTTAAGTACCATCTATCATTTCTCACTGTTTTGATCTTTCCAAAGTTAATATTAATATTAGTATTAATATTAATATCAATATTAGTATTAATATTAATATCCTACTTGGGCACTCAGTTGAGCATCCCTCTTCAGCTTGGGTCGTGATTTCACCAGGTGAGTTCGAGCCCTGCATCCAGCTTTCTGCTGTCAGCACAGTGTTTGTTTCATATCTTCTGTCTCTCTCTCTGCCCCTTCCCTGCTTGAGCTCTCTATTAAAAAAAAAAAAAAAATTAATGTTTATTCATTTTTGATAGTGGGAGTGCGTGAGCAGGGGAGGGCAGAGAGAGAGGGAGACACAGAATCCGAAGCAGGCTCCAGGCTCTGAGCTGTCCCCACAGAGCCTGACGTGGGGCTTGAACTCAGGAACTGTGAGATCATGACCTGAGCTGAAGTCAGATGCTCAACCGACTAAGCCACCCAGGAGCTCCCCCCACCCTGCAAAAAAAACAAAAACAAAAACAAAAACAAAAACAAATAATATCTTACAGAATTTTCTAGTGTTGCTTCTTTGTCCCAATTTAATTTCTTTGTAGTCTCCATAAACATTGGATATGCTATGTAAGACAGAGTTTATGTGCTAATAGATCATGCAATTATTGTCTTTGTTTGGTTAACAGTAGCTAATGCTTTTCTTTTTGATTTTCTGTTTGAATTTCCCTTTATTTGGCATATAATGTATCTATGATAAAAAAATACAGACTTTTATAAACAAAAGAAAAAAATCACCTAGGCATAAAATGCACAAATAAAATATATAGTTAAGGCACAAATACCCATCCAATTTTTAGACACCTACTTTTAGTACATTTTTAGTTAAAAATGATATGTTATCTATTATTCCTTCTTAATGTTCTTTTTCTCAAAAATGTTATACATTCAAAAGTCTCTATGTCACTTGGCAGGGATTGAACTCTGGGGAATTATTCCTGCCCCAATCTGTGTCAATCAGAATATTTCATCATCCCATAATTCCTTCAATCAATCTCAAGGGAATAATAAATTTCAAAATTATTTAAGCCACTTATTTCTTGTTCAAGCACATTTTGACAGGTGTAAAACTGCAGGCAGACTTAAAAAAACAATTTAATTGACACAAAATATATGGAAATTTAAAAAATCTACATATCTTGTCAACCTATACCTCTTTTCCTTGTGAAATCATTGTTTTTTATTCTTTAAATAGAATGGGTTGGGTTAATCTTCAACTTTCAGTTCTCTGTTATAAATAAAACAATGTCACATAAGGAGATATTTATAAAATGAATCCACGATGAGTTTTTCAATTCAGAGATTATATGTGTAAAAATCCTCAAATATCTGGTATTTTCTAAGGATAACTGGATTAGTAATTTGTTCAGTATGTGACATTTTCCCCTGGAGGCAATGCTTTCTTTAAATAATCATGATACTCAAGAATCCATGTTAACTCAAGGGAGTTGAGTCTCCATGTCTCAAAGGAGACAATGACTGGTTTGGCTTTTAAAAACTTTGAACATGAATATGTAGTTTCTAATTCATTGTAACTATTTGGACATCACTTTTTCACCATTTACTGCTGTCAGAAACTCCAGAGGTAGTATAGTAAAAGAGTATAGTTTCAAGTGTTATGTATGTGTCCCAGAAATTCAAAAAAGAAATTAATGTGTTTGTTTGGGAAGTGATCTCAAAAGCAGGGGAGAGAGAAGATACAGTGAAAGTGAGATAAGTAAGAGAGGGAAAAAAAATAAAACCAAAAACACTAAGGTAGAAATGCCAGTGATACATATGTTAGTGAGCAAATTCTTGTGCTGGCCACCAGGACTCGATTCTTTTGGAAACCATATGGAATACGCCTCAAAACTGTACTACCGCAGGGAGGAAGCCTATGTATATGTATACCACTCCTTAGTTGTGAGATGCCCTTAAAATGTTAGTTTACCCATTCCTCCCTTCCCAAGCCCAGTAACTAGTTCCTCTGCTGCTAGAGATAGTCCTTAGATAGAAATGGAGATTCCGCTGCTGGAGGTTACCATCCTAGATTGTTGAAAATAGTTTTCTCTCTGGTTTTCTCCCCAGAATCTGTGATTTAGAGGACACAGGACAGGCCATGAAAACATCTGCTACAAATACACATCTATATCCCTCATTCTCCATTTGGTGATTCACACTGTAGTTTAGAATTTAGAAGACCTAGAAATGCTGCAGAAGCTAAACATAAAATCTCTTGGTTTATTTTTATTCATCCCATCGATTTCAGGGAAAATGCTTTGGGAGTTGCTGGCATAGAGGATGTAGCAAAGACATATTTCCACTAGTGGTGGTGTCACTAGGGAAGGGCAGGACCAGGAAAAAGCAGGAGTGGCTGCTGGGAAAGATATCAAGAGTCTCGCCATCTTCTCATGCACGTGGCTGGATGGCTCTGCCCTTACGCTGGCCATTTGTTTTAAAGGACTGCTCCCCTTCCCTCAATCAACTAAAAGAACACAGATTGGGAATTGAGTTTAGGAAACAGGAGTAGATTATGCTCTTCTCAGGTGTCACCTCAGTTTTAGAAAATAAGTCTTTCAAATTGACTGATTCCAGACCATCTGCAGGGAAGAAATGCGAAGGCTAGCATTTCCTTTTGACGGCATTTGGTGTGGGTGTTTGGTAGGAATCACCAAATATGCCCCAGAGCCTGGTTTTTTGTTTTTGTTTTTTGGAATTAATCAAATCTAATAAAATTTAAAATTTTATCTTTAACTTGGGTTATCAAAATTTTAAAATTTTGGTTTGAGATTGGCTGTACATCTATTATTATTATTATTATTAATTTTATATTATCATTATCATTATATTGTGTAAATACCAAACTTTAGAACCAAGAATATTGACTTCTGGTATTGAATTTCATCTTAGGTACTCATTTTCTTTTCTTAATTACCTCATATTTTTCTTTGTTTAATAGAAGGATCAGAATTCAGCAGTTTTCCTAAACTAAAATTTACTGAAATTGATATGCACTACTCCAACATAATAATTAAACATAACAGGTAAATGTGGTCAAAACAACTTAGAGTGGAGTGACTTAAGATATCACCTACATTGATTGAATATAGCAATTCTATAAACAGTAATGATTAAATATTAGTATTATATAAATATTTTATAGCACTTTAAAATAAATGTAAGAGTACTTGGGAAACTCAAATAGTTCTGATAGTCAATTGAAAACTTACATAATAAGTAACTATTTTTGGGGGGGTCTCATTTCAAATATAATCTAAGTGTAATGTTCAGTTAGATGTATCCTTCTTGTATTAAAAAAAATACAAATTAGTGAATGTTTAATGACACTGTTTTGTGCCTGTAAAATTTTCAAAAGATCTGCATATTATTACCTATCAACACGTTTCATCAACAACAACAAAAAATACACCATTTAAATTGAAAATGAAGAAATAAGGTACTTATTAATTACTTTAATATAAAATCATATCCATAAGAACAGACAGATCATGATATTGCAAACATGTCAACTGTATATTCTGTTTCTTTAAATTTTTTTTTTAAGTTTTATTTCATTTTTTGAGAGACAGAGAGAAACAGAGCATGAACAGGGGAGCGGCAGGGAAAGAGAGAGAGACACAGAATCTAAAGCAGGCTCCGGGCTCCAAGCTGTCACCACAGAGCCTGATGAGGGGCTCAAGTCCACAAACATGAGATCATGACTTGAGCTGAAGTCAGACGCTCAACCGTTCAACTGACTGAGTCACCCTGTGCCCCTCTATTACTATGTATACTTTATATGTTAACACTATAATGAAATAATAGAATTACACATGCTAAAATTTATTACCACAAACCATGAATAAGTTAAATTGTTATATTCATTTGTTAATTAAGATTCAGTATTTTTATTTTACTTTATTTTATATTTTATTTTATTTTATTTTATTAATTTTTCCCTTCACCTATTTCCCCTGTCCCCCTACCTCCCTCCCCTCTGGTAATACCAGTTTGTTGTACGTACTTATGAATTATGAATCTACTTTTTTGTTTCACTCTTTGTTCATTTGTTCTGTTTTTAGATTCCACTCATAAGTGAAATCATATGGCATTTGCCTTTCTCTGTCTGACTTTATTTCCATATATACATATAGATACACATACAATCCATTCATTTGACTTTATATATATATACAAATATATATGTACAAATATATAAAGTATATCTGTTGATGGACACTAGGTTGCTTCCATATATTGGCTATTGTAACACAGTACTGTGATAACATAGATAACATATATCTTTTTGAATTCGTGTTTTTGTTTTCTTTGGGTAAATAACCATTACTGGGTCATGTGGTAGCTCTTTCTTTTTTTAATTTTTTGAGGACTCTCCATATTGTTTCCCATAGTGGCTACACCAATTTACATTCCCACTAATAATGCACAAGTGTTCCTTTTTCTCCACATCCTTCTGACACCGTCATGTTTTACATTTTTGATACTATACATTCTGACAGGTACAAAGTGATATTTCATTGTGGTTTTAATTTGCATTTATCTAACATTTAGTGTTATTGAGCATCTTTTCATGTGTCTATTGACCACTTGTATGTCTTCTTGGGAAAACATATTTAGGTCTTCTTCCCATTTAAAAAATTTTTAATCTTTTATTTTTGAGAGAGAGAGAGACGGAGTGCAAGTGGGGGAGGGACAAGAGAGAGGGAGACACAGAATCCGAAGCAGGCTCCAGGCTCTGAGCTGTCAGCACAAAACCTGATGTGGGCTCAAACCCACGAACCCTGTGAGATAATGATCTGAGCCAGAGTCAGATGCTTAACTGATTGAGCCACCCAGGTGGATCCCTGCCTTTTTAATTTTTTTTATCTCTATTTTATTTTTGAGAGAGAGAGAGAGAGACAGAGTGGGAGTAGGGGAGGAACAGAGAGAGAGGGGATCTTCTGCCCATTTTTAATTGGAGTGTGTGTGTCTGTGTGTGTGTGCATGTGTGTGTGTGTGTGTTGGTGTTGGTGTTGAATTGTATAAGTTCTTTATATATTTTGGATATATTGGATATAATATCAGTTACATCATGTGCAAATATCTTCTGCCATTCAGTAGGCTGCTTTTCTACTTTGTTGATGGCAAAAACTTTTTAGTTTAATGTAGTCACAATAATTTATTTTTGCTTTTGTTTTCCTTGCCTCAGGAGATATATCTGGGAACAATATTGCTAAAGCTAATGTCCAAGAGATTATTGCCTATGTGTTCTTTTAGGAATTTTATTATTTCAGTTCTTACATTTAGGTAAAGTATATATACCTTACATTATATATATATATATATATATATTTATATTTATATTTATATTTATATTTATATTTATATTATATATATCTTATATATATATTAAATACATATATTTATATTCTATATGTACCTTATATATATATTATATATATACCTTACATTATATATATAAATATATATATAGTGTGTATATGTGTGTATATAATATATATATATATAGTGTATATGTGTGTATTTTATATATACATATACACACATATATGTATATTTTAACTTAAATGATGTTAAATAAAATAATAAATGTTAAATAGCAGGACAAGAAAATGATAAAGTGTCTATTATTTTTATTTGTTTTATTATCTTATACCTATTATTTATTTTAAAGTGACCTAATGATAAATTATTAATGTGTTCATCTTAATCAAATTGGGGTATTTACAGTTATAAAAAAAAATTCACAATTTTATATCATCCAAATTCACAGTAGGGTTATAAGTGTAGCCAATATTTCAGGATTTGATCCCCATTATCAAGATAGATGGCCCTACTTGTTTTATAAATTTATTATCTTTTCTTATATCTATCTTACTAGCTTCATTCATTTTTCTTATTTTCCCTTACTGTGGACATTAACCTGTCTGTGGATTAATCAATGATATATGTTGTGGGTGAACAAAATTTAAAAAAAGGGGAAGAAGGAGAAGAAGAAGAAACCCAGTGAGTCTCCTGGACATTTCTCACACAAAGAAATATATATGTTTTTACAGTGATTAAAATATTGATGAACAGCTGATGACTGATTAAATCAGAACCCTAAGCACCCTGAGATTCAGAATGTATGTGATATTTAATCTTTTTTAAATCAATAATTGTTTGAGTTACATTAACAAATGCCAATATTTTCAGAAAAAAAATTAGTCATAACATACTCACAAATGTACGAGTTTCATAACCATGAAGGGAAATATTATTAAGAACTAATTAAAGATTAGTTCTTGAGAAAAATATTTACTTTTTATCCAGAAGATTACTTTGTGTATAGGGATTACTGCAGGTTTTGCAGGAAAAGCCTAAGTTAAAAAAAAGCAAAGATGTGCATAGAGTGAGTTTAATACCTTGGTATTTTTCCACTGTCGTATATTTATGAGGTAAATTCTTTACACACACATGATCTGAAGATATTAAATGAAACTTTAGACTCTTGTAGTCAGGGACAAATGTTAGAACTCATACACTTGGATTTTACACACACACACACACACACCCGCATGCACATATGCACACACAGATTATGTGCAAGGGTCTGCATATGTGTAAATATGAATTTGCTAATTTAATTAATATTATGTTTCTAAGATCCAGAAAGTTTACGATACATGTTGTTGAACACGTAAAATATTGTGTTATGTAAATATTTGAAACATGCAAAGAAATAAATTATAATTATGTTGAACATTGAAACCCTAATAATATACACTTTGCGAACATTTTATTATTATTATTAATAAATTTTGACACTGGATAAATATTTATTTGTATTTGGATAGCCATAAATCAGTAATATGCGGGCATTTGTGTTTTTACTATTTATTATTTTATTTTTGTTATATACTAAACTATTCAATCTAAGTACCCAAGTCTTCTGTAAAATTGTTTTTTTGTGCGTGTGAAAAAAAAATCCCTCTCATGTGGCCTGAACGTGTTTGTAAACCTACAGGATCATGAGAAGGGGACTATTTTAGCTTCTCTAGGTTACTTTTATCACACACAACACACTAGTATAATCTGTGAGCTTATCAAATATGGGTCACTAGCATAGAGTTAAGATGAGGGTCTTTTTGGTGGCGGATGTATAGAGAGCAGCATAAAGTATAAGAATATATATCTTTATTTTCTCTTAGTCAATTATCAAGTCACCATCTGGATAGCAAACTTGGTAAGAGCTCCGTCCGATGGCAGTGACTGAGTTTGCTAAGATTCGGCAGAGGCAGGCTAAACGAAATGGCCACTGCAAGGCGACACAGGCCACTTGTGTCATGTTCACGCGTTGCAGAGCCAGCTGGCTGATTTTCGTAAGTTTGCTTCCTAGGGAAAAGGACACGATGCTAGTTTGGAAGTAAATCTTAAAATATTTGATGAAACCAGAGTTAGACAAATTGTGAGGTAGAGAATACAGGCCTCCAAGCTGGGTAAGTCTACCCAAAACCTTGACCCAAACTACAGAGCATTAGAATCTGGCCACAGACTAAGAGAGGAGTCCCCGTGAGACCAATCTCAGCTCACTAACAGCCCTCCCGCCCCTGCTCCCAGTTTGAATACTCAGTCTGGGCACAGGAATAAAATACGGAGCAAAATAATAGACTGAGTTCATGCTTCTTAAATTCTAAATATGGTTGAAGCAAAAATTATAACAACATATATTGCGAGGTTCAATATATTTAGAAAAATAATTTTAAAAATTGTATTTAAAAAGTGGGGAGGGTAAAGGAACTTAAATGGAAATACATTTCTTCACATCACTAGAAGAAATACCAATACACTGGGATTGATTTTATACATCTGTATATAATATAATGTGTATAGATATTATTGTATGTTGCATATAGTGTGTGTACGCATATATATATATATATATACACACACACACACATATATACGATATATGCGATATGTAACTAACATATATGCTAATATATAATATATATTAAATTATTCTCTATATATTTATATTTACATCTGTGTGTATGTATATATATGTATATATTGCCACCACAAAGAAAAGTATCCAAACCCATATTCTCACAAACATTAACAAATAAAAATGAAACAAGGTGATGGGGCACCTGGGTAACACAGTCAGTTGAGCATCCAACCCTTGATTTTGGCTAGGGTTGTGAGCTCACAGTTCATGAGTTCAAGACCTGCATCAGGTCTGTCAGGTAATCTGACAATGCGGAGCCTCCTTAGGATTCTCTCTCTCTCTCCCTTCTCTCTCTTCCCCTACCCTGCTTGCTTTGTCTCTCAAAATAAATAAATAATCTTAATTTTAAAAAATAAAATAAAATAAAATTGGGGCGCCTGGGTGGCTCAGTTTGTTGAGTGTCCGGCTTCAGCTCAGGTCATGATCTCACACTCCATGAGTTCGAGCCCCGAGTCGGGCTCTGTGCTGACAGCTCAGAGCCTGGAGCCTGCTTCGGATTCTGTGTCCCTGCTTCTCTCTGCCCCTCTCCTGCTCATGCTCTGTCTCTCTCTGCCTCAAAAATAAATAAAAACATTAAAAACAAATTTTTAAGTAAAAATAAATAAAATAAAATATAAACCAAAAGGGAATACTTTTAAAAAAGTTAAGTAATCCACAGGAAGACAAGAAAAGTTGTTCCACTGAGATACAGTTGAAGCAAATAGAAAATACTAAAATGACAGACTTAAGACCTAACATATCCATAATTACTCCAAATAACATAAATGATTTAAGTATCCCAATTAAGAGAGATTAGCAGCATGGAAAAAATATAACATGGTTATATATGACTCATCAACACGCTATCTTAAGGAAACTTGTATCAAATACAGCAATATAGGTTGAAAGTAAAAGTAACATGATAAACACTATGCAAACAGTAACTTTTAAAAATTTAAACAGGGGCACCTGGGTGGCTCAGTCAGTTGAGCGTCCAACTTTGGCTCAGGTCATGATCTCACAGTTCGTGGGTTCGAGCCCTGCGTCAGGCTCTGTGTTGACAGCTGAGAGCCTGGAGCCTGCTTCAGATTCTGTGTCTCCCTCTCTCTCTCCCCCTCCCCTGCTCTCTCTCTCTCAAAAGTAAACACATTAAAAATTTTTTAAAAAATTATACAAATGAGAAATTTGTATAAGATTGAAAGCACATACACATATACAACAAAAATGAATGCATTTAAAACTGTGAAACAGGGCACCTGGGTGCCTCAGTTAGTGAGTTCGAGCCCCACATCCAGCTCGTTGCTGTCAACACAGAGCCTGCTTCAGATCCTCGGCCCCAGTCTCTCCCTGCTCTCTGTCTCTCAAAAATAAATAAACATTAAAAGAAATTAAAACTGGTGAAGGAAAAAAGTGAATGGATTATATCAATGTCAGTTCCCCAGTTGTGATGCTCTATAGTTATGCAAGGGTGTGCAACTGTATATAGGTTATATGGCATCATATGCATATTTTTCTTAAAATTGCAAGTGAGTCTACAGTCATCTCAAAATAAAAATTAAGAAATTGTGGGGTGCCTGGGTGGCTCAATTGGTTAAGTGCCTGGCTCTTGATTTCAGCTCAGGTCATGATCTCACAGTTTGTGAGTTCAAGCCCCATATGGGGCTCTGCGCTGACAGAGCAGACCCTGCTTGGGATTCTCTCTCTCTCCTTCTCTGTATCCACCTCTCCTATGCTCATGCTCACTCACTCTCTCTCTCTCTCTCTCTCTCTGTCTTTCTCTCTCTCTCAGAATAAATAAACCTAAAGCTAAAAAAGAGTAAAATAGAAAATTTAAAAAAAAAAACTTAAGAAACTGAGGCATTTGCAAAATAAATAAGATATCCCAACACCATCCAATGAGATGACACTTAAGAATATAAGCCTATAATTTTCAAAGTCAGTGTCTAAGACAGCTACATCTTATACAAGTTTACTGTTTTCTAGCACACTGAATCTTAGCATAGGCAAATTGTTTTCAGGAATTACTAGGTCTAAAAATGGATCACAATGTATCATATCGCAATGAGCACAGGCATATTTGTATCCCTTCAGAAATATTATTAAAGACTTCCAGTTGAGAATAAAGAATTTACAAAGGAAATATCTGGGCTATAGAAATGCCAGTTAGCTTGGATCTGTGTAACAGAAAAAAATGCCTTTTTTTTTCTTTTTTCTTTTTTTTTTTTACATTTTATAATTGGTTTGCATAGTGTTTTGGTACATCACAATTTGGGAACAAGAGCAAAGAGAAATGAAGAGATTAAATCTTAAGACATGAGAAATTAATTGAAAAGAGAAGTAAGGTCATCTTTGAAGGTTATTGACCTAACATTCATCATCTGTCGTCACATTTTCCATCGTTCCATGTATGCCTTGTGGACAGCTTTCACTCAAGTTCACAGAGCATATAATGACTAGCCATCAATTAAGCATTATGGAGTGGACTTCAGGTCTAATAAGACTCAGTTCATGCATTTGAAAGATGCATTTTAGGACATGTTTGTCATAGAGTGAGCCCTTCTTAAATATACAAGACACAGAAGTCTATTTTTCAGACAGACTAAGATAGTCCACTGGGGGAAAAACATTTATTCAAAAGCCTAAAAAGTAAGGAATGTAAAGGACAGATTTTATTCAGTTCCTTTTCTACTTGCTTTCTATACCTCATGTAATTCAACTTGATTTCCTTCAGTTTCTGGTTAAGTGGAAAGTGCCATTTTCATTATTTTAAGTTTCCAGCACAATGAAATATTTTGTTTTTACATGAACTGTATCATAACTGAAAGTTAGGAAGAGTGTCCTATATCACATTTATTGTTCAACAAAACATTGCTTCTTGGGTTAAATTCAATTTAAAGAAAGAGAATTTATTGAACACATAACACATACATAAAAGGCAATAAAGAAAATGGAAAGAAGGCAGGATCTTGAGTTATACAGACTTTAATGCTGAGTTCTCTCTGTTGGTAAGCTACTTTGCCCTACAGAGGCTAAATTTCTTCCTATCTGAGATAAGGATCCTAATGGGTATTATATGGGTGTATTATAAATATAAATTTGATATTAAGGTAACTCTACAAAGCTTCGTAAGAGCCAGGAAATAGTAGGTATAATATTAATAAGCAGCTCTTTGCATTTGCACACTACATGCTGAGCAAAGGAAGCGAGACGTACAGCCACTGTGATGCATTGGCACCATACTTTAATATTTAATATTTAAATAGAAAACAAAACTATGCATAATTAAATGCGTCAAAATGAATTTTCTATGAATAGGCCTGTGCTCCTTGCACAGAAATTTTTCTTAGGTATTTGGGTTTTTTTTTTTTAAGTTTTATATGAGGTATCATATTTAAACTTCATTTTTCCAACTGTGTCTCTAAAGTGTGTTTTCAATAGAAGGAAATTATCCCATATGGAATCTCAGAGGTTCAGGGACAAATGATGGAAATTGATGAATGTGTGTGAAAATCTAAATGAATACGGACTGAATAAAGCCATAAGATGATGCTTTCTTGTCATCTATTATCTATCACCTATCCGTCTATCCACCATATATCCACCACGTAATTAAAATAGACTACATTTAGAGCACAGAAGACAGAATGGAAGTAAGAAAATTTAAAGTTTTAATATTCTCAGGTGGTCTTCTATCATTATTATAAGAATGGAAATTTGTGGGCCAGTAGCTCTTATAAACATAGACACAATAATTCTAAAGATACAGTTCAAGTATATTGACTTACAGAATGAATAATATGTCCCAATCAAGTTGAAAAATTAGGTTTATTTTATTGCAGGAATGCAAAAAAGCACATTTTGTTTAACAATAGAAATCAATACATATGGTGAATATATATGTATATATATGTGTGTGTGTGTATAGAGAAAAAGTTATATATATATTATTAATATATATATTAAGTTATATATAATATATATACAGTTATATAACATATAACTTAATGAACATATAACATATATAACTTAATGAACAGAATTTAAAAAATAAAATATAATGTATATGTAATTAAAAAAAAACAGAATTTGTCCAGGCCAAATATTTATAATAAAATAAAATTGCAAATAATATTACTAAATGATACTCTCCTAATAATTGTGGTGTTGAATAAGAAATCAAAATTAAAATTTCAGATAAATTAAGGCAATCTCTCTGATATTTAAACATTTTATTCTGGGGTCTCCTGGGTGACTCTATAGGTTGTCTGACTCTTGATCTCATCTCAGGCCATCATCTTGTGGTTTGTGAGATTAAGCCCCACGTCAGGCTCTATGCTGACAATGCAGAGCCGGTTTGGGATTCTCTCTCTCCCTCTCTCCTTGCCCCTCCCCCACTTGCTTCTGCTTGCTCTCTCTCTCTCTCAAAAAAAAAACTTTAAAGTAAAATAAAATAAAATAAAATAAAATTTTATTCTGTTCAATCATATTGTTTGTTATTGTTTCCATTCTATTTCTTCAAGGTTTCTGTCCTGAAATACATACAGTTCAAAACTTTGGTCTCTGCTTTCTTTACTCAGGGAATAAATCTTTATATACCTTTATCTGATATTTTAATTTAGTTATACTTCCTTTCTGTATTATTGGAATTTTCAAGTTGGTACTCAACCACTTTTGAGTCCCCACATTATCAGTTCAGCTTTTTATCTCCTTAATATTTGAAGATTCTTTTCCCTATAATCATTTGTGCCAACCCGATTTCCTTTCCATCTTGCCTAAGTGCCTGCGTTTCTTCTGGTTTTCTTTCATGCACCACCTTTCTTCCTATTTTAAGCTCTTCTCTTCTATATTTTATCTTGTTTTGTAAAGACTATACCTCCTTGCATTTTACAGAAGAGGTCAAAAAGCTTGTTGAAATTTTTATTTATTTTGAGAGAGAGAGAAAGACAGAGAGAGGGGAAGTGGGGGTGGGGAAGAGAGGGAAAGTGAATACTAAGCAGGCTCCTCATCGTTAGCTCAGAACCTGACCTGGGGCTAGAACCCACAAACCGTGAGATCATGACCTGAACTGAAATCAAGAGTCAGAGGCTTAACCACCCCAGCCACTCAGGCGCCTCAAAAAATTTTCTGAAATTTTTAAACGATGCACCGGATTATGTTACTTTCATAAATTTTCTTAACTGAGCCAATCGTCTCCTTTTCAGTGCTGTCCAGTGTTGGTCATACCACCCAAATCAGTTTTTATTTCTTTATACATTAGCAGTAAGAAGGTATTTGTCTGGACTCTTGCTTTGGTTAAGTTACTTTGGCACTTTCCTATGGCTGTGTTCAAATAACGCAGGGTGGTCAAATAGGGTGATCAAATCTCCTTTTGCGCGATAAAGGTGGGAGTTTACCGTCCTCTATTCTTGTGTTTTATGTCTGAGCCAATGCAGTGAATGAGAGGGAATGATCTTGGGCTGATCAGCATACATGGTCTGTGTACTCATCAGTCAGATGATGGGGTGTGTTCATGGGGATGTCCCACTCGAACTTAATTTGTGTTCTGATTTCTGCAAATCATCTCTTGGCAATAGCAGTGCTGTGAAATTATTAAAATAGAGCATCCACGTGATGAAGAGATTTGCAGAGTATGGGACTTCATTCAGGTGACAAACTGGATAAGTAGAAAATAGAGACTTGGGATTGCTCCGCTCTTTCTTGAGTATATTTGCTGTTTTCGTGACTTTGAAATAATTTTACCAATCTGAGCTGTTTTTGATGTGGTACAAAATGATAATACTAATTTTCATCTGAGATTTGTACAACATATTTGCCCTGACAGGCCATGGCTAGCAACTCACTTCGCAGCAATTTGTAGCATATCTACAATAAATTGAATTATTTTTAAATAGATTGCCTTTGCCTTAATAAAAATGTAGAAAAGCAATAGCCTTTTGTTAATTAGGTTCAAAAGTTGACATTTTCTTTCCTGGAATGGATAATAATGTAAAACATTGCAACACCTTGTCTGCTTTTGCAAACACACACACACACACACACACACACACACACACACCATAATATTCAAAGTTTATTCTATTCTATAACTTCATTTGTCTTACACAAAATAAGATGATCACAATATATACTGAGTACCAAATTTTCCGTATGAATAATTATAGATCCTTTCTTTTCAAAATATTGGAGTGCTTTGGGTTTTTTTTTTTTTAGATTTTTTAAAATGTTTTTATTCAACAGAGAGAGACCGAGTGCTAGCAGGGAGAGGGGCAGAGAGAAAGGGAGACACAGAATCTGAAGCAGGCTTCAGGCTCTGAGCTGGGCTTGAACCCACATACCATGAGATCATGACCTGAGCTGAAGTCACACACTTAACCAAATGAGCCACCCAGGCACCCCTGGGAGTTCTTTCTGTATTGATTTGGAAATTACCTGAACATAGGACATAGGAAACAGGTAGACTTTAATCTATAATATGTTACCATCAGAATAGAAGACTGGTTCCCTGTAGTCCACACTGCCAACATGAAGAAGAGTAGTAAGGATTCTCCAGTGAATGAACATGGAGACCCACCCAGAACTGGCTGATGAAAAGCTGGATGAGATTGAGAATCTTGTCTTCCTTCCATTATGAGAGGCTCTGCTTCTCACAAGCTATCTCTCCACAACAGCTGTTTCTGACCTTCAAGGTCTCCAGGTGCTGGAATTTCTCCACTAATAATACATCAAACAACACACGGCCTTGAATTTGACTGTCTGGTCTCACAAGGTCACGCTCTGTTCACCACATAAAACAAGAGAGCAGGAATAGGAGCATTTAGTTTCATCCTGACTCAAACCTGTCTCTTCACGGGATGCTAAGAAATGGCACCAGTGCACCTGCAACTTTCTATTCCTGGGTTCTTGTCTGATACAAAGGATGTTGATGTCATCTCCAAAGAGCCTCCTTAGATCCACAGTCCAAGAACATATATATAGCATCTCTATGCACTTTATATATGTGAGCCTTGAAAACCTAATTTATACATGTATATATGCTTATCTATCTTTATGCACCTATCAATTAACCTATCATCTACCTATTCAAAAAAAGGACTGCCATCATATATTTTTTTAATTTTAATGTTTATTTATTTTTGAGAGAGAGAGAGAGAGAGAGAGAGAGAGAGAGAGAGAATGAGCAGGGAGGGGCAGAGAGAGAAAGAGAGAGAGACACAGAATATGAAGAAGGCTCCAGGTTCCAAGCTGTCAGCACACAGCCCAATGGCCCAATGTGGGGCTTGGACTCATGAACAGCAAGATCATGACCTGAGCTGAAGTCAGACGCTTAACCAACTGAGTCACCCAACCGCCCCAGGACTGCCATCACGTTGACAGTGAAATATTTGGGGGCATGTTTACAACAATCTTATATTCAATTTTGTGAAAAATTTTAAAGAACTGCTATCATTCTGGCTTTTTATGTTAATTATATTAGCATTATACAAATAATGTATTGTTATTATTTTTTATATTATAATAACTTTACTAATATCAAGTAATAATTTAAAGTTTGTAGCAGAAAAGCTGTGATGCCTTGTGATATGTGTACTCTTACGGATTAGAGAGATTGTACAGGTATCAATGCTATTTAAAATTATACAAGGCTATTGGAAATAGATATACAGATGTAAAAGCATGTAGACATAGATATATAGATATATGTATGTATTTGAGTAACCAAATGTAAGATCACTTGCCTTACAAGACATCCAATCCATTCAAATTGATTTCTAATATCAAGAATATTTCTTAATTAGTAACAAAAAAGAAAAGTTTGAAATGCTTACTTATATTTGTTTATTTGCTTTTTTTGGCCTTTTAAGTTTTTATTTTAACTCCAGTTAGTTAACAATGTTATATTATTTTTAGGTGCACAGTACAGTGATTCAACAATTTCATACATCACCTGGTGGTTATCATCACAAGTGTTCCCCTTCACCCCCATTACCTATTTAACTCATCCCTTTACCCCCTCCATTCTGGTAGCCATCAGTTGGTTCTCCATAATTAAGAGTCTATTTCTTGCTTTGTATCTCTGTTTCTCTCTTGTTTTCCAATGTGCTCATTTCTTTTGTTTCTCAAATTCCATATATGAGTGAAATTATATGGCATTTATCTTTCTCTGACTGACTTTGCTTAGAATTATATTCTCTAGCTCCATCGATGTTGCAAATGGCAAGATTTCATTCTTTTTATGGCTGAATAATATTCCAATATGTATATAACATCCCATATATGTATTCCATATATATAATTTCTTTGATTTCCTAGTTGACCCATTCATTGTTTACTGCATGCTATTTAACCTCCATGTATTTGTGGTCTTTCCAGACATATTCTCATGGTTGACTTCTAGTTTTGTAGAATTATGGTCAGGAATGATGCATTGTATGATTTTGATCTTCTTGAATTTTGTTTAAGCTAGTTTTTTAGTCTAATATATGATATATTCTGGAGAATGTTTCATGTGCACTTGAAAAGCATGTATATTCTGCTGTTTTAAGATGGAATGTTCTGAATGTATCGTTAAGTCCATCTAGTCCAGAGTGTCATTCAAAGGAATTATTTCCTTGTTGGTTTTTTGTTTAGATGATCTTTCCACTGGTGTCAACTGAGTGTTAAAGTCCCCTACTATTATTTTCTTATTATTGATTAATTCCTTTATGTTTATTATTAATTTTTTATGGAGTTGAGATGGGTGCAAAATTTTTACATTTTATCTTCTTGTATCTAAAAATATTGTCCCCTTTCATTATTCTATAGTGTCTTTCTTTTTTTCCTGTTACAGTCTTTGTTTTAAAGTCTATTTTGTCTGACATAAGTATCACTACTTTGGCTTTCTTTTGACATCCATTTGCATGACGTATGTTTCTCCATTCTCTTATTTTCACTCTACAGGCACCTTTAGGTCTCAAATGTGTCTCTTGTAGTCACCATTTAGATGGGTCTTGCTTTTTAATCCATTCTGACACCTTATGTCTTTTCTTTTAAGTTTTTGTTTATTATTTATTTTGAAAGACAGAGTGCATGGCAGAGGGGTAGGCATAGAGAAAGAGGGGGACAGAGAATTCCAAGCAGACTCTGTGCTGTCAGAGTAGAGCCCAATGTGGGGCTAGAACTCATGAAACCATGAGATCATAACCTGAGCTGAAATCAAGAGTTGGGCACTCAACCAACTGAGCCACCCAGGCACCCCACCTTATGTCTTTTGATTGGAGGGCTTAGGAACTTAATAATAATTATTGATAGATATTTATTTATTGCTATTCTCTCACTGGTTTTGTGGTTGTTAATGGCAATCTTATCTGATCCTTTCTTGTCCTTCTCTCTTTCCTTTTTTCCTCTCTATGTTTTAGGTATATGTTGTTATATTTTACATCCTTTTATTCTATGTATTCCTTGACTGTTTATTTACAGAAATACTCACTTTTATTTCTTTTGTGTTTCCTGCCTTTATATTGCCATTTTGGTCTCTCCTTTCCACTTGAAGTGTCCCCTTTAATATTTCTTGCAGAGCTGACTTAGTAACCATGAACTCTTTTAGTTTTTGTTTATCTGGGAAATTCTCTATCTCTTCTTCTATTCTGAATGTTAGCCTTGCTGGAAAGAGTATTGTTGACTGAATATTTTTCCCACTCAGCACTTCAAATATCATGCCACTCCATTCTGGGAAGTTTTTACTGAAAATTCCTTTCCTAGATTTATGGCTTTTCTTATGTATACGACTGTGTTCTTTTGTCTTGCTGCTTTAATTTTTTTTTTTTATTACTATATGTTACCAATTTAATTATAATGTGTCTTGGTGTGGATCTCCTTTCGCTGATTTCTGATGGGGGTTCTTTGTGTGTCCTGAATCTGAAAGTCTGTTTCTTTCTCCAAATTAGGTGAGTTTTCAGCTATCATTTCTTTAAATTACTTTTCTGCCACCCTTTCCCTCTCTTCTTCTTCTGGGAATCCTATAATGTTATTATGTTTGGCGGAATCATTGAGTTCCCTAAGTCTATTGACATTTTTCATGATTCTTTCTTTTGTTCAGCTTGATTGCTTTCCATTACCTGTCTTCTAGGTCACTTATTCCTTTTGCTGCTTCTTCCAGCCTGCTGCTCATTCCATCAAGTGTGTTTCTCATTTCATTTATTGAGCCCTTTATCTCTACTATGTCATTCCTTATCTTTGTGTTAAGAGGCTTACTCATGTCTTCCACTTTTATCTCAAGTTCATTGAGTATCCTTATGATCATTGCTTTAAATTCTGTCAGGTGTGTTACTTATATTTTGCTTAGATCCCTGGCCATGGCCTTGTCTAGTTCTTTCAATTGGGACAAATTTCTCTATCTTCTCAATTTGTTTAAGTCTCTGTGCCTGTTTCTCTGTGTTAGGCAATTCAGCTATGTTTCCTGTTCTTGAGCGTAATGTCTTTCTAGAGAAGAAGTCCTATGGTGCCCTGATGTGCAGTCTTCCTTATTTTCCAGGACCTGGTGCTTCCAGGAGTGCCTCCAGTGTGTGTTTTGTGCCCTCTGCTGTTTTGTCTTAGCCACTTTATCCTTTAAACCAGTCATCTGCAGAAGCTCTTTGTGTGCTGTGAGCAGTGTTTGGTTCCTAACCAGAATGTGGCATGATTTGACAAGGTGTGCTTGGGTCTGTTTGTGAAGTAAGACCTGTCATCACTGCTGCCAGAACCAATGCTCCACAGTTTGAGCAGAGGTTTGGGCTTGTCTTCTGGGGGAGAGGGCCCACCACATTGGGACTGGGCCAAGTGTGGCTGGGAGAAGCAGTTCCAACAGAGCATAGAGGGGATGGGGCTTGGTAAAAGCAAATCAGGTAGCAAGTGTAGTCACAGTGCTGGTTCCCACAGGTGGCTTTGTGCATGTGCTGAGGGACAGGAGAGGGAAATGGTGCTAGCCAGCCAGTCCCTTTGTTCCTGGAGGGGTGACTTTGTGAAAGCTGTCTCTCAGGGACATGCCCTGAGATGAGTGAATAACCTTCCCACTCTGTTCCCCAGACATTCTTCAGATTAATGTTTCCATGTTGTAAGTCTGCAGGTTGTTTGACTGTCTTTGCATCAAGGAAAATGCAATCCCATACAGGCTCTACCTAAGCCATGCCCATTGACCTTTAAGTCTTTAAGCTTTTAAGCCGTGCTGGTTGCAAGAACTCACAAAATTTGGTCCTTCTTGCTTTCCAAGCCAATTGCTGTGGAGATTCGTTTTCCCTATTCATGCTTCCCTGTGTGCTAGTCTGTCTCTCACCCTTCTCTGTGACTGTGGCTCCCTCCCTACCACAGTGGTCACTATTTCTGTATCTCACACACTGCATTTTTGCACTTCCTACCTTCTTTGATGTGGCCTTTTCTCTTTTAGTTCTGGAATTTTTTTCATCAGTCTTTTGGCCAATTGTGGGGTTATTTAGGATGATTTGATAGTTAGCTAGTTGTATTCATGGGACAAGGTGAGCCTAGGGTCATTCTATTCCACTGCCATCTTCCTAGATGTATATTTGGTTATTAGTTATAAGCTTACGTCCAATGTGTTCAGAAATCATCCTGAAATAAGTACTTATCTGTATAACTACATTTATTTAGACCTACATTGATAGATAGGTGTATTGGTTTTGTTAACCTGGCTGTTAAATCTCACTGTTCAATCATGCTAATCTTCTAGATCCTTATTGATTTTTTTTTCTGTTAACTCTATCAGTGACTCAGAGAGCTGAATTCAAAATTTCCTGTAGGATTATTATTTGTTTATTTTTCCTTTTAGTTTCTCAACTTTTTTCTTAGTACAATTTAAAATATTTCATTAACATATATCAAACATACAAAAAAGTACATTGATCAAACATGTTTAGCGAACCCAGCAAACCTCAAAAATAAACCCATTCATTTGTCCATAAGCCATAGATGGAAATAGAACCTTACTGAAAATTAATACTTCTCCTGCTTCTTCCCAAGTACAAATCACCCAAAGGCAATTTATTTATCCTAGAAGAATATTTTTCTTTCTTTTCAAAATTGATTAAATGAAATAGAATATCGATGTTTTCAGGCTATGTCTTCTTCTGTTCATTTATTTCTTTTTAAAGTTTATTTATTTATTTTTGAGAGAGAATGAGTGGGGGAGGGACAAAGAGAGTGGGGGGGGAAGATCTGAAGCAGGCTCTGTGCTGACAGCAGAAAACTCAACGTGGCACTTGAACCAACAAACTGCGAGACCATGACCCGAACCAAAGTCGGACAGTTAACCAACTGAGTCACCCAGGCATGCCTGTGTATTTATTTCTATTGAGGTTATTTTACATATATTATTTATCTGTTCTACTGAGAATGGTCTTTTTAAATTAAATATGGTTGCATATACTTTTAAAGTTAATGTACTTTTTGAGCAGCTATAGATTTAAAGAATATTTGAGCAGAAGGTGCAAAGAATTTCCAAAAAACACTACATGCTTTCCAGTTTCCCTTATTAATATATAATATAATATAATATAATATAATATAATATAATATATTAATTTATTTATTTATATTTATATATGTATATATTACAATTGATTAACCAATATTAACGCATTATTATTAATGTCAATAGTTTTTATAAGAATTCAGTCTTTGTGCTATATATTCCATGGGTTTTAACAAAGACAAACACAATACCATATATCCACCATCACAGTATTTTTTTTATCAAATAAAAATTTTTAATGTTTATTTATCTTTACAAAGAGAGAGAGAGAGAGAGAGCGCACGAGCGGGGGAGGTGCAGAGGGAGAGGAAGACCGTGAATCCAAAGCAGGGTCCAGGCTCTAAGCTGTCAGCACAGAGTGGGACGCGGGGCTCGAACTCACAAACCATGAGATCATGACCTGAGCCGAAGTCAGACACTTAACCGACAGAGCTACCCAGGCGCCCCTCCATCATCACAGTACCATATGCAATAGCTTCTCTGCCTTAAAATCACCTGGTGCTTCACCTATTCATTTCTCTCCACCTATCCCCAACTACTGATCATTATACTGTCTCCATAGTTTTGCCTCTTTGATAATGGTGTATATTTGGAATCATCGGGTTTGCAGCTTTTTCAAATTGGCTTCTTACACTTATCAATGGGCATTTAGAGTTCCTCCATGTCTTTTATGGCTTGATGGTTTATTTATTTATTTTTTTATCATTGAATAATGTCTCCTTATCTGTATGTGCCACAGTACATTCACCTATTGAAGGAGGCCTTGATTATTTCCCAGTTTTGTCCATTTTGAATCAAGCTGCTACAAACATTCACGTATGGGTTTGTTGTGGCCAAAGTTTTATACTCATTTGAATAAATACCTGGGAACACAATTGCTGAATGGTGTAGTGGGACTATGTTCATCTTCATAAGAAGCTGCCAAACTGTCTTTTGAAGTGTCTATGTCAGTTTTGCATTCTAACTGGCAGTGGACTGGACTCCAGCACAGAGGGACTCTCATCCCTGTTCCTCCAAATCCTCACCAGCCATTTTAATAGACATGTAGTGATATTGCATTATGGCTTTAATTTGCAATTTCTTAATGACATGGGGTGTTGAACACCTTTTCATATGCGTATTTGCCATTGGTATATCTTCTTGATGAGGTGGTACCTCTTTCACCCATTTTTAAAGTGTGTTATTTATCTTCTTATCGTTGAGTTTTAACAGTTCTGTGTATGTTTAGGATACCTATCTGATATGTGCTTTGCAAATATTTTTTTTCCCATTCAGTGGCTTATCTTCTAAATATTTTACTAATGTCTTTTGTGGAGCAGAAAAGCATACTTCTGATATCCCTGACTCATGGAGAGATAGTATCTTTCTTTCTTTCTTTTTGCGTTTTGAGAACTCTTTTGTTTTTGGACTAATAGAATATGGAAATGTGAAGCTGGAACAATTTTTTTTTCCAATCCCAGGTGTTAAAAGACACATAGCATATTCTCTTCCTATCTTTTCAGACACTCTCTCTCAGTGCCCTGAATTGCCATAGAAGACATCTGATTATATTGTCATGTAACCACTGTGATATAGAGGTCACATGTAGGTGCACAGGTTAACAGTCCAGCTGATACACACTTCGGATGTGCCCACTAATGGGCATGCAGTGAAGCCATGTTAAACTCTCTAGAATGACCCTTCCACCAACTAAATATTGTACAGTGACTTCAGTTGACAGCACTTGGAGAAGAATTGCTTAGATGATCCTATTCCAAATACCTTACCAACAAAATATTGTGGTTAAATAAAGATGTGGCCTTAACACATTCAGTTTTATAGTGGTTTCTTATGGAGGAATAGATAAGAAGAAAAATGGAAATCTGGATCATTTCCAGTTAGGGGAACTACATACTAACTTGTATGTAGTATGTGTGTGTGTGTGTGTGTGTGCATACGTGTCTATCACACACAGTCATTCTGTTTGTGTATAGACTGCCAAATATTTATCCCAAGTGTTTTTTTTTACCACTTTATTTTCCATATATAAAATATACAATTGATCCACATCTTTGCCAAGACTTAGTATTAATTCTAGCTTTTTTTTTATATCACCAGTATAGGGAATAAATAATATAGAGGTTTTAATTTCCGTTCCCTTATGTCTCATCAGATTGAACATTTTCCACTAGGCAGTTAGACATGTACTTTTGTGAAGTACTTATGAAAACTTGTCATTTTTTTCAGATATCAGTGAAGTCTTTTGCCTGAAATGATGCATAGTAACCTAGGGAAACCATTTTGTTCAGAAAATAATCAAATACGGATACTTGTTTTGAACTTTTGTTTGAAGCCGTCAGAAAGTTGACATGGCAGAGAGGAATTAAATGTCCCAAATTAGAAAAAAAAATTAAAAAAAAGGAATTCCAGAGAAAGAGATCAGAATCTAGAACTAAATTTTGCTCGAATTTATTTCCTATATTCTGTCTGACATGGCCGGCAACCTGAGAAGAACTTTAAATGTAATTATAAATTGAGAAGGACGTGGACAGACAGGACTGGATCGCAAGGCTTGCCAAGGAGGAGGACACATTAGTAATTACTTCAAGCTTTACACTGTACTGAATTAGCTGGTCTATAAATAAGAGGAAGCAGTAAATAGGGCAGCTTTTGCAGGGGCTTAAGAATTAGCTTTAAATATCTCATTCTTGGATTACTTGTAGAAAAATGGTGATTGTCAGTCTTAGCTGCCTGTAGAAAGCAAATATAAATCCAATCAGGAGGAAGTTAGCATCAATCTAGGTCTCGAATTGGACCTGAAATTATTCATGATAAATATGCGGCCTTCCAGTGGAAAATATCCAGGCAAAGGAGAAGATACCAGAACATGAGTAAAAACAAATAAAAATGAGGGGCTCCTGGGTTGCCCAGTTGAGCGTCGAACTCGATTTCAGCTCAGGTTGTGATCTCAAGATTTGTGAGAATGAGCCCCCTGTGGGCTCTGTGCTGACAATGTGGAGCCTGCTTGGGATTCTCTCTCTCTCTCTCTCTCTCTCTCTCTCTCCCTTAATTTCTCTCTCTCTCTCTTTCTTTCTCTCTTAAAATAAATAAATAAGACTTTTTTTTTAAAAAAAGAAACATATGAAAATGGCAAATACCATAAACACATAGGATCCAAAAAGCAAATTTATTAAAACTGACTTTCAAATAATTTATATTATAGCAGAAGACAAGACTGAGAATTTCAGCAAAAATTTAAATGTTATAAATTTTGAAAAAGAGAAATTTTCTGGATCTGAAAAGCACAATGATGAAAATTTAGACAAGAGGTCACTCATTTGAGAGTGTATTAGAAAAAGAAGAGTGACATGTAAAGTAAGTCAGAAAACGTGTTCAGACAAATGCAAAGAATATTAAAGAAAGGACAACTGGGAAAATTTTGTGATAGAAGTAAAGATATGCATGCATTTCACTGATGATGAGTGATATTGAACATCTTTTCAGGTGCCCATTAGTCATCTGTGTGTCTTCTTTGAAAAAAAAAATGTTTGTTCATGTCTTCTGCCTATTTTTAATTAGAGTATTTTTTTCTGTTTTTGGTGTTGAGCTGTATAAGTTCTTTATATATTTTGGATATTAACCATCTATCAAATCAAATATTTGCAAATGTCTCCTCTGATTCAGTAAGTTGCTTTTTGTCTTGTTGATGGTTTTCTGGATTGTGCAAGTGTTTTATTTTTATGTGGTCCCAATAGTTTCTTTTTCTTTCTTATTCCCTTGCCTTGAAAGATATATCTAGAAAAATGTTACTACTGCTAGTGTCAAATAAATTACTGTTAACATACGTTCTCTTCAAGAAAGGTTATGGTTCCAGGTCTCACATTTAGGTCTTTAATATAGTTTCAATTTATTTTTGTGTACAGTATTTAAAAATGGTCCATTTTCATTGTTTTGAATGTATCTGTCCAGTTTTCTCTTTGGTCTATGTCTCTATCTTGGTGCCAGTGCCATAGTATTTTGATTACTACAGCATTATAATATATCTTGAGATCTGGAATTATGATATCTTCAGCTTGGTTCTTTCTCAAAATTGCTTTGGCTCTTTGGGGTCCTTTGTGCTTTCATACAAATTGAGTATTATTTGTTCTAGTTCTGTGAAAAATGGGATTGGTATTTTGATAGGGATTGCATTGATTTGAAGATTGGGGTCGTGTGGACATTTTAATAATATCAATTCTTCAATCCATAAGCATGAGATATTGTTCCATTTGTTTATGTCATTGCAATTTCTTTCCTCAATGTTTTATAGTTTTGCGAATACAGGAATTTCACCACCTTGGCTAAGTATATTCATAAGTATTTTGGGGGGAGGGTGCATTCATAAGTGTAATTGTTTTCTTAATTTGTGTTTCAGATACTTTCTTATTAGCGTGTAGAAATGCAATGTATTTCTGAGAAATGCAAATTAAAACCACAAGGAGATATCATGTTCCTTACTTCAGAATGACTAGAATCAAAAAGATAAGAAATAACAAATGTAGGTGAGGGTATGGAGAAAAAGAAACCTTTGTCACTATTGGTGGGAGTGCAAATTGGCACAATCGCAATGAAAAGCAGTATGGAGGTTCCTCAAAAAATCAAAAATAGAAATACTATAACCCAATACTTCCACTACTGGATATTTACTCAAAGAAAATAAAAACAGTTTTTCAAAAAGATACATGCACCATATCAAAAAGATACTGCAGCATTATTTACAATAAGCAATATATGGATGCGACCCAAGCATACACAGCTAGATGAATGGATTAAAACATGTGATTATACACACACACACACACACACACACACACACACACACATATATGTATTGCTCAGTCATTAAAAAGAATAAAATCTTGCCATTTGTGACATGGGAGGACTCATAGGGTATAATGCTAAGTGAAATAAGCCAGACTACGAAAGAAAAGTACCATATGATTTTACTTATATGTGAAATCTAACAAATAAAACAAATGAATAAAAGAACAAACAAAAAGCAGAATAAGATCTATAAGGACAGGGAATAAACTGATGGTTGCCAGAGGGAAGGGAAGTGGAGGCAAAATGGGTGAAAGGGAGTGGGAGATCCAGTCTTTTATTTATTAAATGAACATATCATGGGGATAAAAGTTACTGCATGGGGACTGTCGTCCATAATGTGGTACTGTGTAGTGACAGATGGTAACGACACTTGTGATGAGTGTAGCATAACATAGAAACTTGTTGAATCACCATGTTGTACCCCTGAAACTAATGTAACATGCATGGCAACTATAGTCAAGAAATTAAAAAAAAAAAAAAGAAAAAGAAAACTAAAGAGTGAAAATAGAGGAAAGAGCATGAAAACATCGGATATAGTCAGCACTCCAATGCGTTAGCATGCCAGGAGAGGAAAGAGAACTGAGCAGAACAACATCTCAAATGGAAATGGTAGAAATTTTACCAAAAATGACCAATGAGATCAAATCACAATTTCAGGAAGTGCTACAAATAAGAGAAAAGTAAATACATATATAAAACACCAGAAACATAATAAAACTTCTGAAATTTTCTGAAAAGTAAATGTATAAAGAACAGTTGGAGGTAAAAAAAAAAAAAAGGCTGACTCTAAAAGAGAGAGAGCTAAACTTTGTCACTTCGTCAGTTTAAAATTAGACAGTGAAAGCCAACAAAGGATGTACCAATACTTTTAAAGTTCTGAAATAACATAAATGCCTTATTCTTGATATCCATCAAATATCCATCAAAAAAAAGACAAAATAAAGAATTTGTCACCAACAGAACCACAGTAATGAAAATACTAAATTTTATTTTTTTAGGCAAAGAGTAATGATCTCTGATGCAAGTGGTTAGTTATAAAGAGGATTTCTTTAAGGGAATAAATATGGGAGAAATTTAATTGTATAATTGATTGTATAGCATAATACAATTTCATGAAATATTAAAATGTATATTGTATTATAAACTTTTGAGCAATTTAAAATGTATCTAATACACAAAGGAATAGCGTATAGTTTGAGAGTAGGATAAATTGGTTTTAAAATATTGCAAAGTATTTGTACTTTTTGCGAATAAACCAAAGTAGCAATTTATATTATATATGGAAGAGTCAAGAATCCACACTGTAATTCTATTAACTGATGAAAATATTCTGATACTGGATTTCTTTTGAAAGAACACCTTAAAGATTTTAGAGTTTACATGTAAGTTACACCTGTTGAAAGTAAATAGTGAAAAAACATGCAACACAAATATAAACTAAAATATAACTTTCGATTCATCTATATTAACATAAAAATATTAGACACAGTTAAGTCTCAGCCATTTCCCATATGATGGAGGCAAATGTGCGATTTTCACTATATTATGTTGTTTAGCTGATTACATAACAGACGAGTTCATATGGTATATTGACAGGATGAGGAAACAGGCAGATGGATAGATGATAGATAATAGATAGATGATAGGTAGATAATAGATGATACATAGATAGATGATAGACAATAGATGATTGAGAGATGATAGATAGATAGTTGATAGATGATAAATAGAATATTACTCATCCATTAAAAAGGGTACAGTAATAGGATTGGATTTATTCTTCCACAAGAAAAAATAGAAAACTGGTCAAAATATATAAGACACATATTTTGAAACATTAGGTATCAGATACCATAGGACTGCAGTCCCTGAGAGAGGAATAATAGCCAAAATGAGTCCCACTTTCTCCCCAGGCTTCCGTATGGGAGCAATATTGGAACCCACACTTAGGGAGAAGAATCCCAGAGAAGGCAGGATCACCTGAGTTGAGAAAACAATCAAAATTCAAAGCTGAAGAAAATGCAATATGTAGGAAAGTGATAAAGACAGAAGGAAGCCAGAGATCATCATTATGATTCCTTTATAACTCTTGCTAAATCCTAAGCCAGACTTACACAAGATGAAATTCCAAGAAGCTCAGCAAAGAACAGCCTCCAGGGATCTGGAAACTGAATGATTCCTAGACCTCACACTGCAGGATGGCATGATAGCTTTGACTAGACAAAGTGGAGAATCCTCACTCATCATCCAGGATGTCTTAGCAGGTACTATGAAAGTAAGGGTCATGGCCTATTAATAGTGCTAAACTAGCTCTGGGTTAAAGGCTGCTCTAAATTGACCTCACTGAATTTAAAGAATAGTGTCACACACACACACACACGCACACACACACACACACACACACTTCTCAAGTTTATAAACTGCTTGTTACAAAAAAACACAAATACCGTTCAAAGGAAGGCAATAAAATCTAAGTACTCAGTAAGGTAATATCCATTAAATGTAATAATACAATAAATGTAATATCTATTATATGATTAAAAAATAACCTAAAATGCCAAGAAGCAGAGAAATAAAACCCATACACAGGAGAAAGTTAGTGACCCATAAAATGACAAAGAAGAAATAATTTGCAAGATGTTAGAAGTATCATACATATATGAGAAGATTATGTGGTTCTTATTCTTTCTTTTATTAATGTGACATATCACATTGATTGATTTGTGGATATTGAACCAGCCCTGCAGCCCAGGAAAAATCCCACTTGGCCATGGTGAATAATTCATTTAATGTATTGTTGCATCAGGTTTGTTAGTATCTTGTTGAGAAATTTTACATCCATGTTCATCAGGGAAATTGGTCTGTAGTTCTCCTTTTTAGTGGGGTCTTTGGTTTTGGAATCAAGGTAATGTTGGCCTTGTAGAATGAGTTTGGAAATGTTCCCTCCATTTCTAATTTTTGGAACATTGTCAAAAGAAGAGGTGTTAACTCTTCTTTAAATGTTTGGAAAAATTCCCCTGGAAAGCCATCCAGTCCTAGACTCTTGTTTGTTGGGAAATTTTCGACTACTGATTCAATTTCTTTACTGGTTATGGGTCTGTTAAAATTTTCTCTTTCTTCCTGTTTCAGTTTTTGTATTTTATATGTTTCTAGAAATTATTCCATTTCTTCCAGATTGACCAACTTGTTGGCATATAACCACATGATCCTCTCAATAGATGCTGTAAAAGCATTTGACAAAATACAGCATCCTTTGTTGATTAAAAACCCTCAAGAAAGTGGGGATAGAAGCATCATACCTCAAGATAATAAAGGCCATATACCAAAAACCTACCGCTAATATCATCCTCAATGGAGAAGAACTGAGAGCTTTCCCCCTAAGGTCAGGAACGTGATAAGAATGTCCACTCTCACTCTCACCACTGTTATTCAACATAGTCTTGGAAGTCCTAGCCTCAGCAATCAGACAACACAAAGAAATAAAAGGCATCCAAATTGGCAAGGAGGAAGTCAAACTTTCACTCTTCACAGATGATATGATACTCTATGTGGAAAACCCAAAAGACTCTACGAAAGAACTTCTAGAACTGATATATGAATTCAGCAAAGTCACAGGATATAAAATCAATGTACAGAAATTGATTGTATTTCTATACACCAATAACGAATCAGCAGAAAGAGAAATCAAGGAATCGACCCCATTTACAATTGCACCAAAACCCATAAAATACCTAGGAATAAACCTAACCAAAGAGGTGAAAAACCTATACATTGAAAACTACAGAAAGCTTATGAATGAAATTAAAGAAGACCCCCCCCCTCAAAATGGAAATATAATCTGTGCTCATGGATTGGAAGAATAAATATTGTTAGAATGCTGATACTACCCAAAGCAATCTGCATATTCATATTCAATGCAATTCCTATGCAAATAACACCAACATTCTTCACAGAGCTAGAACAAGCAATCCTAAAATTTGTATGGAACCAGAAAAGACCCTGAATAGCCAAAGCAATCCGGAAGAAGAAAACCAAAACTGGAGGCATCACAATTCCAGGCTTCAAGCTGTATTATCAATTATCAAGACAGTGTGATACTGGCACAAGTATGATAGATCAATGGAACAGAATAGAGAACCCAGAAATGGACCCACAAACATATGGCCAACTAATCTTTGACAAAGCGGGAAAGAATATTCAATGGAATAAAGACAGTCTCTTCAGCAAGTCATGCTGGGAAAACTGGACAGCAACATGCAGAAGAATAAACCTGAACGACTTTCTTACACCATACATAAAAATAAACTCAAAATGGATGAGAGACCTAAACGTAAGACAGGAAGACATTAAATCCTAGAGGAGAAAACAGGCAACAACCTGTTTGACCTCAGTCACAGCAACTTCTTACTTGACATATCTCCAGAGGCAAGGGAAACAAAAGCGACAATGAACTATGGGGACCTCATCAAGATAAAAAGCTTCTGCACAGTGAAGGAAACAGCAAAACTAAAAGATACCTGATGGAATAGGAGAAGATATTTGCAAATGCCATATCATTAAAGGGTTAGTATCCAAAATCTATGAAGAACTTATCAAACTCAACATCCAAAAAAACATATAACCCAGTGAAGAAATGGACAAAAGACATGAATAGACACATTTCTAAAGAAGACATCCAGATGGCTCATAGACACATGAAAAAATGTTCAACATCACTCATCATCTGAGATATGTAGATCAAAACCACAATGAGATACCACCTCACACCTGTCAGAATGGCTAAAATTAACAAGTCAGGCAACAACAGACGTTGCTGAGGATGAGGAGAAAGAGGAACCCTTTTGCACTGTGAAAACCTATTAACTTGATAACCAGTGAAAATATCCTTCAAAAATTAAATCCAATGAGAGAATGAAAGTACAAGTCAACTAAGGTAAAACATTTGCAAAACTGATATCTGATAAAGAACTCTTATCCAAAACAAGCAAAGAACTTTTGGGATGTCCAGGTAGCTCAGGCAGTGGAGCATGTGTCTCTTGATTTCAGCTCAGGTCATGATGTTGCAGTTCATGGGATCAAGCCCCACACTCTTTGCGTGGACCCTGCTTGGGATTCTCTCTCTCTCCTCTCTCTCCACAATAAGAAAACAAACAACCCAATTGAAAAAGAGGCTGAAATATCTGAAGAGACATCTCACCAAAGAAGATATATAAATATCTTCTTGATAAGTATATGAAAAGATGCTTAACATCCTATGTCATCAGAGAATTGCAAATTAAAAAAAGGAAAAAAACAAGATACCACCACACACCTACTAAAATGGCTAAAATCCAAAACACTGACAACACCAAATGCTGAAAAGGATGCAGATAAAGAGTAACTCCTTATGGGAATGGAAAATGCACCGCCATTTTGGAAGACAATTTGGCACTTACTTACAAATGCGAAACATCGTCTTATTGTACAAACCACAAATCCTGTGCCTAGAAATTTAGGGGTATGATGAAATGAGATGAACACTTGTGTCCGCACAAAAACCTTTACACAGATATTACGGCAAAGTATACAAAGGTCTGGAAGAGGCAAAACTATGGAGACGGTCAAAACATCAGTCTTTGTGAGAGATTTGGAGAGGAAGTAGAAGAGGGATCACAGGACAATAAAACTATCCTGCATAATACTATAATGATGGATACAGGACATGATGCATCTGTCAAAATTCACAGAACTGGAAAAACAAAGATTAATCCTTAATGTACGTTATCGGCCTTATATAATAACATGGTATCCATATTTGTTCATTATTTAAACAAATGCACCACACGGGCAAAGTGTTAATATCAGGGAGGATGGATGTCTTTCCATGTGTCTGTTGTCCATATACATGTTTTCTTTGGAGAAATGTCTGCTCATGTCTTTTGCCCATTTAAAAAAATGCTTATTTACTTTGAGAGAGAGAGAGAGAGAGAGAGAGACTGTGCACAAGTTGGGGGGAGACAGAGAAAGAGGGAACGAGAGAATCTGAACCAGGTTCTACATTCAGCACAGGGCCTGATGCGGGGCTGGATCTCACAACTGTGAGGTCATGACCTGAGCCAAAATCAATAGTCGGGTGCTTAACTGACTGAGCCCCCCAGGCTCCCCTCTTTTGCCCATTTTTAATTGCATTATTTGTTTTTTTGATGTTGAGTTTTATAAATTCTTTATACATTTTGAGTACTAACCCCTCATTGGATATGTCATTTGCAAATATCTTCTCTCATTCAGTACTTTTTTTTTTTTTATTTTGTTGATTGTTTCCTTTGCTATGCAGAAGATTTTTAGTTTTTTAATTTAACATTTATTTATTTTTGAGAGACAGAGCATGAGTGGGGTAGGGGCAGAGAGAGAGGGAGACAGAATCCGAAGCAGGTTTCAGTCTCTGAGCTGTCAGCACGACATGGCTTGAACCCACGAACCGCGAGATCATGACCTGAGCTGAAGTCAGACACTTAACCGACTGGGCCACCCAGGTGCCCCTGAAAGCTTTGTATTTGGACATCACCCCAATAGTTTAGTTTTGTTTTGTTTCCTTTGCTTCAGCAGACCTATCTAGAAAAATGTTCTTATGGCCAGTGTCAGAAAAATTACTACCTGTGCTTTCTTCTAGGATTTTTATGGTTTCAGGGGCCACATTTAGGTCCTTAATCACTCATCATCAGGGAAATGCAAATCAAAACCACAGTGAGAATCACCTCGCACCTGTCAGAATGGTTGAAATAAAAAAAACACAAGAAGAAAAAACAAGTATTGGTGAGGCCGAGCAGAAAAGGGAACCCTCGTGGCCTGTTAGTAGGAATGCAAACTGGGGCAGCCACTGTGAAAATGGTATGAAAATTCCTCAAAAAATTAAAAATAAAACTACCCTTTGATCCAGCAATCACAGTACTAGGTATTTACCCAAAGATCAAGAAAACACTAATGTGAAAGAATATAAGCATTGCTATGTTTACAACCCTAGCCAAATTATGGAAGCAGCCCAAGTATCCGTCGATTGATGAAGAGATAAACAAGAGGTGGTACGTATACACACACACACACACACACACACACACAATAGGATATTATTCAGGCCTGAAAAGAATGAAATCTTGCCATTTGTAGCAACATGGATGGAGCTAGAGAAATTTTAAGTGAAATAAGCCAACTTACAGACAGACACATACCATATGATTTCACACAGAGCCAAAACCTAGTCGGACGGATGCTTAACCAGGTGAGCCACCCAGGTGCCCCTATTTTTTTAATTTTTATTTTTCAATGTTAATTCTAGTGTAGTTGACATGCAATGTTATATTAATTTTAGGTAACAATAGAGCACTTGATGCTTTAGGAAGCAACCATTTCACGTATATACAAGGCATTATTTCTGTCCTAGAAACAGAGGTAAGCAAGACACAAAGTCCCTGTTCTCAAGCAGTTTACATTTTAGTAAGGAGGCAAAGAATCAGCATAAAATAGTAGTAAATAAATGTCAGATGCAACAAATCTATAAAGAAATTAGTATGTTGTCTCAAAAAAAAGTGTTCTTAACCATAGAAAACCAACCCTTATCCGGGTGAGACTGTATGATAATAAAACATAATGTTCATAAAATATAGTTGATCACATCAATAACAGTAGTGAGAATTCCATTTAAAAATTAGTAAAATGATGGTTTTGCCATAGATAAAGACAAATTATTCAGCCTATGTTTAAGGAGGACAATCGTATGTAAAGCAAAGGGCACTTTGTCTCTGGAATGTAAGTTTGGTCAGGAGTATTCAATTATAGCTGAAATAAAGATGAATGAAGGCGACAATAGGTGACTAGTGGAGACAACCAACCCCTATATTTTAGAACCTAAACTTTGTGGAAGCATTATGGATTGCTTTGACCAACTCATTACCACTTTACATTTCTCTCAGCTTGGAGACTTGAGTTTTTCGTGTTTTGAATCGTTTTGTTTTGTGTTGTTTCCTTAAAACAGAAAAATAATCCAGATTATCTGAGACCTGTCAGACAGGGTTGGCCATACAGCATTCTCTGGGAAGAACTAGTCTAAGCATAAAGCCAATGTTTTCAACTCTTCTGTGCCCCAAAGACACAATGGTCTACACTTCGAGTTACTTAAGGAACAGAGCATAACCCAAAGTCTTCATTTGGAATTTCAGGGGGGAAAAAAAAAAAAAGTCCAGTCAACTGGATGAGTAATCCTCTGAGGATACCAAACATTCACCACTAACAGAGAGCTTGACAGAGATCCATTTGTCTGACGGTATCCATAAAGTTGGAGTGTTTGGGCTCTACTACTATTATGTCTGAATGGGGAACATAAAGGACTCTCAGCTGGTGACAAGGGGAGGAAAAACCATTTCCTCAGAAATGAAACTATGAACACACCTGCCAGTTATATGGGGCGGGGTGGGGGGCGGGGGAGCGATAATCAGTTTGAATGAATTCAAAATAATGCACTAACAAAATACATGGAGAAAAACACAAGTTGAAAATAATTAACCAGAAGAAGACAACTGTAGATTTTTTAAACGCTGATAAGATTTTAATTTGCTCCAAGTTGAAAATAACTACATTGCTGGTGGTTTAAGGCACATAATGAGCAATTAGATCACACATGATAGATTCAGCAGTGAAATATTATCCGTTAACAGCTGGAACTCATAAAAGCATAGCACAGTGTGAACATGAAGTTTGTTAGAATAAACCATCTGCTGAAAAATACTATTCTGCAAATTAAAAATAAAGTTAAAACATTATTTGCCTTATTTAATAGATTTGTGAAAAAATGATGAGCTATTGAAAAAGTAGGTACTACGTTAATTAATTCCCTGTATTAGTTGGCTACGGTATGCAGTAGGGTGCTGCATACAAATATTGCTGATTTTCCCATACATATATATTGTGCATTTAGCATAAATTCTTTGAAGATAAATTTCATAGTTAAAGTAGTAAATGTATATTCAAAGTTTTTACTACATATTGCGAATATAGCTTTATTAAGGTTTCAACAATTTACATTCTAAACAATCGTATTAGTCACATTTATTTGTTTTCTCCCTATACCTGCAGTGCCTATTTTATGACCTTTAACCTTCACTGTTTTTACAGGAGGGAACACACAGGTTTAATTTCCACTTGTCTGGTTTCAAGTGTAGAACATCTTCCTAGATTTGTGTGGCCAGGTTGCATTGTGTTTATAGGTGGGTGTGCATGAACGTGGGTGTAAATTTGCCTAGATGGCCTTCACCTACTTGAGACCACACATTCTCGCTTAATGATTACTAAAGTAAGAATATTAACTACTCATATTGCAAAATGTATGTTATGCAATAGTTATCCATGCTATTCTACGCTTTATACTTACTTTAATTTTGCCACTACAATGCATATTTGTAAAAAAACAGAATTATGTCTCTTAATCTTTTTATTTTGGTGTCTGAACTTTTGTTAATAAAATCCTATAACTGCAAAGGATTATATACATAATTAGTTACATTTTTAAGTAATTTTCTAATTTCATTTTTAATTATGTTATTAAATCCAAGTTTTATTTAGATTAATGCTATTATCTGAGTTCAAGATCAATTTGTTTTTCTTGTAAGTTATCACATTCTCCAAAAAACATATACTACCTTTTATATGATGTATTCTAAAAACTTAGGATTGATTAATATAGAAAGATGAAAATATGAGAAAGGGTATTTCATCATAATATTTAGTAACCTATGTATTAATTTAAAATTGAAAAAAAATCTGTGGGTTGGAAAATCCCTATAGTAAGCAAAAGAACATAGTAAATATGCAACGATAATACAAATATTAGAAAATTCATAAGTAAAAATATATTGTAAGTAGAATGGACATTTAGAATATTATAATCAATTTATCAGGCTAAGAAATTCAATTCCTAAGAAAGAAATATGAATATCAATAATGCAAAGTGGATATGTGTCAAGAAACATTTTAAGATTCGTAGGAGAAAAATCACAGAGACAGTAGATAAGTTAGAATAAAAGTGTCAGAATAATGCAGCTAATCATGTTGTCCAAATGGATAAATATATATATATATTTAAATCCCCTGAACTCCAAGAAAACTGAGTTAAAAGCACATGTAGAATCTATTAAATTATCTATATGTTAGGCCATAGAAAATATCAATAGAATTTTGAAAAGTCTAATAAAGCAGACAATACACTTTCTGTCCCAGGTGCAATAAACTTAGAAATGGAAGTACAAAATAAATACTTAGATATTGAAAGAGTTAAAAAAAATGTTTTCAACAACAAAAGAGCAATTTGCAATTGCCAAATATCAAGGACTATGGTTCTCTACTGGTAGCGATTTTGTCCCCATAGGGACATTTGTTAGTATGTAGACAAGGCGAGTGGTGTCAAGGCGAGTGGGGGCTGAATTCTAGAAGGTAGAGGTCAGATTGAGCATTCACCCTTGCACAGAGCAGCCCTCCTACAACATAAAGTTATCTGACCCTATACACCAATAGTACTAATGTTAAAAAAAACTCTTGTCTGGAAAAAAAAAAAAAAAATATATATATATATATATATATATATATGTTCTTAGCTGTTTGAAATTCCCAGGAATAAACATCAATACCCAAAAGGAAAAAAGTGTAAACATTTTAATTGCTGTGTGAAGTCTCAGAAATCCATGCCAACACAGGAGAAGGAATAAATATACAGTGATATTTTGTAAAATTAAGTAAGTGGAGTTCAAAAAAAAAAATCCAAGCTGATCAGAAATCATGGAAGAGAAAAAAGTGTGTCATAAAGATATATATTTTTGAAATATATGGGGAGCCTGGGTGGCTCGGTCGTTTAATCGTCTGACTCTTGATTTCTGCTCAGGTCATGATCTCACAGTTCATGGGATCGAGCCCCACGTCAGGCTCTGCGTCAGGCTCTCTCTCTCTTTCTTCCCTTTCCTCTCTCTCTCTCTCTCTCTCAAAATAAATAAACTTAAAAAAAATAAAAATTAAAAAAAATTAAAAATATGTATATATATGATATTATTAAAAAGTTCTTTTAAAATAGAAAGAATTAAGTAATTTTTTTGGTTGTTGTATGCTAACACAACATGAAGAAATAATATTTTTTTTTGCTAATTCCTCCTCCAAATTCAACATTGCAGTAATTATAACATGGGACAGATATTACAAAAATAATGTAGAGTACAAAATCACTTATAAATACTGATACAAAAATTCCAAAGAAACTAAAAGTAATACCAACAATATTGAAACATGAATACCAAAAAAAATAGCAAGGTTAAACCAATCTCTATCTTACGAATTCAAGTGTGATTCTGAATCAAATGATATAAATAGCCCTGTTAATTAGAACAATTAAAAAATAAACAGGAAGGGTGCCTGGGGGGCTCAGTCGGTTGAGTGTCCGACTTCAACTCAGGTCATGATCTCACGGCTTGTGCGTTTGAGCCCCCACATCGGGCTCTGTACTGACAGGCCTGGAGCCTGCTTCGGATTCTGTGTCCCTCTCTCACTCTGCCCCTTCCTTGCTCATTCTCTCTCTGTCTCTGTCTCTCTGTCTCTGTCTCTGTCTCTCTGTCTCTCTGTCATAAATAAAACATTAAACGAAATTTAAAAAAAAATTAAAAAGTAAAAAATTAATAGATTCTCAATACATATTGAAGATATATTTATTAGAAAGTTATACTCAAGTCTTTGAAATTTCTAAAAGCCGAAGAGTCTGATTTTTTATGCATGCATACATACTCGTGTGTGTGTCAAAGAGAGGGGGAAAGAAGTATTTTTATTTTCATATTTTATTAATTAGAGATAGAGAAGAGGATATATAGACATTAATTTGCACATTCAAAGAGAAACCATCACATAGAGTCTATTATCGTATCTACAGGAAATTAAAGCTGATCAAAACATTTAATGGTAGATAAAATAAAAGTACAATCATTGGAATTGAAGTTGGCATAAAGATTTGAGTTTATACTATTATAGTTTTATAACAGAAAAATTCAAACTTAACCTAAAAATTTGTAGAAAATGAGAGAAAAAATGAAAGTAGTTAACTCCCTTAAAGAGAGTTTTAACTTGCTATATGTTTATCTATTTATCAATTTTTGTATCTATTTATTCAGATATATAAATGTAGGCCTGAGTAAGTAGAAAGGCATAGATGATCCTCAGAAAAAGATTTAGCATCATAAAGACACATTCATCTATCAATTTATTGCAAGCCGAAAGTAAATTTCATCAGTATGGTTCAGCAAATTTTAAATAACCCCAAGATTAAATAACAAACATGTATACTAGCAATAAAGGAAAAATAAAGGGTACATGAAACTCAACAGCTATTAAAATAAATTATTAAGTCTTAGTAAATAAAATGAAGCATTGATTTAGCGATAGATATATTGGAACCTGCAATAGAATAAAAGCTAAAAATACACCCATGTAAGCATGTGAGTTTAGGATGCACTTTTCAGATAACGTTACCGAACAAAGGTCAAAAGTTGGGTTTTTTTTCTTATGGTCTTACTGGCTTGAAGAATCAGGGGAGAGCCAAGATAACTATGACAACAATAGAATAAAAGCACAGTGCGAGGCATCTTTAGAAGCCTACACATTTCACATATAGTTGTAATAAGCACTTTAAATAAACTGACAAGTTAAAGATATAGACACCGATTTTTCTAATAACTACAGTACAGTGCTGTAAATCTGTTTTCTCTTCCTTATGATTTTCTTAATATTTTCTCTTCTCTAGCTTGCTTGCTTTATCGTAAGAATAGAGTATATAATACACATAATGTGAAAAGTATGTGTTAACTGTTTATGTTATTGGTGAGCAGGGTATTCGTAGCTAAGGTTTTGGGGGAATCAAAAGTTTTATGCAGATTTTCCACTTCATAGCGTCAGTGTCCCAACCCCTGTGTTGCTCAAGGGCAATTGTATCCTAATCAGTAGAACAACCAGTAAATGAATATACAAGTAGATATTGACAAAATGTTAATAGAAAATGAAAGTGGGTTTCTAAAAGCATTACTAACACTCATGATTTCCTAAATATATTCAGGAACTAAAAGTTATTATATTTTAAATTCATTAGTGCCTATTTGGTTAAAAACAATAATGTATGAAAAGATGCTCATTATCACTCATCATCAGGGAAATACAAATCAAAACTACAATAAGGTATCATGTCACACCTGTCAAAATAGCTAACATTAACAACACGGGAAACAGCAGATGTTGGCAAGGATGTGGAGAAACAGGAACATACCTGCGTTGTTGCTGGGAATGCAAACGGGTGCAGCCACTGTAGACAATTCTATGGAGGTTCCTCAGACAGTTAAAAATAGAACTACCCTATGATTTAGCAGTTGCACTACTAGGTATTTATCCAAACAATACAAAAACACTAATTCAAAGGGATAGATGCATCCCTATGTTTATAGCAGCATTATTTATAACAGCCAAATTATGGAAGCAGTCCACATCTCCATCAATGCATAAATGAAGAGGATGTGGCATACACACACACATACACACACACACACACACACACACACACACACACACACACTGGAATATTATTCAGCCATAAAAAAGAATGAAATTTTGACAGTTGCAACAATATGGATGGGGCTAGAGACTATAATGCTAGGCAAAATAAACCAGTCATGGAAAGAGAACTACCATATGGTTTCACTCATAGGTAGAATTTAAGAACCAAAACAAATAAACAAAGGAGAAAATGACATAGAGAGAGAGAGAGAGAGAGAGAGAGAGAGAGAGAGAGAAACCAAGAAGCAGACTTAACTATAGACAACAAACTGATGGTTCCTAGAAGGGAGGTGGGTGGAGGCAGGATTAAACAGGTGATGGGGCTTAAGGAGGGCACTTGTGATGAGCGCAGGGTGATGGATGGAAGTGTCGAATCACTATAGTGTATACCTGAAACTGACATCACACTGTATGTTAACTACACTGAAATTAAAATTTAAAAACATGATTAAAAATAAATGTCAAAATATAATAATAATAATAATAATAATAATAATTAATAATATTGTCTTCTATCCTCTCCTCTTTTCTTTCCTCCGGTCTATAAATGTTCACAAGTATATTTTTTATAAATGCTAACACATATACCAAACGGCTATTTTTAAAATGTGTCATTGAGTATGCATCAGGCCTACTCACTCTTCACAAAATTCTAGATCTCTCATATTTACCTGGAGTCCATAATAGTTTGGACTTATCTTACAATTTCATTGATCCAGGAGGGACACGTTACTTCTCTATGCTATGAATTTCTCTGATTGGTAATACATCGTACATAGAATTCCATGTCCGGTTTGCGTGTGGCCTGGGCTCTACCTCAAGCATGGCTTTTGCTCAGCTCTGTTCTAGTACCACTACCTGTCAGTTTGTGGTCGCATCCTGACCGCCCACAGGGAAGCCGGCTGGTGGAAAAACTGTCCATTATGGGCAGAGTGAGGCCCAAATCTTGATGTGCCAGGATAATCTGCAGAACCGTTTTTGTTTTTGTTTTCAGTTTTCAAATATGCTCCATTTTGTATGCTAAATTTTAGGGGTATCTGAGTAAGAGATATGGGCAGGAGAAAGTACCTCACACCAATTTTCTATTTGGTGATTAACTCACTCAGGTTTTCCCCACCCACCACTGTCACCTCTAAATCTCCAAATCTTACTACACTCCAAGACAACAGACAGCACTGAGCATATATATTCTCCCACTGGATTTGCCTGTGTCATTAAGCTTAGTGCTCGATGGGGTTTCTGTTAGAATTTTTTTTATTTAATGGAATCCTGGGTCATCTTCTTCCATCTGGTTCCATCTGCACCATATCAATTTGAAATCACATGCTTATAGAATGTGAAATGTGACTTTTCAATTTCAGCAATATATTTCCCCCCATATTTAGTAGCTGTACTTGCGAGACTCGTTGCTTATATTTAATCAATGGGGAGAAGAGATAGTCTGATTCTTGTCTTACAGTTTGATCTTTCCCCCAGATGAAAAGAATCCTTTTTGTTGAAATATTTGAGCTTAATGAAATTTTGAAAATGAGATGTGATAGAGTATTGTTTGACCATATTTTTCATTTCATTTCTAGTTTTGCACATAATTCTATCATTGCTCTATCCTTCCTCCTACCAGGGTAATTTTTCCAAAGTCTATATTTTGTCACTCTCCCCGTCATTATTGGTAAACAATTAAGTGAAATGAAAACCTAGAGTTTGTATCTTTATCTGGGACAAAAAAAGTAGAATCAAATCTATGTTCACCAATAAACCCAACCAGTCAGTTACATAGATTATTGTGTATTTTAAGGATAGCATGGACCCACTGTCAGAAAAATGATCTCTTCTACCTATATGAATGCCACCGATGTGCATCTATGCAGACATCAATGGAAATTAATTTTTTTTCAAACACTGGATCATATAGATGACAGTACCAAAAAACTAGAAGACACCAGTCTTCATGCTAAAGGAAACAGAGGAAAATAATCATTTATGTGCATTAGGACATATGATGGAAGAGGATTAAAGAACTTTAAAAATCGATGAATTAAAGCTGTTGACACACTAATGCAGATTTAATGCGTTTAACAAATGTTGTCTGGAGGGACCTTATATAGATATCTATGATCGCTTTATTCATAAATGTGCTAGAGGGAAAGATGTTTTCGAGGAAACTAAAATTGAAATTGGGCTATACTTGCTTGAAATAAGAAAAGTCCAAGATTACTGAATATTTTAGATGCCAGATAAAAGAGAATGACAGGTGTGCTATGATAATCAGCAATGGTTGTTAACACAATATATCAGATCAGTATATGAATTAGCTTTTGAATTACAAGGACAAATGGATCAAGCCTTAAGTCTTTAATAGATTGGTCTTCTTATTATGCTGAGATGTCTTTTTCCCTGGTTTTCCACAAGGAGATTACAAATTTGCAAACCTCAGCTGGTCTCATTTTATGCTCCTGCTAAGCCAGAAGCTCTGTAGTTCATCAATCAATGTCTCTAAGTGCTCACAAGTTATATACAGCTTTGTAGCTAAAAACTGCCTTTCCAACTTCCTAAATTATCACCTTCATTTATTCTTGTTTTTTTTTTTGCCATCACTTACTTATTAATCATTCCGAACATAAGAATGTAAGTCGCTATGCCTTTATTGTTCAATGTAGTCAAATTTCTCCAAAGTTAATAATCGAATTCTATTTGCTTTTCAAAGATCAGACTAAGTCTGAGTACGAGTGAATATGTGCTTTGTATTTACATTATTATGGTGTGAATTTGCTGTACTCCTCCATACACACATAAGTAGAGACCAGATCCATACCCACAATTTCAAAGGTCCAACCGAGGAGGCAAAAGGGTTTAAGTTGTAGGACCAGTGGTAGATTATAGTCACCTCTCTTGAGAGCTTTTGGGAACCGGTGGGAGACAAAAGAATATAAATCATTTTAGTCTACAGGTGAATGGACTTATGTCTATCCATGGGAGATAAAATTATGATACCTGTAAAATGCGTACATCCTAATCATCCTAATCCTAAACTCCAGAACCTAGAGCTATGTCAGCTTACATGGCAGTGGGGAGTTAGATTATAAGTGGAGTTGAGGTTACTGAGCAACTAGCTTTGAGATGGGAGGTTGTCCTGGGTGGGAGGACCCAATGTGATCGCAAGTTTCGCTGCAAATGGAAGAAGGAGACAGAAGAGAGATAACTGGAAAAAATAACAACATGAGAGATACTTGGCTCAACATTGATGACTTTTTGATGGAAGAGTGAGGCCGTGAGCCAAGGAAGGCGATCTCCACACGCTGGAAAAATTAAAGAAACAGAGTTTCCCATAAAGCTTCCAGTAGGACAGCAGCCCTGCCAATAAATATAAATTTCTGCCCTTGAGGGGTACCTGGGTGGCTCAGTCAGTGAAGCCTCTGACTTTGGCCCAGGTCATGATCTCACGGTTTGTGGGTTTGACCCCCAGTCAGGCTCTGTGCAGATAACTCAGAGCCTGGACCTTGCTTCAGATTCTGTGTCTCCCTCTCTCTGCCCCTCCCCTTCTTGCATTCTGTCTCTGTCTCCATCAATAGTAAATAAACTTAAAAAAAAATTCCACCCTTGAGTCTTATTTCAGACTTTGGCCTTCAAAACTATATGATAACAACACTTCTTCATTTTAATTCACTAAATTGGTGGTAATTTGTTACGACAGGAAGCTAATACACTAATTTTATCTCCCTCCTGACAGTGCGGAGTCTGCTCGGGATTCTCTCTCTCCCTCTCTCTCTGTCCTTCCCCTCCTCACTTTCTCCGTCTCTCAAAAGAAATAAATAAATTTCAAAAAAAATTTTTTAATTAAAAAATAGATTTGGGAGAAAAAATATCTATTATAAACATAAAGAACTAAAGGAAACCATCTTTTTACTTTATTTTTTAAAACTTTCTTATGTTTATTATTTTTGAGGGAGAGAGACAGAGAGACAGAGTGCAAGCAGAGGAGGGACAGAGAGAGAGAGAGGGAACCACAGAATCTAAAGCAGGCTCTAGGCTCTGAGGTGTCAGCACAGAGCCGGATGTGGGGCTCAAACTCGTGAACCCTGAGATCATGACCTGAGCTGAAGTTGGATGCTTAGCTGACTAAGCCACCCAGGCGCCCCAAGGAAGCCATCTTTAAAGAAGTAAGGAGAGTATGATAACAATGTTCAATCAGGTGAAATTAATTAAGATCAGGTCAGAAGGTTGGGCCCTAATCCAGTATGACAGGTTTCCCTATTAAAAGAGGAAAATTTAGATAGAGATGTATAAGCACACAAGGAGAACACAACATGAACATGAAGGCAGTGATTGAAGAACCCCAAAGATTGTTAGCAAACCACCAGAATTTAGCAAAGGAGCATGGCACAGATTTTCCCTCTCAGTCCTTGAAAGAGCCATCCTGTTGGTACCAGATCTCAGACTTCAAGCTCCCAGAACTAGGAGGCAATAAATGTCTCTTGTTTAAGCCACCCACCCACTCTGGGGTACTTTGCCATGGCAACCCTGGGAAACTAATGCTTGAATCTAACGACAGAGCGCTACATACATGGAGTAAAAACTGACCGAAGAGCAGCATCAGCAAAATGGCGGATGAGGCGGCTGCACTTGTTCATTCCTCCAAAGGGGAAAAAAAGAAGAACAAACATAAACTGTCAGAACCAACTTTGTCCAAATCCTGAAAAATAGTCGATGGATGACAGCAACCAAATGAAAGTGGACTTAAGAACCAACAACTGGAAAATCATAAGAAAATGTGTCAGTTTTTCTTGCCTTCGCTCCAACATCTCTTCAACGTAGTGGCAATATTGAAGCCACAGAAGTTTCTGTTCTTCATGTGGGTTCCTGGTCTCTGGTTCCAGAGGGAACGGAGTAGATTTTATCGTTAAATTGTTGTGTGGGTCTGTTCTAAACTGTCTGGTGGGGCCTGATGGAAGGCTCTCATCTCTGTGTTGCCAGAAAGCAGACCAGAAAAGGGCAGGTATTGTTCAAAAATCCTGCAAGGAGAGTTACAAGATATATGAGGCAGAAATTTGAAGTCAAGACATTCGACAGGACACTAGAGAAAAAGCACAGAAGAAAATATTCAGTGGGTAATGAGCACACTCAAAACAGGCCATGTATATGGTGGGATTTACAAAGTCACATGCATGCATACTTCAAGGCACATGCTCACAAATGACCCAAAAAGACCCTAAGCTTTCAGCCTTGGGCTGGGCCCCAGGCTCAATGTCAGGGAAACATGATATTGAAAGAGTCCTGTAGCACAGACTCAACCTACAAAGCCTGGAGAACGTGTTTGTTTTGTTATTTTTGCCTGTTTTATTTTTGTTTGTTTTGTTGTGTGTATGTTTGTTTGTTCAGCTTTTAGCCTACAAGAAAGTCTCTGTCAAAACATTAGCTGAACATGAGTTAAAGGACAAAAAATTCAGTGACCTCACCCTACAAGAAATACAACTTTATAGAAGTGGTCCGGAAAATTCCACCAAACAAGTGGGCTGCTAGAGCTCTTAACAATGAAACAAAGCAAAAACACACCCACACAAACAAAATAAAACAAGACAAAGCAAAAACTTAATAAATCCCAGGGAAAAGAGAGAATCGGTTTTCTAGATTAGCCATCTAATACTCAAATATCCAGTTTTCAACAAAAATCATGAGGCATGCAAAAAAAAAAAAAAAAAAAAAAGAAAAGAAAAGGAAACTATAACCCATTCATAGAAACAAATTAAATCGACAAGAACTGCTCCATACATCAAACTTACTAGACTAAAACTTTAAAACCACTGGCTTCACTTTGCTCAAAGGGCTAATGGAAACCTGAGAAACAAAATAAAGGAATCAGAAAACAACATATAAGATCAGGAGAATATCAGCAAAGAGATAGAAATTATATGAAAAAAAAAAAAAAAAAAAAAAGGAACCAAATAGAAATTATGGAGCGGTAAACCACCATAGTGGAAAATCGAAATGCACCAGAGCAATTCACTTCAGTGAACTTGAAAAGGAGACCATGGAAGTTATGGAGTCTGGGGAGAAAGAAAAATGAATGAAGAAAAGTTAACAGAGACTAAGTGACCTTTGGGATATCATCAGAATGTCACCCCCCCCCTTTCTTCCTTCCTTTCTCTCTCTCTTTTTTAAATATCTCAATTACTAAGAGATGTGCTAAGTACCTCCACTGTATGAGTGGAGATACTCTTCAGCTTTCTTTGGGAATTGATAACAATTCTAAGGAAAGGGAAAACCAAAATGTATGGTGCAACGGACTGAATATTTGTGCTCCCCTAAATGTGCACGTTGAAATCTTACCACAGGTGTGACAGTAATAAGATGTGGGCCTTGAGGAGGTGGTGAGGTCACAAGGATGAGATAGATTCTCTTAAATCAGATCTGTCTCTTCTGACCCCACAGAGCTTTCTTGCCTTCTTTGTGCTGCGTGAGTGCAGAAGCAGAAGTCACTAATCTAAAATCTGGAACGCGACTCTCCTCTAAACCTGTCCAGGAGAACGCCTTGCTCGTGAATTTCTGGCCTCCTGGACCATGACACGAATTTCTACTGTTAAGCCGCTCAGTCTGTGGTGCTTTGTTGTAGCCCAAGCTGACTGAGACACCAGACTCACATCCAGGCCGCCATACCCTCCCTAACCTTGGCCCCATAACTCTTCGGGCTTCGTGGCTCACTGGTGCTTTCACAAATGTTTTTCAAAATAATTGTTCAACATTTTATATTTTTTAAAATTTATTTATTTTTGAGAGAGAGAGAAAATGAGAGAGAAACAGAGCATGGGTGGGGGAGGGGAAGAGAGAGAGGGAGACACAGAACCTGAAGTAAACTCCAGGCTCCGAGCAGTCAGCACGGAGCCCGACTCGGGGCTCGAACTCACGGACCGTGCGATCATGACCTGAGCCGAAGCCGCATGCTTAACCGACCGAGCCACCTGGGCGCCCCTGTTCAGCTCTAGTTAGTGTAATGCTTATTTTGAATTCTCTGGTCCACATTGCAATTATGGGAAGTTTTGATATAAAAATTATTACATGGATACTTGTGAAATAATGCATTCATCCATTTAACAATTACATTAGTTGCCAAGCTGTGACTGGGGACCTGAACACACAGTGATAAAAATGACTTATTGTCTACCCTCCTAGAGTTTAGGTAAAAAAAAATACCTAAAGAGATGAGTGATTAATTACTTAATCAATTAATTTTACAAAGAATGGAAGCTGTATACACAAAAGAGCATAGTAAGAGGGCGATGAATGATTAAAGCTATTATATTTACATAGAAAATAAATCCTTCCAGAGCAGACTTGAAAGAAGTGAGGAGTGGCCCATGTGAGAAAAGAGAGCTTCTGTGGATAAAGGAACAATTGAAAACGTTATGAGTCAAGTTTTTGGGCAAGGGCAAAAATGTGAGGATACCTTATGCTCTGGCCCAGTAAAAGACAAGTCAGAGAGATATCTTAGAATCAGACCATGATGGCAAAGAGTGTGTAAGTTCTTGTCAACCATGGTATTATTTTGAGTTAATTTCATTTACTTATTTTATTTTAGTGCCTATTTCTTTTTATTTCTTTTATTTTATTTACTTTTATTTATTTCAGTGCCTATTTATTTTATCGTCGATTTATTTATTTTTTGACGAAAGAGAGAGTGCGAGCAGGGAGACAGAGAATCCCAAGCAGATGCCGCTTGGGATCATGACCTGAGTCGAAGCAGGACGCTCAGATGACTGAGCCATCTAGGCGCCCCTATTTTGAATTAATTTTACATGTGATAAGAATACATTAGATAATTTTACCAGGGGATAATATGATCTTGTTTATGTTTCAAGAGGATCTGTCTGGTGCACTTTGGAAAATAAAGGATATGGGTACAGAAAGAACCAGGGAACCAAGTCCTCGGGCTCCAGGAACCCAGGACCAAAGGGCAGTGACTCAGATCGGAATGGCGATAGTGTGGGTGATGGGCCGTGGTCAGCACAGGGATGCATTGTGAAGACAGCACAAAGAGGAGCTGTGGATAAGTAGCATGTGGGGAGTGAGAGAAATGGAGTAGTCAATGGTGACCCCAAGCTCTGGGAGATGAGTCTTGTCAGTGGAAGAAAAACGATGGCCTTCATTATGAGATACTTGGAGAGCGGCGCGTTCAAAACAAACTTGTTTTTAATTCTGATTTGGAAATGCATGGCGACTGTTGTCTCCAGAACCAAGGATTTTGGGGTCCGGAAGCTAGCATTCCATTACAGCCTGTGACTACACAGGCTCGGATATAATCCACGAGAACAAGTTAAAGGACTACGGAGTGATTCTGGAGACAGAAATTAGTGCAACAACATTCTGGTTTGGACAGAGGTGGGCAGTTTCCTTTCTAGACCGAGACTCATTTGTTTGTTTGTTTGTTTATTAATTTGTGTATTTTGTGTTTACGATTTATTTATTTATTTTGAGAGTGAGACTGATTCACAGACAGAGAGTGCAAGTGGAGAAGGGGCAGAGAGAGAGAGAGGGATACAGAGAGAGAATCCCAAGCAGGCTGAGCACCACCAGGGCTCCTAATGGACCAACTGTTGAGATTATGACCTGAGCTGAAGTCAGACACTTCACCGACTGAGCCAGCCGGGTGCCCCTGAAACTCATTTCTTAAAGCCCAGCCAAGAGATTCCACCATCATTTCCAACAATCATTTCAAAGCGTGGTCAGAACCTGAATTTTCTCTTCTCTTTTTTTTTGTTTAAGTGTATTTATTTATTTTGAGAGAGCTAGAGACAGCACGAGTGGGGAAGGGGCAGAGAGAGGGAGAGAGAGAACCCAAGCCGACTCCAAACTGTCCACAGAGAATGGTGAGACCAGTTCACAAACTGTGAGATCATGACCTGAGTCGAATCTAGTGTTTACTCAGAGGCTTAACCCACTGAGCCACCCAGGTGCCCCTCTTCTTAACGCAGCCAACCATCTCAGTAGTCAGGCACATTTAAGCAAATATCAGAGAGAGAATCTGATCCTGAAGACTGCCAAATTACAACAGTCATTCCCAAATTTGCCATGTTTTTGAGTCAAAAAATTAGGTCTTTGCTCAGGAATGAATGATACTTTGAAGTTTTGAAATAGAAAGATTTGAGAGAACTCAAACAACTCTAAATACCTTGATCCTTCAATGCCATGGAGTCCCTTGTGTGCAAAAGTCAGCTTTTTGGATAAAGCTAATCTTTCCTGATTGAAGAATTACGTGTTTGCCTTGCAAAGATACATACATTATCTTCGTGCACCAATCTCTCCTAACCTGAAGTAGCTCCCAGATCTCCAAGTAATGCCAGATAATAGCACACGCAGCTATATATTCAAAAGAAGCCAGTTACAGGATCAGTCTAGAATAAGAAAACTTATCAATATAAATATGGACTTTTTCCCAAGTTACAACCTCAAAAATCTCCGGACGAGTGACAGAATGGATTCTGTGGTGCTCAACCTGGCATGGAAACATAATTTTAAATTAAGGGCTGGAGTGCTGTCTTCATAACAAAGTAGGGGAAAAAAATGTAATATCACGCCCCAAGAGGGATTTAAAAAATTAGTGTCAACATCAAAACTTTAAAATGCAAAGGATAATTATTCCTAGCAGATTCACAATTACATCCTGTGTTCGTTTTGCCCAGAGAAGGTATAGTTCTGGGAGAATGACACTGAATTAATGGGAGTGGGGGAACTCTGTGCTTTCGATTATGACTCCCCACGTCCTCTTTTTGCTGAACAAATTAACAAGGCTCTTGGCATGTGGTATGTGGTTATTGATAAAGTTATTGATTTTTTTTCTCTATGCGTGCATTATTCAGTATGGGAGATGTTAGACAAATATGGCCCTTTAAATTTAATTACCATTAAATAAAGTTAAATGTTTATGCTCTCAGTCACTGATTAGCTCACTAAAAACTATCATCAGCCATTGCTTGTGTAACCAGAGACCCCTCATCTAACGATCATTGGAGCTCCCTTAGTTAAGAGGCGCCCTCACCAATGTTGAAGATGTTAACTCCTGACATATTTTCTGTTAACAGAATACTCATGAGCCTCTTCCTACAACCAGCACCTAAGGAATTATTTTATAACTTGGTTCATTTTGAAAATTTATGCCCTTTAACTGTTTCGAAATATTAGTTTCCCAGCAGTGAAATTCAAATTCGTAAAATACCTCAGGACAATGCAAGTCAAGAGGTTCAAACCCGAAACGATCCATTTTACGACATGTGGTAAAACCCTCATAATCACCTAAGTGAAAACAAGAATTGATCTTAAAGTTCTGCCTTTCCCTCATCTCCTCAACTAATCAATATTCAGATCTTTTTATTTTGCCTCCAAATACCTATGCTTATGCCAGCTGGTCTCTGGTTTCTAGATTTTCCACATTCTGTGATGTTACCCCTGCCTCCCGACCTTCCTGTCTTCAAACGTATTATCCACATATCCACTGAGTGCGAGTATACAAAATAAATATTAGTATGTCATTTTCCTGATGTAAACTCATAGTCAGCAGCTTCCAGGTAAAATCCAGGCTCTTAGCTGCATATACTCCAAGCTTACCTGCATTTTTTTTTTTTTAATGTTCTACCAGATTCTTCTTTTCACATTGTACTCCGTGGGGCTTCTATTTTGTTTTCAGTGTATTTGTTCACTACTCAAATACCCCCACACACTTTTATTCCACTGGCTGGTTCTTAATCATCTTTAATGACACAGTCGTAGCAACTAAATGAAAGGTAGATGTGCTGTGTCTCAGCCAGACTGATCCCTAACATCCTAGTGTCTGAGGGAAGGTTATACACAAAGACTTACATATCATATAATTAAAATCAAGCTAATAAAGTGTTAACTAAAAAGTATCCCCCCCTACTAGAATGACAAAAAACCCCTGCATAATAACAAATTAAAGAAATATATGCAGATTTATGCCTGTGTTGTCAAAAATTGCCAAAATATATAGGGCTATTGCATTGGTCGATTGATTGATTGATGATTGACTGATTGATTGCACATGTCTGGGTAGACCGTTTGTGGGCAGGAGATGTTTGAATGCATAAAATAGGCAAACACATCACTGAAAAATGTATATGTTGATTTCACATCATTTATTTACCCAACCCCTACAGTAGCAAAATTGCAAATGATTTTTGTCAAGATGTTTATGTAATGTGTGTACTATTGAAAGCAATAGTCAATATATCCAAAAAGTACAAAACTGGAATATATTTTCAAAAGTAGAGTAATTAAAAAGTTAAGACTTTTATATAGGTTCTCAAAGATATTTTTCTTTTTTTAAAAAAAAAAAAGTTTATTGCTTTATTTTGAGAGAGAAGGAGACAGAGAGTGGGCGGGGGCAGATAGAGAGGGAGCGAGAGAGAATCCCAAGCAGGCTCTGGACTAATCTGCATGGGGCCCAAAGTGGGAACTGATCCCACAAACCGTGAGATCATGATCCTACTGAAATCATGAGTGGGATGCTCAACTGACTGAGCCACCCAGGCGCCCCAAAGTTATTTTTCTTCAAATATCCAAAATTGTTTATTGTAATAGGAGGGCAAATGCAAATTATAACTGACAAATATTTAAAAATTAAATCCAAACGAAGTAGAGCTAATATTTTTATTTTTTATGATATTAAGTATAGCGTAAGAATAAAAATATGAACAAAACCAATGTGAAGGCTCATGTAAATAATCAGTATGACACTTGAAGCATGTTGCACATACAATGGTACTTATGCAAATTTAATAGTATATGAGTTGTTTAATATAGTAGACCCCTTGTCCGTTCCAAGATCCCCAGTGGATGCCTGAAATCATGGATAATACCCAACCCTATATATATATATATATATATATATATATATATATATATATATTATGGTTTTTTTCCTATCTGTACATACCTATGATAAATTTTATTTTAAATTTTTTTAACGTTATTTATTTTTGAGACAGAGAGACAGAGCATGAACGGGGCAGGGGCAGAGACAGAGAGAGACACAGAATCTGAAGCAGGCTCTGGGCTCTGAGCTGTCAGCACAGAGCCCGACGCGGGGCTCGAACTCACAAACCGTGAGATCATGACCTGAGCTGAAGTCGGACGCTTAACTGACTGAGCCACCCAGGCGCCCCTATACGTTTTATTTCATAAATTTGTCACTGTAAGAGATTAACAACACTAATAATAAAATAGAACGATTATAACAATACAATGTAATGCAAGTTGTATGAATGTGGTCTTTCTCTCAAAATATCTTGTTGTACTGTACTCTTCTTGTGCTGATATGAGATGATAAAGTGTCTATGGGATGAGAGGAAGTGATGTGAATGACGTAGGCATTGTGACACAGCATTAGGCTAGTACTGATCTTCTGACAATGCGTCAAAAGGTGGACCATCTCCTTCTGGACCACAATAGACATTGGGTAACGGAAACCATGGAAATAGAAACCATCTATAAGGGGGGGAAGTCTACTTTATGTATTTCAAAATACACCTCAGGATTATTTTTCATTAATAACATAAGTGAAATAGATGCTTACAAGTAGATTATAATTTTTCAGTAATATACAGCATCCAATTCCACATTTCTCTACATTTCCAAGTTTGTGGGTCCTAAGGTTCCCAGGAATCAGTGTGAGTATCACAACAGTTGTGATTCATGGAAAATGATTTAACATGTTAAATAACTTATCTTTCTTTTAACCAAAGACGTCTGTCATTTGAACTTTCCCAAACTTCTCACACTGCTCCCTCCATGAGCCTGACATACATAGGGTTTGTTCAAATTAATTGCCTATTGATTAGAGGTTCTCGTCATGATCCATTCCTGTTGGTACAGGCACAATGCAGAGGGTCTCCTGGCATTCTTTTTCTTTTGGGGACATAAGGCAAAGATACAGAGAAGTAGGTCCTTGGTGACTGAAAGGTATTACTTAGAAAAGTGAATGTTTATGAGTCGCCTGGGTGGCTCAGTCCATTAAGCGTTTGACTCTTGATTTAGGCTCAACCACTGGTCCCCCAGTTCATGGGTTTGAGCCTCGCATCAGACTCTGTGCTGACAGCACGGAGCCTGCATGGGATTCTCTCTCTCTCCCTCTCTTTTTGTCCCTTCCCCGCTTTCTCAAAATAAATAAGTAAATACACATTAAAAAAAGTGAATGTTTATGATATGGATCACACTGAGCCAACAGTGAGCATGAAATTCTGAGTAATGGCACTGCCTGCACATTCTATATTATTGATTGATTCATTCTTTCATTTATCCATCTATCCATTCATTTCTTCACTTATTCACTTCTTTGCATGGAGAGGGGTGTTTGCTGAGGCCATTTCAAGCACAGAGACCAGAACGGGACCTTTCTTGTCTGTGTCTAAGAATTGTACAGTCAATTGAAAAACGGTAATAAGTTTTGGAAAGAGTGTATTTCACACTGGGAACATCATTAAATACATCCATGTGGCATCTCTTGTAAGCTGATTGTCAGAACAACTCTGTAACATAGGCAGTCTGAATACCACTCACCACCTAGTGAATTAATAAGATGTTTGAGAGTTGTGTTAAAGAACCTGTATTTTTAACTGGCTCCTAACTGCAGAATACAGTTTGGGAAACTTGTCCACATGCCATCAGCAACTTTAAGTTCCATGGTACGTTTTACTCCCTTTGCTTAGTGGGAGCCTGGCACCTAGCAGGTGCTGAATAACAAAAGTCTAGGTCAGCAAAAAAAGCAGTTTGACCCTCAGCAAACAAACACCTGCTAATACCTTTCAGATAAACATTAGCGAGGTATTCTCCTATTACAGAAATGAAGAGGTTATTTCTGGCCAGGCAAAAGTGGAGCATCTTGAGAGGAAAGAAAAGACTGGTGGCCGCTGAGCTCTAACACTAAAGAAGGACTCCACAGAGTTACGGTATGTGCCAGGGTTTTATTTTAACAAAAAGAAAAATCACGGAAACAGGAGATAAAAGAAATTTTCATTTTGATGTGTGACATTTGAACTAAGTCGAGGAAACTAATTTTTAAAAACTGACATGGACAATCAAGACTAATACTTTAGGGACGCCTGGGTGGCTCAGTTGGTTCAGCAGCTGACTCTTGAGTTCAGCTCAGGTCATGATTTCACAGTTTGTGAGTTTGAGCCCCACATCGGGCTCTGTGCTGACAGCACAGAGCCTCCTTGTGATTCTCTCTCTCTCTCTCTCTCTCTCTCTCTCTCTGCCCCTCCCTCACTCATGCTTTCTCCCTCTCTCAAAATAAATAAACTTAAGAACAAAAGAATAATACTGTAAATAAGTTATTACATATTTCATTTTAAAAATATTCTAATTTTGGGGCCCCTGGGTGGCTCAGTCAGTTGAGTGTCCGACCTCAGCTCAGGTCATGATCTCACAGTTCCTGAGTTCAAGCCCCATGTCTGGCTCTGTGCTGACAGGTCACAGCCTGGAGCCTGCTTCAGATTCTGTGTCTCCCTCTCTGCCCCTCCCCTGCTCACGCTCTGTTTCTCTCTGTTTCAAAAATAAACATTAAAAATTGTTTTCATCTTCAAATTTTATTCTAATAACTAAATATGTTGATTATAAAAATATAATACAAAAAAGGGAAAAAGGGCGTGTATGTCTATATATTTATGTATGCATATATGATTATCTATTTACTTTTTTACCAGTTCTATATGAATTCTTTTAAAAACCTATTTTAATGAATTTAGCATACTTAGGAAGAATTGGTGCATATATTTCTTCATTAATTGCTGTACATTCCAACATCGACTTTAATTTTGAAACTATATTTTTATCTCATTCCACACTCATAGTAGTTGAATTTATTTCCAGTATTCTACTTTTATTACTATATGTCTCGCAACTAATATTTTTCCCCAATGAACTTAATTATGTTTTGAGGAACATTCCTAGAAGATGGCTATGTTACGCTTTTTTTAAGCTTTTCTTACGCATTTCCAAATCGCCATCCCAAAACATACACTAATCTCTAATCCCATCACCAGTGTCTGAGACTATCCGGGACTCTCATTCTTCATATATCCATCTGCAATGTAAGCCTTAACACTCTTTTGGCACAGCCTGGAGCAGAAGGTGACATACAGGGAAGAAATATCACGTAGAAGGCTTTGGTTGCTTGAGGAATGTTAGTTAGAAGCTCTGCTCTTGGGCCACCTAGAAATAAACTTCTCTAACATTCTGTAAAAGCTGTTTGCCTCATTTTGGGCCAGGATCAGGGCTGCACTGGTCAGGGATACATGCATGGCACAAATATTTTCTGTCAATGCTGCTTAGGGATAAACAAAATAGGTATCGTGGCAAGGCAATAATAATTTTGGAACGTGCTCTTACAGTTTATAGCCTAAGCACCTTGGATAAATACCTGTACAAGCAGAGAGACAGGGGACTCCTCTCCATGCTGGAGCGTGGCAAACAGAGTCCTGCCTCTGGGCCTTTGCACCTGCTTTTCTCTGTGCCTGTGGTTCTCCACCTCCAGGTGCTTTCTTGACTTACTTTATCATTTCAGACCATTCTCCTTAGCCATTCTCTAAAAAGATTTTTCTTACCACCTGATTTAAAGGAATGAAGTTGGAATACTAAGTTTAATTCTTCATCACTCAGCAATAACTGAAAACCACAGCCAAGATAATAGACTGTGACTTCCACTGGTCTTTCAAATTCTGCCTGATCTAATTTTTTCACCATATACTCTTAGTGAGGGCTGGTTTGGTTGCTTTCTTATATTGCAGCTCTTATGGTTGTTGTTTTTTTTTTTTTTTTTTTTTTTTTAATGAGGCAGTTTTTAAAAATTATTTTCAAGTATTTACTGTTACGGAAGGGACTAGATTCTCTCTTAATGTGATTTCTATCTTTGGAATCAGTGCCGAATCACAAAAGCTCACCCCATCTCCATGATTACCACACTAGACTAGGTTGACATCATCTCCTACAAAGATCATAGCAGTAGGCACCTACTGTTCTCCCTGATTAGTTCTCTAATCCTTCTGGTATTTTCCCCTCTCCTCCAGAATAAAAGCCAAAGACCCTACATGGACTTAAAGACTCTTTTACTTAGGTTCCTGTGGCCAACCTGACCTCAGCCTCTAACCCACACTCTGTTGGCTTCGGGTTCATTAGCCTCCTGAGCATTTCCAATTTTTTTTTTTTAATGTGTATTTCTTTTTGAGAGAGAGAGACAGAGCATGAATTGGGGAGGGGCAGAGAGAGACACACACACAGACACTGAAGCAGGTTCCAGGCTCTGAGCTGTCAGCGCAGAGCCCGATGCAGGGCTCGAGCCCATGAATGGTGAGATCATGACCTGAGCAGAAGTCGGACTTTCTACCAAATGAGTCACACAGGCGCCCCTCTCCTGAGCATTCCTAAAGCAGTCCAAGCTCACAGCTGCCTCAGGGCCTTTGCACTTGCTTTCCTTTCTGACTATAGTATTATACCTTTCAGAAATTCACAGTTTACTGCCTCACTCTCTGTAGGTCCCTCCTCAATTGTTACCTAATTAGAGTGGCATTTCCCTAAGTACACACGCACGGGCACACACGTGCACACACATGCACATACACTATCATTTGCTAATCTCCTACCCACTTTTTCTTAGAACGTGCAATTAGCAGAGAAGATATTTGCTTGTTTATTGTTCTCCCCACCCCATCACCCCGCCACCCTTGAGCACAGCATCTTAAAAACAGGACTGTCTGTTCTCCCTCCTGCTGTATCTTTGAGCATATGATTGGTGTTTAACAAATATTTGAATAAATGAATTAATAAATTCTAATGGAATCTACAACATTTTGACATGAACTAAGTCAGAAATACATTATTTTCTTGTGCTTGTAGAGCCCTGAGGGTCTCTTGACACAGTCTAATTAAAGATCTCCATTTAATGCCTCCATCATTCTCCAAGATTAATGCTGTCACAAAGAAGATGACAGAAATAAGTGTTTAAATTTTTGCATTAAAACTTGCAGGACAAAGCTTAAAGAATACGATACCCAGTGCCAGAAATATAGCTGTCATTACACTTTTATAATATAATTAATTCCTCTTTCCTTGTTTTATGTATCAAGAGTTGTTTTGTTTTACCCTTTAACTCTAAATCTCTATACTTATTTAAATAAGTGATTATGCAATCGGTGAAGTGATTTTCCTGAATTATTTCCAGATCGGCAGGACACTGATTAATAACTCATTATAATGTGCTTTAGCAAAACTACCCCATTTCGTTCTCAAAAGAGTTCCTTGCGAAAGGTCCCATTTATAGTTAGAGAAACTGAGAACCATACTCCTGGAATAGCTAGGATGATTTCATTAAATAATTACATTAAATGTGATTTCATTGTGATTTCTTTATTTTTTTAACTTTACATCTCTCCTACTGTTATACGATGATTTTTACAGGAATAAGATTTCTTTTTTTTCTAGCTCATAGCCTCTCGGTAAATTAAGAGCAATCCTGCAGTCCAAAATACATAAATAGGGGTCCTTGGGGGGTTCAGTCCGTTGAGCAACTGACTTCAACTCAGGTCATGATCTCACCATCCATGAGTTCGAGCCCCACGTCGGGCTCTGTGCTGACAGCTCAGAGCCTGGAGCCTGCTTTCAGATTCTGTGTCTCACTCTCTCTCTGCCCCTCCCCTGCCCATGATCTGTCTCTCTCAAAAATAAACATTAAAAAAAACAACAAAATACATAAATAAATTTGTGTCCTGCTGTTGTTGCATAAAATCTGGAAAATATTGCACCACCAGGAAAACTCATTTATATACATACAACACACTGAATTTATCTCACTGGTTTCAAGAAGCTCTCAGCCTTTCAAAGAACACATGTAATTTAGGTTTTTGTTTCTTGGTATGAGAAACAATACCAACCATGAAATTTAAATTCCAATCAGCCAATCTTCTCATTGTTTCCTGAGCACAATGTATTGGACTTTTTTGTGTCTTGTTTATGGAGGTTTTGTGTCCAATGATGCCTTAACTTTTTACACACAGCGTTCTGAATCCTACCAATCTTCAGGGATATTTTACAATCTCCATCACAAAATCATGAGGTTTTGAGCCTGCATTGAGCTATCCAATCTCAGAAAGTTTATATTAATCTGTTTAATGTAATAATATATGTTAATATTATATACATACATATATAGGCTATGTTAATATACTTTGTGTATACATATATAACTTATTTATACACAAAATTTTATAACACAGAGGCAACCAATAAGCAGATTTCTTCTTTTCTTTTAAACATTTACTTATTTTTGAGAGACAAAGAGAGAGAGGGAGGGACAATGAGAGAGGGAGAGACAGAATCCCAAGCAGGTTCCACACCGTAAGTGCAGATCCCGAGGCGGATCTCAAACCCACGAATGGTGAGATGATGACCTGAGCCAAAATCAAGAGTTGGCATTTAACTGACAAAGTCACTCAGGCACCCCAAAGAGATTTAACAAATGTTAATTTTATGCATTTTTTTTTGGTAAGGTAAATTGATTTTAAGAACATAAGATATTACAGATATACATAGATGGTTGTATCTTTTCTCTATTTCATTCTTCTTAACCTCAGTTCCCCATGAAAACTTTGTTACTCAATGATCTAGAAATAAATATTTTTTTTACGTTTCCTACAAATTGTGATTTATTACCATAACCTTATGGCACTATAGATACTGTGTGATTATTGAATGTTTATAAATATGCCATAGTAGACATGTCTCTAAGAAATATTTTAAAAATGATCACTGTTAGGGGCGCCTGGGTGGCTCAGTCAGTTAAGCGTCTGACTTTGGCTCAGGTCATGATCTCGTGGTTTGTGAGTTCGAGTCCCGGGTTGGGCTCTGTGCTGACAGCTCAGAGCCTAGAGCCTGCTTCTGACTCTGTGTCTCGCTCTCTCTCTGCCCCTCCCCTGCTCACGCTCTGTCTCTCTCTGTCTCAAAAATAAATAAAACATTTAAAAAAATGATCACTGTTTTCAAGATTTAAAGTTGACACATATAGATCTAGTTTGCTGTGTTACGAAATGATGATACGATACTATAACATTAACATTTAGAGTTTTGCTAAATTTCTATTGCTAGAATTGGAAATTCAGGATCATAGGCACTTCTTTTTAAAATTGATTCATTCTTGCCACATGCATCTTCCAAACTTGGATTTCCCAGTTTACAGTCTTCTCCACAGAACAAGTGAATTTCTGTAACCCTGCATCTTTTCCAAACTTATGAAAATGAAACGGCATTACCTTTTGCCTACTCCGATTATTATTAAGTTGAGCATCTTTACATGTTTATCAGACATGTGGTTGTCCTTTCCTATAAATTATCTGTGTAACAACCTGTGCTAGTTTTTCTATGGGTTATTTTGTTTCTTATCTATGTAAAATTCATCTGTAGGTATTCTCTGATTTTTTCATCATAGGTCATACTGATGTTTTCTTCTTAAATTACAATTTTGGTCATATATTTAAGTCATTAATTAGTCTATACTTCATTTGTTTTTTTTTTTTTTAAATTGTGTATGATAGGGATTAAATTTCTTTATCCTAGGGGCGCCTGGGTGGCTCAGTCGGTTGAGCGACCGACTTTGGCTCAGGTCATGATCTCCCGGTTTGTGAGTTCGAGCCCTACGTCGGGCTCTGTGCTGCCAGCTCCGAGCCTGGAGCCTGCTTCGGATTCTGTGTCTCCCTCTCTCTCTGACCCTCCCCCATTCATGCTCTGTCTCTCTCTGCCTCAGAAATAAACATTAAAAAAAATTAAAAATAATTTCTTTATCCTAGAGGAGATTTTGCCAGAAAAATTTATTTTATTATCCATTCATTTCCAGTGGTTTATTTTGCAACATCTGGTTGAAAAACAAACAAACAAACAAAAAAAACAAATTTCCATTGCTTTTCCTGTCTATTTCCCTGATAATTCTGTACTATTATGATGATTACAGCTACATAATAAGTCTTATAGTCTTACAGGGCAAATTTGTAATTATGATACTTTCAGATTAAACATAGTGTATGCGTGCATAGATAGATTTCAAATCCTTAATACTTTTACTAATTTTAAGTCTGCTTGGTCTATAAATTACTAAGAAAGCTGATTTTAAATTTCCATTGCTAAATTTATTTATACATTTCTTATTATTTTCAACATTAGCCATCGTTTCTATATGCTTATAATTTGAGGAGGGTCTGTCTGAGAATTTAGCCTGACATGTTGTGAGAAGTCTTATTCTTTTCTTTTTTTTTTTTTATTTGTTTTATGTTTCTTCTTGAGGGAGAGACAGAGTGCAGGTGTGGGAGGGGCAGAGAGAGAGAGGGAGTCACAGAATCTGAAGCAGGTTCAGGGCTCTGAACTGTCAGCACAGAGCCCGACGTGGGGCTCGAACCCACGAACTGCGAGATCATGACCTGAGCCCAAGTCAGGTGCCCAACTGACTGAGCCACCCACGCGCCAAGAAGTTTTATTCTTATTTAAACCAGACATGTTGGCTCTAAAACCTGTTTTTATTGTTTTCCACTTGAACATAACATGTCTCCCCAAGAAAACTGTTTCTACAGCAGTGCAGCCATAGCTTAAATTATTATACTTATATTGCCCCAAAGCTTTTTATATACAAAATATAAGTATATATTTATTATAAAATTGGACAACTTGGAAACGTAGAATATGGAAATAAAGCATCGGTCTACATCCTGTTCTTTAAATATTATAGCATTTTGTTACTTTATTATTTTGTTTGATGTTCCCCCTACTAAAGTTCCATTCAGATATGATACAGCTGTATGCATATCTGATTGGAAACCTCATTATTATTTGCAAAGTGAAGTGAACCAGTCTTAGATAAATAACATACACCTGATGGATAGAAACCACGGTAAAGGAAAAGTAAAGTGTCTCAACATTTCAGTGAAGACAAGATTAACACTTAACACAGCACGAAAGAATCAAAATTTCCAAAATAAAACGTTGGTTTCCCAAGAATTGTTAAAAGGATCTCTTATAATAATCTATTTTATTAACTTGTGAATTGGTAGGAATAGTGAAAAATGATGTTTTGCTTCTTCACAAAAGAAACTCTTATCTAAAAAAATTACTTTTATAGAACGTTCCAGTTTTCTTTGTCATGATCTTTCCTCCACCTAGCCGGGTTTCACAGTGTTGATATAGTTATTGTGATTAAAAGAAGAAAACAAACAAAAATCTATTTCAAGGCCCTGCTTCAAATCTGTTTAAGACAGCCAGATAAATAAAATACAAATCCTCTGGTCTGGTACTTTCGATCTGCAAACTTCATCTTCAACAGTAATCCCACATATTTATTTCTTTTTTGTTTTTTCCTTTTTATTTTTTCTTTACAGTTGAAATACAAGGCCAAGTCAGTTTCAGGTATATAACATCATGATTGGACAATCCTATACCTTAGGCACTGGTCCCTGTGACAAGTGTAGCTACATCTGTCACCACACAAAGTTGTTACAATGTTATTGACTGTCTTTCCTATGCCATACTTTTTATCCCTGTGACTCATTTATTTTATAACAGCAAGTTCGTATCTCTTAATCCCCTTTGCCTATTTTGCCCATCCCCCAATCCTCCCTTCTGGCAACTACCAGTTTGTTCTCTGCATTTGAGTCGAGTTCTGCTTTTGTTTTGTTTTTTAGATTCCACATATAGGTAAAGTTATTACCCTTATATTTATTGCAGCTTTATTTACAAGAGCCAAAATATGGAAGCAACCTAAATATCCATGATTAGATGAATGGATAAGGAAGTGCATGTGTGTGTGTGTGTGTGTGTGTGTGTGTGTGTGTTTAAATATATAAAATGGAATATAATGCAGGCATATGACAGGATGAGATCTTGCCATTTATGACAATAGGGATGGACCTAGAGGGTATTATGTGAAGTCATATAAGTGGAACTAAGAAAGACAAATACCATATGATTTCACGCATAAATGGAATCTAAAAACAAAACAAATAAACAAACAAACAAAAAGCAGATTCAAACCTATAAATACAGAGAAGAAACTTATGGCTGCCAGAGGGAAGGGGAATGGGAGAGACAGGCTTCCAGTTATGGAACGAATAAGTCATGGGGACAAAAATTACAGCAGAGGGAAAATAGTGAATGAAATTGTACTAGCATTATACGGTGACACATAATAGGTACAATTGTAACGAGCACAGCACAATGTATAGAGATGCTGAATCACTATGTTGCACGCCTGAAACCAATGCAACATTGCGTGTCACCTACACTCAGGTAAAAATGTAAATTATAAGATAAGAAGAAGTCTTGCCATTTGTGACAACAGGGATGGACCTTGAGGGTCCTTAAGCGAACTAAGTCACACAACGAAAGAAAAATTCCACATAGAATTTAGATTTCCACCCTACCTTTTTCTGGGGCATCACTGGACACCGTTGCAGGCCAGTGTGGCCTAGTGGTAATGAGTTTTCAAGGGTAAAGATTGGTTTGCTCTGTCACTCCCCAATGAAATCTAATAAACAATATGGTACTACCCAAAATTTCCCTGAAGGGGGACACATTGCTCAGTCTAGAATGATGGGTAAGTGGGATGCCCACTGGAATAGCTATAGGCCTGTCTGTCCGAAGATGCATTCATACTTTGCCAATTTTGAGCTTAGTATGTCTCCTCTGCAGCCCTGTGATTGCTGTAGACATCACATTGTCTCTGAAGAAAGAGGACTTACAAAGAATTACAGTCTTAGGATTCAACCGTCCCCGTCCATTCTGTCCTACAGAACTGGGTCGAGTCTACGTATCCAAGAGGTGGTGGCCATAAAACTTATGAGCATTTAACTTCCCTGCACCCTCCTTTCTTCCCTTGGCTTGACCAACAGTATCAGATTGTTGTGGATGTGGATGGGTGTGGGGGTAGTGAAGAGGGAAAACTAATGCTTAAAACACAGTCCTATGAAAGTATTCTCTGCCAAATAATTACAAGCCCTTCCAGAATACACAGAAACTACTTTTCTTTTAAACAAACCAAACATTGTCCTTCTCTTTGAATGTTTTAAAAATTTCTCAAATTTCAGTTTAATGAATCCTTCCTCTGCTACTGGGTTATCTGTTGTTCTCTACCTGATGATCCCATATTTGCTCACATTGTGCTTATAGACTGCCTCCTTTCAGAGATTTGAGGTATTTAAAGGAAAATAAATGGCAAAGTTTGTTGCCAAAGGATAATATTTTTAAAGAGATAAAAATCATGACTCTCATATGAATAAAAATAATAAAACACGGGGCAATGAAAGACCTGTACTCTGAAAACTATAAACCTGATGGAAGAATTGAAAATGACACAGGTGGAAAGATATTTCATGTTTATGGGTTGGAAGAACAAATATTGTTAAAATGTCCATATTACCCAAAGCAATCTACAGATTTGATTCACTATCTATCAAAATACCAACGTCACTTTTCACAAAACTGGAATGGATACACCCAAAATTTGTATGGAATCACAAAGCAGCTTAAATAGCCAAAGCAATTTTGGAAAAAGAAGAACAAAACTGGAGGTATCACAATCCCATATTTTAAGATACTACAGAGCTGTGGTCATCAAAACTGTACGGTATAAAAAATACACACATAGATCAATGGAACAGATAGAAAACGCAGAAATAAACTCACGATCATGTGGTCAATTAATCTTCAACAAAGAAAGCAAGAATATGCAATGGGAAAAAGAAAGTCTTTTCAACAAATGGTGATGGGAAAACTGGACAGCCACATGCAAAAGAATGAAATTGGACCACCTTCTTACACCATATACAAAAATAAATTAATTCAAAATGGATTAAGAACTTAAATGTGAGACCTGAAATCATAAAAATCCTAGACGAGAGCACAGGCAGTAATTTTTCTGACATCAGCCACAGCAACATTTTTCTAGATATGTCTCACATGGCAAGGGAGACAAAAGCAAAATAAACTATTGGGGCTTCATTAAAATAATAATAATAATAATAATAATAATAAAAAGCTTCTGCATGGTAAAGGAAACAGTTGACAGAGCTAGAAGGGAACTTACTAAATGGGAGAAAGTATTTGCACATGACATGTCTGATAAAAGGTTAGTATCCAAAATATATAAAGAACTTCTACAAGTCAACACAAAAGCACCAAGACATTCCCCAACCGAAGGCAAGTGCCAGCTTTCATCAACCTAAGAAAGCAGCCTTGATTGCAGGAGGAGCTTGGGAGACAGGCAAGGGGGAGATGGAAGCAAATTTGTCTAATTCTAGTAAGGAAGCAAAGCTCAACTTGTTATGAAATGTTGACATTCAAATGATGGCGAGGCATTTTCAGTGTAAATGGGTGGGTGTAAGTGGCCACTGCACACGTGTGCATGTTTACACTCTTGGAACTGCTTGCTTACACGTGTCCAGCAGCTGTATGCAACAATCTGTAAGACAGTCTACGGGAGCCGGTAGACTTGGATTGGAATCCTGGCTTCCCCGGCTCTAGCTCTCTGACTTTGGGGGAGTTAATTGCATTTTTCGGAGCCTCCAGATTTTCCTCTCTAAACTGAGAATAATGGTGTCTATCACCCTAGTTTGTTTTGATGGTCAAATGTTATGATAGAGGTGACCTAGGTCTGTAAACTGTAAATTCCTCTACAATTGTGTTACCATCCTGATAACCTCCTCCTTCCACTTTGGTGCTCTTCTTCATGAATATACAAAGCCCCTGGGACAAGGGGACACTTCTGGTCCCCCAAATCCTTTCCATTGATTTCTCACTCCTTTCAGTGGGACCTACGATCCCATGAAAATTCACATATACCTTCAGAATAGATGTAACATTTCAGGATGCTTCCAAAGCAAGAAAGTCACTGGAAAATGACACCATCTGTGGATTTAGCTGTGGTTTCAGTCACCAGCTAATGGAGCTTCCTAAATATCTCTCATCTTTTTTTTTTTTTTCATGATTTACTTTGTGATATAGTGTAAACCTCTGTGATACTGAATCAAGGAAGCCTCCTTTAAAATGTATTTGGGGGGTGCCTGGGTAGCTCAGTCGGTTAAGCAGCCGGCTTCAGCTCAGGTCACGATCTCGCAGTCCGTGAGTTCCAGCCCCGCGTCTGGCTCTGGGCTGATGGCTCAGAGCCTGGAGCCTGCTTCCGATTCTGTGTCTCCCTCTCTCTCTGCCCCTCCGCCGTTCATGATCTGTCTCTCTCTGTCTCAAAAATAAATAAAACGTTAAAAAATTAAAAAAAAATAAATAAAATGTATTTGGGAGGTAAGATGGGGAGCATTCCTGCCTACTACTCATGGTCAACTGCAGACCCAACAAGAAGAGACTTACCTTACATTTCCCACAGGGAGTGGCCTACATTACCACCCATGCAGGAGGAAGTTTTTCTCCTCACCCAGCAATAAGCCTAGCCAATAAGAAAATTCTGCAACTGTGTCCATGAGAAACCATCACTACCCTGAACTCTTGTTTCTTCCAACGGACTTCTGTTCAGAGCAACTCCTCCCATCATCCTTTTTTCTGTATCATGTTGCTCTTCTTTGATCTCTGGACTTGAACGTGGCTGCCAAGGCTTGCATGTCTCAAGCTGCAGTTCCCTTTGCTGTTCCCAAATACACCCATTTTGCTGGTGAAATAACTGGCTCTTTGACCTTCAAGGCCAATAACCCTGAGCTGCAGTGTTGCTGATGTTGTGGTAGTGATTGTTGTATTTACATATTACGAACAATAATGTTATAGCTGTCCTCCATAACTTTTAGAAATGATGTGCAATCAGCTAAAATGGTGGAAACATGAGATTCGGAAGCACGATGCCTGTTCATAAAACCTGATGCAGAGGAAATCTTTCCTTCCTTCTTTCGTTCCTTCCTTCCTTCCCTCTTTCTCTCTCTCTCTCTTTTCTTTTCTTTTCTTTTCTTTTTTCTTTTTTCTTTTCTGAATTTTTGTTTTTACCTGTATTAGTGGTACCTCCCAGGACATTCATTATGTCCCCAAACCAGTGCCTTCTAGGACACAGTACGGACAAACGGAAGGTGCATTTTGGTTCTGCAAAACAAATCAGCACAGAGCTGCCCTCCAAAGAATTCTCACAGCTTGCTGTAAGCTTTGTGGATCCTTATCTAGATGTGTTTTTAGAAATGGCAATAAAATAAAAACTGCCATCAAAAGCATTTCGGTGGCAAATGGACTGCTACTGACATTGTGATGCTTTATTATACTTTTTTTCAGAGTAAAACTTATCCATTAAAATGTGTCTTTTGTAAAAGTTCATCAGTGAAGATCATTATAGTTTCCTTAATTGAACTTTTAATTAGACCACAGAGATTATTTTAAATGTTTCTTTTGATTATGTGTTGAGTACTGTGACTTGTTGCCTTTTATAGAAATAGCAGAATTGACATTTATTTCCTTATCTCCTTTAAGGCATTCAGATAAGGATAATTTCATTAGTTCCTGTCTAAATGATATTTCACATCTAGCCTCTAGTGCTAAGAAAAATGGTTTTCAATAGACTGCACAATACATTCTATTCATGTAGACAGATTAACTTAATCACAATACTGATACAAAGCCTCTGAAAATCCATAATTACAAACAACAAAAAAAATCTTCAACATTCTCTTTGAAAAAAGACCATCACACTAAGAAAAAAATATATATACCATATTTGGAAGAAAAGTTTCAGTTCTTGTCAATCTTTAGTGAGTTTGCCAAAAGGAAATGTCAATGACATGCTGGTTTTCATCTTTAGATAGTTGCTTCACTACCCACATAATTAATTATTTATTCTGTAGCTCAAACTAATTAGCTTTCTTGTAAGAACAGTATCTTGAAGTTGTAATATTCTTCTAATATTAATGCGATTCTATCAAACAAATCAAACCTGCATGTGATGATTAAGCATGAGAGGTTTTACATTAAATGATGGACAATTAAAAGTCTGTGAAATCCAACGATCAAATTGCTAGGATGCATTAAAACAAAGCACATCACTGAATTTTCATGACTTCTAAAGAGGAAAGTGTAAAAACTGTTAAATCTATTTTGCTAGATTTTGATTTAGGGGTAAATTGTGAAGCATGAAATCAGGAGAAGTCCTGGGTTCAACTTCCTATTCAAAATCCTTGGGTCAAAAGTATTTGACCACAAAACCTGTATTAAATTAAGCACCTGAAATAGATCTATAGATAGATGGATAGATAGATAGATAGACAGGCTTGCAAAATGTGAGGAATGATCATTTTGAAATCCTTTTAAAAAAGTATATATTACATGGAAACTTTTTTTTTTCCATCAGAAATCATGGATGTATACTAAATGGAGAAACAAAATGTATGTAATTAAGGGAGAGCATACATGACTATATAATCCTAGAATAATCTTTATTATGTTTTCTATTTTTTCTCTATTGTAAAAACTTCATAGAAATGAAACCATAAGATGAGAGAGCAATGGTGTACATTTTTTTTTCTGATTAAAACAGTATGTGAGGGGCACCGGGGTGGCTCAGTCGGTTAAGCGTCCAACTTTGCCTCAGGTTATGATCTCGCAGTCTGTGAGTTCAAGCCCTGTGCCAGGCTCTGTGCTGACAGCTCAGAGCCTGGAGGCTGCTTTGGATTCTATCTCCTTCTCTCTCTGCCCCTCCCCTGCTCAAGCCCTGTCTCTGTCTCTATGTCTGTCTATCTCTCTCAAAAAGAAATAAACATTAAAACAGTATGTGAGAATACCCTGCCTCACAGAGTCTCAGAAAACCACAATATAAAGCATGTATGGTTAAGGTCTGGGTTTTGCTGTTGTTGTTATTGTTGTTTTGTGTTTTCTTTTAATGTTTATTTTTTTTAATGTTTATTTATTTTTGAGACAGAGAGAGACAGAGCATGAATGGGGGAGGGTCAGAGAGAGGGAGACACAGAATCGGAAACGGGATCCAGGCTCTGAGCTGTCAGCACAGAGCCCGACACGGGGCTCGAACCCACGGACCGCAAGATCATGACCTGAGCCGAAGTCGGCCGCCCAACCGACTGAGCCACCCAGGCGCCCCTTAATGTTTATTTTTAAGAGAGAGAGAGAGTGTGTATATGTGATGGAGCGTGAGCAGGGAGGGGTAGAGAGAAGGGGAGACACAGAATCCGAAGCAGGCTCCAGGCTCGGAGCTGTCAGCACAGAGCCGGACATGGGGCTGGAACTCACAAACCCTGAGATCATGACCTGAGCCGAAGTCAGACACTCAACAGACTGACCCACCCAGGGGCCCCTATGCCCTGTTTTGATGTTTAACAGTGAAACCACTCAAAATTTAGTCTGCCTGGGGCCTGGCTCTCTTTGTGTAGTTACTTGTGTAGATATTTTCCCCCCTTGTGGTTGGGAAGGCTTATGCTGTGGGTTACGAACTGGGTTGTCATGAGTAAACATGCAAGGACACCCTCTGTGAATGTCATTGCTAGGAGAAAAAAAAAAAAAAAAAAAACAAAACCCTCCTCCTGGGAGGATGTTTAGGGTTTGTTTGTTTGTTTCCTCTTTCAGGCCATTTTCACTGACACCCAAGCTGGTGTGGCCTCCATGCCCTTGTGGTCTCCACAACATGTACCTTTGAAACATGGAATTTACTTTTACTTTTCACGCCATGATTTCTTTGTGAGGTAGGGATGGTTTGAGGGAGACTCATCCCAAGATTCTGTAGCTGCCAAAACCAAAAGCTTGAAAGCTGCATCAAATAATCTACACACAGTTGTCAATAAGACAGAATCCTGAAGCCCGTTTGCTCATTGTGCTTCTAGAGAACTAGGCACGAAAATGTCCTCAGGAAATTGGTGTTGTAGCACATGCATTTCCCCTGCCAGGTGGCCTGAAGGGTTAACATGAGGCTGATTTGCCTCATCCTTGTCAGGGGCATGTGGGACATAGTAGACAGTGTTCCAAGATAGGGGCCGGCCCTCCAGGGTTGCTTGGCGTGAATCTTTCAGTTTTCTGATGGACCAAACAGCTGTACCATATGCACACATCTTCAATTCCCTGCTTTAATAATATCAGCTAAAAATGTCTGTCAGCTAGGTGTCTTCTATTTTATTTTTATTTAGAGAGTTGAGACGGAGAAGGAAGGAAGGAAGGAAGGAAGGAAGGAAGGAAGGAAGGAAGGGAAGAAAGAAGGGAGGGAGGGAGGAAGGAAGGGAGGAAGGAAGGGAGGATGGGAAGAAAGAAGGAAGGAGGGAAGGAAGGAAGGGAAGAAGGAAGGGAGGGAGGGAGGAAGGAAGGGAGGAAGAAAGGGAGGATGGGAAGAAAGAAGGAAGGAGGGAAGGAAGGAAGGAAGGAATAAGGAAGGAAAGAAAGAAGAAGGAAGGCAGGGAGGGAGGAAGGGAGGAAGGAAGGAAGGGAAGGGGAAAGAGAGAAGTAGAGGAAGGCCAAGGGAGGAAAGAAGAAGACAGACACAGAGGCAGAGAGGGAAACAGAGAGAGAGAGAGAGAGAGAGAGAGAGAGAGAGAGAGAGAGAGATGTGTGGTTGCCAGAGCTCTGACTAGACTCGAACATGTCGGTATTTCTCACTGCAGCCAAAACTGACAGCTGGCCTGAGTCTCTTCGGGGATGTAGATGCAAGTTATTTCTGTGGCACATAATCTCTGCAACCCTCCACCCTGCCATCCCCGAGGACTCAGTCACTCCCTGTTTTGGCCGAGTTCTTAATGCCAAATGTCAACATCTGCATAATTTGTCTCTGAAACCTCTTTGCTCCAACACAGATGCGTGCCAAAAACAGATGGGTGCCAAAAACAGATGGGTGGATCCTTCACATAAGCAAATTCTTTTCTTCGTGCCATAAATATTTACCGGGCCCCTACTACGTGCTTGTCCCTGCTTTAAGCGCTGGAGTTACAGCATGAGCCAAGATTTCTCTTCTCAGAAAACTTGTGTTCTAGTTGACACATACAACTGTACATCGCTTTTGTCAATATTGTTTTTGTTAGTGGAAAGTTTATCACGTTTACTTCAGACACAACGAACGATCTGGAATTAAAAAACAAAGAAATATGTTTTATTTTCCCCCAGTAACCATGCTAAACTTCTTACAAACTAAATCATTAAAAACTCAAAACTATGATATTAAAAAGAAATCCTTAGGTGAATCGTTGACAAAAAATATCAAATTACATAGGAATATTTTTTCCATGTTTATTTATTTTGGAGAGAAAGATAGAGTGTGGGTGGAGAAGGGGCAGAGAGAGAGGGAGACACAGAATCGGAAGCAGGCTCCAGGCTCCAAGCTGTCAGCACAGAGCCTGACGCGGGGCTCGAACCACAGACCATGAGATCATGACCCGAGCCGAAGTCGGACGCTTAACCGACTGAGCCAACCAGGCGCCCCAGGAATAATTTTTAAAATGGAGAAGGTTTTTACTTACAAAAGTACAGAACTCTGCAGTAAAAAAATATTGGGAGAAACCAGTAAACAGAGGGGGAAAAAAAAACCTAGTATTTCCTTATTTGTAGCTAAAGAAAGTGATTCCGAGACAGGTTAAGACACTTGCCAAAGAGTAAAGGGTAAGTGACACTCAGGAATTCAAACTCAGCTGACTTTGAGTTTGTTGTGCTTGTTTTATGCCCCACAGGTAGCTGCCTCAGGGTCACTGCTCAACTTCTCAATTCCTCAGTCTTTCTACTCTCTCTTGGATTCTCTGTGATCATATTGAGCACATCTATTTATTATCCTCTGTTCTTGTTGAAAATTTATCTCATTGCTCTAATCCAACCAAACACAGACTAGATTCCTCAGAAGGCATCCTAAACTGGATGAAAGCCCAGGCCACCCAGATGAATTCAGTGGAGTTCCTCTAGGGGTCCAGGCTTCCATATGTCTCTCCTTCCCTTCTGGTAAAACCGAGTCTGTTAAGGGTATATGGTTTTGGATGTGGATGAAGAGATTCTGGGATCCAGAGATATCTTTATGGAAATACAAACTATTGCTGCTTCTGTATGGATTAAATGGACTCTGATCTTACAGTCTAGAAAGCATGGAAGGGATTTCTGCCAGGTCACTGAACAGAATATGTGCTAATTCCAAAAAACAGACACATAGACCAATGGAATAGAATAGAAACCCCAGAACTAGACCCACAAACGTATGGCCAACTAATCTTTGACAAAGTAGGAAAGAATATCCAATGGAAAAAAGACAGTCTCTTCAACAAATGGTGCTGGGAGAACTGGACAGCAACATGCAGAAGGTTGAAACTAGACCACTTTCCCACACCATTCACAAAAATAAACTCAAAATGGATAAAGGACCTGAATGTGAGACAGGAAACCATCAAAACCCTAGAGGAGAAAGCAGGAAAAGACCTCTCTGACCTCAGCCGTAGCAATCTCTTACTTGACACATCCCCAAAGGCAAGGGAATTAAAAGCAAAAATGAACTACTGGGACCTTATGAAGATAAAAAGCTTCTGCACAGCAAAGGAAACAACCAACAAAACTGAAAGGCAACCAATGGAATGGGAAAAGACATTTGCAAATGACATATCGGACAAAGGGCTAGTATCCAAAATCTATAAAGAGCTCACCAAACTCCACACCCGGAAAACAAATAACCCAGTGAAGAAATGGGCAGAAAACATGAATAGACACTTCTCTAAAGAAGACATCCAGATGGCCAACAGGCACATGAAAAAATGCTCAACGTCGCTCCTCATCAGGGAAATACAAATCAAAACCACACTCAGATATCACCTCACGCCAGTCAGAGTGGCCAAAATGAACAAATCAGGAGACTATAGATGCTGGAGAGGATGTGGAGAAACGGGAACCCTCTTGCACTGTTGGTGGGAATGCAAATTGGTGTAGCCGCTCTGGAAAGCAGTGTGGAGGTTCCTCAGAAAATTAAAAATAGACCTACCCTATGACCCAGCAATAGCACTGCTAGGAATTTACCCAAGGTTTACAGGAGTACTGATGCAGAGGGGCGCTTGTACCCCAATGTTTATAGCAGCACTCTCAACAATAGCCAAATTATGGAAAGAGCCTAAATATCCATCAACTGATGAATGGATAAAAAAAATTGTGGTTTATATACACAATGGAGTACTACATGGCAATGAGAAAGAATGAAATATGGCCCTTTGTAGCAACATGGATGGAACTGGAGAGTGTTATGCTAAGTGAAATAAGCCATACAGAGAAAGACAGATACCATATGTTTTCACTCTTATGTGGATCCTGAGAAACTTAACAGAAGACCATGGGGGAGGGGAAGGGAAAAAAAAAGTTAGAGAGGGAGGGAGCCAAACCTCCCTTAGTTTTAGGAAAAACTACAACAAGCCATAACAATTCTTGTCTTCATGGAGACTTGTACATGCATAGCTTCCATTTTCATATGCATAACTCCTTGATGGTAAATGACGCAGATAATAGGTGACATTGTTAAAAATACAATGAAGAGTAAAAATAAGCATTATCACAGGGAACTAAGTGTTCGGAGAGGTATTTTTTTTAAGTTTATTTATTTTGAAAGAGAGAGAGAGAGAGCCCACACAGACATGCAGAAGAGGGCCAGAGAGAGGGGTAGAGACAGAATCCCCCACGGGCTTTGCGCTGTCAGGGCAGAGCCTGGACCCAGGGTTCAAACTCACAAATGGTAAGATCATGATCTGAGTTGAAATCAAGAGTCGGTCATTTAACCAACCACCTGGGCACCCAGGTGCCTCCCGACAGGTATTTTATATTTAGAAATAAACCACACTGGGGGTTCCTGGGTGGCTCAGTTGGTTGAGTGTCCAACTTCAGCTCAGGTCATGATCTCACGGTTCATGAGTTTGAGCCCCACATCGGGCGCTGTGCTGACAGCTCAGAGTCTGGACCCTGCTTCGGATTCTGTGTCTCCCTCTCTCTGTGCCCCTCCTCCACTCATGCTCTGTCTCTGTCTCAAAAATAAATAAACGTTAAAAAAATAAAAGAAATAAACCACACTGATATTTGAGAATGGACAAAGTTGAAATAGTGTTTATTCCTCCAGGGACTAAACAGAAATACACAAAATAGGGAAATGAAATTTACGTTGCATTTATATACGTCTTAAAGACATTGATGCTTTTAAGTATTAAAATGTATTGAAATGCTATTCTCAATTCTCTGGTATTCCAAAACATAGAGCATTGTAACTGTTACTTAGAAAGACAAAGATAACGCAACCTGTATTTTGAACCCAAAACGATGGCGCAGGGCTTATAAAAACAGCCAATATTCTCAGTCACATTCTTTCTTCTAGGAAATTGTCACATTTAATGTCTGTATCAGGTGAAAATACATGAACTAAAATAACAAATGTAGCGCTCAGGTCACATGATTTTCGACTTGGGCTTTAAATTCTCTGACTCAGAACTTGAGCCAGGTTGGCTAAACATTAAATGAAATGACTTTTTCTATGTCTTTCCTTTTCAGCTTCTCCTCTGTCATGTTTACACCGATGCTGTGCCTATCTGTCTGTCTGCCTTTCTGGAGTCCATGTAAGCCACACGGCTGAGCAACATGTTCTTGAAGGGAAAACAATCCTTTGCTAAGAGAGCCAAAACATACCGTTGTGAGAATAGAAGAATCAGGACTTATTCAATGAGGCGCAGAGTTCTCGTCTGTTTTCTGTGAAATATGACCATTGAGACACGGTTCTTGGCAAAGGGTCTTACTTGGCTGGAAAAGAATACCTCTGCGGAAAGATTAAGAAATATTCAACAGAGGGGGAGGGAGAAAAGGCAAGGATGGCGGGGGGCGGTGTTGGCTGGAATAGGGGCTCACTCACATATAATGTGACTGTTGTTAGTGACACGCTGCATGCCACGTGCCCAGAAGAATAGAACACGGCACGCTGACAGTGTCTTTTATTAACAGGCCCAGTAAAGATAATTTGAACATTATAAAAATGATTATTTTAAGTGTAAAAGCTAACCAAGAGTGGTGGGCTCTTAATTCAAGTGGAATTATACCGATGGGTGGGTTGCACTTGAAAATAAGTAGCTACTTGGAGGAAGAGACCAAGTGTAAGAGTTTGGGAAGATAAATTCTGATGAGTGGTTAAAAAAGAAGAAGAAAAGGTCAATGATCTAACCATGCGTGACTTTATTTCGCAGTGCGATCCTCACCTTGAAAATCGTTATATTTTTATTAAAATTGGAGTATATTTTCCATAAATCATATGGAAAAAAAGCAAAATAGTAACGGTAAGCACCTTCCTCCTCTTTGCCCTTTTAGAGGCTAACTTTGCTTTTTCTTATACAAATGTAACTAGTCCTCACAGGGCCCTTCTGCTTCTTTGGGTGCACCCCTTATGTTCCTAAGAGTCACCTCTCCACTTGACTCAAGGGCGGGATAACGTGCCAGCTACCCCACTCAAGGACAAGATTCAAACCAGATGGCTTTCGCTCTTTTACATCGCCATTTTTTTCCCTTCCACTGATTCATTTTTGTCTACATGTAAACATGCTGCTAATAGTTTTTTTTTAAAAAAATCAATTTAAAAATATCACCTTGGGTAATATCACCTTGCCTGGGTGGCTCAGTCGGTTAAGCTTCCGACTTCGGCTCAGGTCATGATCTCTCGGTTCGTGGGTTTGAGCCCCTCATGGGGCTCTGTGCTGACAGCTCAGAGCCTGGAGCCTGTTTCGAATTCTGTGTCTCCCTCTCTCTTCCCCTCTCCCACTTGTGCTCTGTCTCTCTCTGTCTCTCAAAAATAAATACATATATATATATATATATATATATATATATATATATATATAAATCGTCTTGACTACGCCTCCTTCACCAGCTCCAGCCCCATTTTTTGTATCTACAGCCGACCACCTACTGAGGATGGTCTAACGAACTCTCTGGACCTTCCCTTGCTCTCATTTTCTCTTGAAACCATTTCACTCAAGTCTCAGAAGAGCCAACTGAAACCACTTACGATAATGTCCCCAATAACTGTTGTCGTTTAAATCTAATAATCAATTCTCATCCCCAGATTCCCCTCTCCTCCTTGAAAGACCTTCACACAGCTTCTGTGGTATCACATTATCCTGGTGTTTTTTCCTACATTTTTCTACATTTTTTCTACACTGGCTTCCTCTTACTTTTGCTGGTTCCTGCTCATCTTCCTAAACTCACAGCTCATGGAAATCCATGACTCACAACCCACAGTTCAGTCCTTCAGTGAACTCATACATTCTCAGATGTTTAAAATATCCTCCAAGCACCAAGGACATCCAAAAACATATTTCCAAGGCAGATTTCTCTCTTTTAAGTTTGGATGTCATACACACCTGCCCACTCTATTTTCCCGGGAATGTTTCTCAGGCAACCACCTTTAACATGTTGTGATCTCAACTCTGAACCTCTCCTCTTTCAATGTTTTCCAACTCTGCAAATAATACCTCCTTTTTTTTTTTTTTTTTCAGGTACTCAGGGATCATATTTGATTCCCTTTCTTTTTCACATCTTAGAATGTTCATTCAAGCCCCCACTGACTTTCCTTAGTTTATAGGAATAATCTTGACTAGTCTCTTTTATGATCACTGACTTTTATTTATTTTAGTCCTTGCATGGGTACACACACACACACACACACACACACACACTACAACAGAGTTTCCATAATCTTATTTTACCTTTTCTAGTCTCATATTCTACTATCAGGCTCAACCTAAATTTATTAACCTATCGATTCTTGATAGGATATTTGTTTTCAACTTTTGCCATTGGAACAGCGTTTTGAAAAAGTGACCTTGCATAAAATGTCATTTTCCTTGTGTTCATGAATTTAGGCAAAGACAACTCCTAGGTGTTGGATTATTAGGCTAAAGGTTAAATGAACCTACAGTTGTGGTCCCCTCCCTCTCTATAGGTATTGTACTGAATTTTATTTCCACAAGCAAAGTATGAGAAAAATTGTTGCCCACAATTCGCCAACAGAGAGTTATTATCAAACATTTAAAATTTACTGTTCACTTTACATAGGTAAAAAATATGTCCTTGGGGAAGTTTAATAGGTATTTGTCTTATTATGTAAAAGGATCAATATCATTTCATGTTTAAATATCGTGAATATTTCCCTCTTTGTGAACTTTTCTTAAAATGCCTTTTGCTTGATTTTCTTTTGGCACATTTGTCTTCCTAATCATTCCCTAGAACTCTTGAAATGTTAAGAGAACAGCTTTTTGTGACACCATTGAACCTATTTCTTCCCCCTAATTTGTCATCTGCATCTTAACATTGTCAATGGTGTCTTGAACACACAAAAAAGTTCCTTTTTGTTGTTGTTATTGTTATTTTTCTTATGTTGTCTAGTTCAGTGTGGTCAGCATTTTCTTTAATGAATTCTGGAGTTCTGCGTCCCTAAGGAAATTTTTTCTGCCATTTTAATGTCAGAAAGAAATGCTTTCAGATTTTCCTTCGTAATTTGAGGGTTTTACGCTTCATATTTAAATTGCTCATCCAGTCAAGAATTTATTTTGTTACAGGCTATGATACATAAATCGAAGTTTGCTTTGTTTTCAAATAGCTATCTAGATATCCATGCATCTTAATTGAATGATGACTTTGCATATCAAAGTTTCCATGGCATAAGGTCCTATATGTAATTGTGCATAATTTTAGAGTTTCTACTCCACCTGGTTTGTCTTAGTCTCTCTGTGCACACTGGAACTACCCTCTTTTGATACATTAAGCTTATTAATATGTCCTCATAAATGGCAGGATTAGTCTCACGTTGATATTTTTCACCCCTCTAAACTCTCTGGTGGTTCTTTTTCACTTATAGCTCCATAGAAATTTTACGTTTTGATTTTCTAGTTCCAATGATCAGATACCTACGTTTCTACATTGGGATTTTACTGAACTTCAATCTTTACAATTAGGCAATTTTTATGCAAAAGTATGTCTTTTAGTTTATTTTGTCTGTATCCTTCAGGTTTTTTAAAACATTTTCTTGAATTCTAATTTGCATTTCGTCGTTACTTTATTATTGAGAAAACTACAGATATAAATAGATTAATTTTGTACCCTGTTTTTTAGTAAATTATTTTCTGAGTATTTAACTGAATTCATTTTTAAATTAAATGTATTATATCTCCTGTAATTTTTGTACCTCAATTTCTTCCTTTCACCACCACCCCCGAGTTTTATTGGTTGGAGATTGCAGAGAGCATTAAACAGCAGTGACTGGCGTGGGTATACAGCTCTCACTGTTTTTCTTAATTTTTTTTAACGTTTATTCAGGTTTGACAGACTGAGAGCGTGAGCGGGGGAGGAGCAGAGAGAGAGGGGAGACAGATTCTGAATCAGGCTTCTGGCTCTGTCAGCACAGAGCCTGACGACGGGCTTGAACTCACAAACTGTGAGATCGTGACCTGAGCCGAAGGTGGCTGCTTAACTGACTGAGCCACCCAGGCGCCCCTGCAGCTCTCGTTTTTAGTCACAGGATTGCCTCCACTGGGTCCCCATTAAGAAAGGTACTGGGTTTAGCCTGAGAGATATGTTTTATCAAGTTAAAAACAAGTCTAATTGACCTTAACAATGTCCACACAATAAATTTATTGTTATGTATTTTGCTGTTGGTGTAGGTTTAAATCAGGAATCCTTGTTTAATTTTGTCATAGCCCTTTGGACATCGTTAGGTATCTTTGATTTTAGGTATATTATAATAACAGATTTACTAATATCAAAACTGCCAATACTCTTTGAAGAACTTCACCTGCTCATAACTGTGTGGTTCTCTTTATTTCCTTTTATTCCAGTATTTTGAAATTATGTTTATTAGGAAAATTGATCTATGCTTCTATGCTTTCCTTCGTTTTGTCTTTCTTTCCAACACCTGTAAAATTGTAGTATCAGCGTTATTGTAAGTATGTCTTATAAAATGTACATGTTTTGAAACATCCTGAAATAAAATGAGAGATTAAAACCTACTGTAATAGTCTGTTGTTTTTTGTTTTATTTATTTTTTTTGGTTTTGTTTTTGAAGTGAGAGTAGAGTTTATTGAAGATATAGAAAGAGAGCAGATATAAGCAGTCTCTGGCAGGCTCGGAAAGAAAAGGAGAGAGGTTTGTCTTTCCTTGGGGTCTGGGTGTTACAGGTGGGTGGGAGACACGCTGGTCCTTGTCTCTTGGGAGTCCAAGAATGAAGCTCGAGGACAGCAGAGAGTGAGGAAACTGATAGAGTTTATTGAGTGAAAGTACAAAGCTCTCAAGAGTGAGAGGGGTCCCAACTGGGTTGCCGGAAAGAATTTTTCTTTTCATGATTTATTCAAATTCTCTTCTAAAACAGTTTAATCCTACTGCTCTTTTTATGACCTAGATCTTAGAATATTGGTTAAATTGCATGATGCATTTATATATATTCTACTTTTTTTTATTTTATTTAATTGTATGAGAGAGAGAGAGAGAGAGAGAGAGAGAGAGAGAGAGACAATGCAAGTGGGGGAGGGTCAGCGTGGGAGGTGGGAGTACAGAGAATCCCAAGCAAGCTCCACCCTATCAGCACAGAGCCCAATACCAGGATCGAACCCAGAAACCATGAAATCATGACCTGAGCAGAAACCAAGAATCAGACACAATCAACTGAGCCACCCAGGCGCCCATATATATATATATATATATATATATATATATATGTATATTCTACTTCTGCAACTTTAGATCTTCTCTTTTTTTAGCAAGTGATAGTTTCATAAAAAACTCTCGCTGGGTTTTCAAAAGTATTTGCATGACGATAAGCCAAGGTACTAATTTAAAACCCTCGGTTTATGTATTTACATTTATTTTTTCATTTGAAATTTTATATTTTGTTCTCATGTTTAGATTTGTTTTCTATTTTATATTATTTCAAAGCTTTAATAAATATTTATTACTGATCTTTTTAACATTTTTTCTGGTGTTTTGTTTATTGGATCTTTCTGTTATATTTTTATTCACTTTATTGCTCATTTCCTAACATTTTTACCTGTATGCTTAAGTCACTTATTTTATTATTTGGTAGATAATTTTTTCTCCAAGCCTTATTTTGGTTATAGACTACCATATTGGATATATAACCTGTTATTTATCATCTTTCTTGACTTTTTCTATAAAATTGTTATTAATTTTTTTCTTGACTTATGATTCTTTTATTCATTTTTAAAATGTATATTCATTTTTGAGAGAAGGAGAGAGAGTGTGAGCAGGGGAGAGGCAGAGAGAATGGGAGACACAGAACCCAAAGCAGGCTCCAGGCTCTGAGCTGTCAGCACAGAGCCTGATGCGGTGCTTGAACCCATGAACAGTGAGATCATGACCTGAGCTGAAGTCCAAGACTTAACTGACTGAGCCACCCAGATGCCTGGACTTATGATTATTTTAAAAGAAAATCTCTTACGTTTCATAAGAACTTTTTTTCTTTTCTTGTATTGATTTTGTTTTTAAATTTTTATTTTTATTTCTGTACTATATTTCTGTTTGTTCTCTATAGATAAGAGTCTGTTTCTTGGTTTGCCTCTTTGTTTTTTCACCTACCATCATTTGTTTTGTTTCTTAAATTCCACATATGAGTGAAATCATATGGTATCTGTGTTTCTCTAACTGATTTATTTCGCTTAGCATAACACTCTCTAGGGGTAGCTGGGTGGCTCAGTCAGTTAAGCCTCTGACTTCAGCTCATGACTAGTGAATTCAAGCCTTGAGTCAGGCTCTGTGCTGACAGCTCAGAGCCTGGAGCCTGCTTCAGATTCTGTCTCCCTCTCCCCCACCCTTTCCCACCCACACTCCACACTCGGTCCCTTTCTCTCAAAAATTAATAAATGTGGAAAAAAAATTTAATAAAAAAACAATACTGTCTAGCTCCATCCACGTGTTGCAAATGGCAAAATTTCATTCTTTTTCATGGCGGAGTAATACTCCATTACATACCATATCTGCTTTGTCCATTCAACAGTCCTTGGACACTTGGGCTGTTTCCATAATTTGGTTATTATAGATAATGCTACTGTAAACATCAGGGTGCATCTATCCCTTTGCATAAAGTATTTTTGTGTTCTTTGGGTAAATACCTAGTAGTGCCATTGCCGAATACCAAAGTAGTTCTATTTTTAATTTTTGAGGAATTTCCATAATGTTTTCCAGGGTGGCTGCACCAGTTTTCGTTCCCACCAACAGTAGAAGAGGGTTCCCCTTTCTCCCCCGCCTAACCAACACTAATGAGATTTCATTTCTGAGCTGCAATGGTTTAATGTTTGTTCCCTGAAAAAATCATATTGAAATCCTCACCCCGAAGGTGGTGGTATTAGGAGGAGGGACTTTCCAGAACTTGTGTATGTCAGAAGGGTGGAGCCATCATGAATAGAAATAGTTCCTTATAAAATGGCCTCCAGGGATCCTCCCACCATGGAAGGATCCAGTGCGGAGTCAGCTATGAACAGAGGAAAAGGCCCTCACCTAACCGTGCTAGAACCCTGGCTTACACTTTCCAGCCTCCAGAGCTGTGAGAAATAAATATGTGATGTTTATAAGCTACTCAGCCTGGTATTTTATTATCACAGCCTAATGGACTGATGGACTAAGACATACCCTTCTACATGTGTGACTTTTGAAGTATGCCAGGGACTTTTAAAAAAAGAATAGTCCCTTATTGCATCATCTAAGGTATAGATTTTGTGTTCAGTTATTAAGATAACAACTAAAAATGTTTTTCTTGTTTGTTTTTGTCTGTGAACAATATGATATATTAATATCTTCTATTCAATAGGTTTCCTTCAATTTCTCATTTTAATTTTTATAATTTTACTTTATAAAATTGCAGTGTTATTTGTTGCTTACATGAGTGTAGTTAAGTTACCACTTTGATCTTAAACTTTTTGCATATAAGGTGATTTTTTTTTTAATGTATTTAAAGTGTGGCTTCTCTGGGCACCTGGGTGGCTCAGTCGGTTAAGCATCTGACTTGAACTCAGGTCATGATCTCACGGTTCATGAGTTCAAGCCCCGCATTAGGCTCTGTGCTTCAGATTCTGTGTCTCCCTCTCTCTCTGCCCCTCCGCTGCTCATGCTCTCTTTGCCTCTCAAAAAATGAGTGAAGGTTAATTTTTTTTTTAATTAAAAAAATAAAGTGTGTCTTCTAAATAGTACCTTTCTGTTTTTCAGAGGACAAGCTTTTGCTTAACTTTCATTTACATTTTCTGGTATGAACATGCACAAGTTTTTGCCTTTTGAATTGTTTTAATACTTTATAATAATGTTTTTCTGAAATTGTTTTATTTCAATATCTCATGTAGAATACCGAGTTGGACTTTACATGATGAGTCAAGCAAAAATCATCTTTTGAAAATTTTTTTAATGTTTATTCATTTTTGAGAGTGTGAGCAGGGGAGGGGCAGAAAGAGAGGGAGACACAGAATCCAAAGCAGGCTCCAGGCTCCGAGGTGTCAACACAGAGCCCGACAAGGGGGCTGGAACTCACGAACTGCAAAATCATGGCCTGAGCTGAAGTCGGTCGCTTAACTGACTGAGCCACTCAGGCTCCCCATAACGAAAATCATTTTTAATGGCAATTTAAGTGCTTTTATATTTAGTGATATGATAGCAATGCTTTATTGTTTGATATTTCTGAGTACATTTTTATTTTTATTTTTTCACACGGAGATACATTTGGCGCGTTTTTGTGCACAGCGTTCTGGGTTTAAGAGGATTTGTATTTTTCTTCTAGTAGTTGCCTTCATTGTCGTATCTTCATATTATACACCCAGTTATTTATTTTGTAACATAGCCTCTGTTTTTTCTTCTTGTCCTTTCTTTTATTCTCCCAAAGAATTTAGGAATTGTCTATTTGTGATTCTGGATTTATTTGGATCGTTTGTCTTCCTCGTGTAGCCTATCCACTCTATCTCTACCTGGTTTTCCCAGGTCGTGGATTTTATTGAAATCAAAATGTGTATATTTTGTATTGAGAGGTAGACCATCAGCTACAGGGTCTTTTTAGAGTTTTTGAAGATCTGGTGCCAAAAATGATTCGTTTTTATTTTTTTCTCATACATGGCAGCTTGCTGCTTCCGGGGAAGCACAATTTTGTCTCTCCCCTCTTAGGGTCTTTGGCTGGGCATGACAATTAATTTGACACAGACAGATGAACAGGAGGAAAGCATACAGATTTATTTGATGTTAGTTTTATGAGCCTAAGGAGACATTATAGGAAAATCAAGACCACGAAATGTGGCAAAACTGAAGTGCTTTTCTCTACTAGGTTGAACAAAGGGAGGCAATGGAAGAAAAGCAGGTGCATATGTGACGAGGCTACAGAAAGAGGAGTTACTTTAACAAGGTCTTTGTACAGAATTCTCTCAGCCTCCACTCCGTGTCTCCGGCAATAAGAATGTTCCTTTCTTCCTGGAAAAGGGAGAACATGTTTCACTTGGGAATTTGATCTCCCGCTTTCGGGAAGAAAATGGGAGGTCGGAATGTTCTCCATGTGCCTGCTGTGTTTAAAAGTATCTTTAGCTCAAGTCGTCTTTATGCCAAAATGACACATTTTGGGCTGGCAGATTCATCCACTCTTCCCTGCTTTGTTCATTTGTGGATTTTCATCATTCTGAGTGGTTTGGGCAATTCTTACATACAATTTAACTTCAAAGTTCAAAGCAGTTCAGTGTAGCTGAAAATGGAGTTCACAGATTATTCTTCCACTGCAACTTTTGCTTCTGTGTGACATCCAGGAGGGAACAAAGGAAAATCCTATCCTCAAGCCACTGCTTCATAGGAGAAGCATTTTATTGTCTACCTTCTGTCTGCTTCATATCAATATCCATTTTTGTTTATTTTGTTGACTGCTAAATGTTCAAACTTCACCACTGTGCTTGGGATGCATGAAGTCCTCAGTAACCATTTGTTGAATGACTACATTAATAAACATGAGCAATCCTGCCTTGGATGATGACTTATCTATGGATCTCAGTGTTAAGGAAATTTATCAAAGACAAGACTCAGTTTGACTGAATTTAACATTAAAAGATGCTATAATAATGCTCGGGTTGTTTTTCCTCTCTACAGTTTTCTTTCTAATTGAACTTCCAATCTACCAAGTTATTTGGTGCCGTTGGTTGATTTGTGGTATTAGATGGTTTTGGAAGAATTCAAATGAAGTTCCTATGACTGTCCATGTCAAAGTCCTTGTAGAAATGTATATTTCCATTTATTTGGAGTAAATATCAAATAGTGAAATGGTTGGATTGTGTGGTAGGAATATATGCTTTTTTTTTTAACTTTTTATTTTGAGATAATGCAGACATGCCGTTTCTGTTAATTTCCTATTGCTGATGCCACAAATTGTCACATATCACAAACTTCCTTGTTTCAAACAATACAAACTTGCCATAATATAGTTAAGGAGGTTAAAAGTTTAAAATGTGTCTCTCTCAGCTAAAATTGAGTGATTCACAGGACTTCATTCCTCCTGGAGGACCTAGAAGAAAATCTGTGCCTTGCTTTTTCAATTTCTAGGGGATTTCCTTATTCTTGAGCTCAAAGACATCGCTCTGGCTTGTCTTTGTCACATCTTCTTCTCTGACTCTAACTCTCAGGTGCACCTCTAATAAGGGCTCTTGTGATTATACTCTGCCAACACAGATTCCAGGACAATTCTCTTTAAAATTCTCAATCCAATCACATCTGGAATGTTCATATAGGTTATCAATTCACAGATTCTGGAGATTAGAACATGGACATGTTGCAAGGGCTCTTTATCTTATCACAGTCTGCTCTGTGGTCTCCAAAGATTATTCTGTCCCACACCCCATCCCAACATCACCCAAAGGCTCAAACCTTCCATTATCAAGCCAAAGTCCAAAATTTCATATAAATCTCATCAGCTCAAAAGTTCCAAATCCAACCTTTTAAATAATCTAACTCAAATATGGGTGAGGCTCTGGGTATAATTAATTCACCCGTAGAGCACAATTCCTCTCTGTCAACCTGTGAAACCTGAGAAATCATTTGACAGTCTTACCGAGGATGTCTTGAAGTGGCGAGTGGTCTTTCTCTCACTGCTATCAATATCCTCTCATCGTCTTTGATTTTTGGTACTTTGATGACCACATATCTTGGTTGACTCTGAGTTTATCCTACTTGGAGTTCAATGAGTTTCTTGTATTTGTACCTCCATATCTTTGTTCAAATTTGGGAAGTTTTTGGACATTTTTTCCCTTTAAATAATCTTTCTGTTCCTTTCTCTCTTTCTTTACTTTTGGGTTTCCAGTTATGTATATGTGAGTTTACTTGATTTTGTCCCACAAGTTCCCTAGGCTTTACTATGACCTGAATATTTCTGCCTCCCTAATTGATCATGTTAGAAGGTGGAACCTTTGGATGATAATCATCAGGAGGGTTGAGCTCTCATGAATATTAGTGTTCTTATAAGAGACCACACAGAGCTCCCTAGCCTCTTCTGCCACATGAGCAGACACGGTGAGAAAGCACTGGCAGTGAACCAGGAAATCAACCCTTACCCCACCATGCTGGCACCCTGAACTTGGACTTCCAGCCTCCAGAACTGTGAGAAAGCAATGTCTGTTGCTTTAAGCCACTCAGTTTGTGACATTCTGTTATAGCAACCCAAAAAGATGAAAGCAGGCTCTGCCCAATTTCTTTCATTCCTTTTTCCTACTGCTGCTCACATTTGTTCATTTCAATGTCCCATCTTCAAGGGTCCTGATTCTTTCTTCAGTCTGCTCCAATCTGCTGCTGTAACACTGTTGCAAAGTTTTCATTTCAGTTATTGTATTTTTCAGCTTTAAAATTTGTGTTGAGTTTTGGGGTGCCTGGGTGGCTCAGTTGGGTGAGTGTCTGAAGGTCATGATCCCAGTGTTGTGGGATTGAGTCCCGTATTGGGCTCCATGCTGAGTGTGGAGTCTGCTTAAGATTATCTCTCTGTCCCTCTGCCCTTCTCTTCAGCTCATGCTCTTTCTTTCTCTCTGAAAAAAATAAAATAAAACAAAACAAAATTTGTGCTGTTTCTCCTTATAATTTCTATCACTTTGTTGATATTCTCATTTTTTCATACATTTTTTTCCCCTGATTTCCTTTAGTTCCTTTACTTCCCCTATTTTTCCTTAGCTCTTTGAGCAAATTTAAGACAATTGTTTTAAGGTCTTTGTCTAATAAGTTTAATGCCTGGACTTCCTCTGGGATGGTTTCTGTTAATTTATCTCGATCTTTTGGATGAGCCACATTGTTCCTCTCTGTTTCCCCTGGTTCAAGGGGGGAGAGGTACTGGAAACTGGCCTGCCACTTGCTCCACACCATGACCTACACGCCACTGGAAAGGGGTGAGGCAAACGTCATAAACTTTCCTGCCATTTTAAAGATGACTTCTTCTCAGTGTCCCATTTATTTAGTTTCCGAACCCCTTTGACTGTTTTCTAGAGAGTTTGTGAAGTTGCTTCAGACAACATCTGGTTGTGTTTTGATACTTCTGTTGGGGATAGAACTTGGAGCTGCCTACTCTCCTGTTTTTCTGCCTTCATTCCAGTCAAGCAATATTTTTAGAAAGCTCTGTATTCACCAGAATGGGCACAGCTTTAGAGGAAATCATTATATCACACTTTCAGAGTTTGGAATGCAGATGATTAAGTGCTAACTGATTTATTGGGATCACTAAATCCAAATCCCCAAATAGTGAGTGGGGAGATATAAGAAATGAAATTACATGCACAACAGAGCTTTAGGAATGGACAATTCCATGAAGGGATTAATAAAAACCAAAATAAAAGTCATTACAATTTTGTTAGCTTTTTTTTTTTTTTTTTTTTTTTTTTTTTGCCTGCTACTATCTGTATACCATGGAAAGGTTGCTGGAAAGAAAGAGATGGCTTATTCACTTGGGAAGTTGATAAGCATTTAAACCAATGGTTATTCATAAACACATGGCTAAACACTCCAGGGATAACAAAATCAGAAAGCTGTTTCTGTTGCTAAACATAAATGGCAAGTAGAATGATGATGGGAACCACTGGTTACTGTGTAAGAGGCCACCAGACAAGAGCCAGGATCTTCAGGGCTGCATGGCTGGTTCAGTCGGTTAAGTGTTCAACTCTTGATTTTTGGCTCAGGTCATGACCTCACAGTTCATGAGATCAGGCCCCTGTGTCAGCCTCTGCGCTTAATTCTCTCTCTCTCTCAGCCCCTCCCTCACTTGACTGTGTGCGCTCTCTCTCTCTCTCTCTTTCTTTTTCTCTCTCTCAAACTAACTAAATAAATAAATAAAGTTAAAACAAAAACAAAACAAAACAAAAAAAAACGTGGTCTTCAAATAGAGAAACACAAGTATTGCGAGGCTATGACTCACAAGGAATAAACCAGAAAAGTAAATATTACCCAAACCTCTCTCTCCAAATGATCTTCCACCTATGGCCATTAAGTCCCATTGGCTGAACTAAGCCAACAGCCAGAGGGTAAATCAGCCAGTTTCTACAATCCATACAGATCAGCCTTCTAGCTCAGAGGTGAAAGAGAAAACAATGGAAAATGCATTGGAAGGAGCAACCATATCATAGGTCTAAAAATGGCTTGAAAAGCAATTACTACCCAAAATATCTGCTTTTGTGCTTACAAAATCTAGCTTCTAAAGTTTTAATTGGACTATCATTTTATTTCCAAAATAAAACATTCAATAACTTATTTCAGTTAGAATAACATAGGAAATTAGTAGTTACAAGTGTTAATGTGGGGTATGATGTTCTGTGGGACTTTCTGTGTATTGAGAATACAGATGGAAATCCATTTCAATGTTCTTACACAATGTACATTTGATACTCACATCTAGTTATGATTCAGCTTGCTTTACCTTCTAGATTCTTGTTTTTCCATCACTAATCACCTCTTCCATGTCCTATCAAAAGTTTTGCACTTGTAAAAATATCAATCACCTCATTTTTCAGAACACAGAAAAAGAACTTGACCAAACAGATACTTTTAACCTAAAAGCTGTTGTAGTTTTTTTTCTTCTTCCATAGAATGACACTTTTGATGCCAAAAGCAAATTATCTGAACAAAACAGAAAGAGGAAATCAGTTGCTCACTGTTGCGAGGTAAATCTCTGGGTTTCTCAGAGCACTGGGCTGTCCTTTGTTCTTCCCCTTCTTTCCAGAAACGTTTGCCCAGTGGAGACTTTGTAAAGCAGAGAGAGCGTCTTCCCCAGAGCAAAGGGTGGGCACGCTTACTGTCTGATATAATAAATTTGGTATCTTTCTCCACAGTGAAAGGAGGCATGCTTATTTCCATTATGAACAATTTCTGTTGTTCTTCTGGAATATAATCTGGTAAAGGTGAGAGTGTCACCTGGTTTTCTTCATGTTAGTCTGTGACAATGGCTGCCGGGGAAACCAGTGCAAAACAAACCAAAACAAAGCAAAACAAAATGCTGGCATTCTTACTATCGTTATTGGTGTAATAAAATCCTTCGTCTCTGACCCACAAGTCTTGTTTCCTCTGTCAGCACTGGTGACACTGCCACAGTTGGTTTGTTAGCCTGAAGGGAATGTGGGGGCGCCTGGGTGGCTCAGTCGTTTCAGCGTCCGACTTCAGCTCAGGTCATGATCTCATGGTTTGTGGGTTCGAGCCCCACGTCGGCCTCTGCGCTGACAGCTCAGAGCCTAGAGCCTGCTTCAGATTCTGCATCTCCCTCTCTCTCTGCCCCTCCCCTGCTCATGCACTGTTTCTTGCTCTCTCCCAAAAATAAACATTAAAATTTTTTTGGGAAAAAAAAGAGGAAGGAATGTAAAATAAGAGCTTTCATGGTTCTTGATGTTTTTGTCAACAGAGTAAGGAAACTGAGAGAAACATGCTTTCTGGAAGAGGACGGGTGAGCATTCAGTGGATTTATTAATGGAATTTGAAGGAAGTCCATGGAAATCAATAGCAAACATGTTAACCACATTGAACGCCCAGCTGGGGAATAAATGATCCTCTATCTTATTGCCTCTTAATAAGGATGAATTGGGAAATGGTTGGAGCCGAACACAAGGAAATAGGTTTGAAGACAGCTGTCTTAACTTGGTCCTAGTCTCCTCCTGACTTGATTACCAAGGACTTGATTAACCAAGCTGGCCGCTGCACTCAGATTTATCTCATTGTAACAATTAGTGTTAACAATTGCCCTAGGTGGGCAGAAGGTTCCGACTTCTTCTTCCTGGCAACAGTTTCAGAGATGTAGACTACGCAGAGCATGAAAAAAAGAAAAAGAAAAAAAGAAAGAAAGAAAAAAGAGGAAATTTGTGTAAACTATGAGCAGAAATTAAGCAAATTGTTACAACCCTGCCTTTTGGTTGATTTACTTGGAAAATGAAGGGTCAGTGCATGTAATGCTCCCTTAGAAAAACTGGCAACCCTGGGGCCACCTTCAGGCTTCCTTTGGTTTATCTTATAGACCTTAGGTACATTCAGATAAGACATTAACAAATCTCAAGGTGTTGTGATTGTTGCTAATGCAGAGGGTCCTAGCTGCCATAGAAAATTTGGCCCTCCCAGTTAAATTTTCCAGACACAGACACATTGTCACTGGAAAGCATAGATAAGGAGCTGATTATTCCCTTTTTTTTTTTTTTTTTTTTTTGTGGCTTGTGCTTTAGGTATCAATCCAAAAAACAAAAACAAAATGAAACAAAAATTTGCTGAGACCCATCCAGGCCAAGAAACTTTTTTTTGTTTGTTTGTTTTGTTTTGTTTTTTCCTGTTTCTTCTAGGAATTGTATTGTTTCAGATCTTACATTTAAGTCTTTAATCCATTTTTTAGTTGATTTTTGTGAGCAGTGTTAGGTAGGGATTAGGTGTCATTCTTTTACATGTGAATATCCAATTTTCCCAGCACCATTTCTTGAAGAGACAGTATTTTCCCTATTGAGTATTCCTGAATCCTTTGTCAGATGTTATTAGCTGAAGGAATATGCATGGATTTTATTCTGGGCTCTCAATTCTGTTCCACTGGTTTATGTGTCTGTTTTTATGCCAGCATTGTACTGTTTGCGTTACTATAGCTTGAAATCAGGAAGTGTGATGTCACCAACTTTTGTTCTTTCTCAGGACTGCTTTGGCTGTTTGGGGTTTTTATTTTTGGTTTCACATAAATTATAGGACTGTTTTTTCTACTTTTACAAAAAAAATGCTATTGAATTCTTGATAGAGATTGCATTAAGACTAGAGATGACTTTGGGTAAAATGGACACTTGAAAATAATTATTTCAACCCATAAAAATGGGATACCCTCCCATGTATTTGTGTTTTCTAAAATTTCTTTCATCAATGGCTTGTAGTTTTCAGTGCAGACCTCTTTCACCTCCTTGGTGAAATTTATGCCAAAGTATTTTATTGTTTTTAATGTTATTGCAATTGGGATCATTTTCTGTATTTCTTTTACAGGTAATTCATTGTCAGGATGCAGAAACTATACCAAATTTAAAAGCTTCTGCACTGCAAAAGAAATGATAATAAAATGCAAAGACAACTTATGAAATGGGAAAAATACTTGCAAATCATTATCTGATAAGGGGTTATATCAAAAATATATGAAGAATTCATATAACTCAGGAGCAAAAGAAAGAAATAATTCCATTTAAAAAATGGGCAAAGAATGTGAATAAACAGTTTTCCAAAGAAGTTATATGAATGGCCAACAGGTACATGAAGAGGTGTTCAACATCCCTAATCATTAGGGAAATGCAAATCAAAACGACAATGAGATTGCACCTCCGGTCTATTAGAATGGCCATTACAAAAAGACAACAGGTAACAAAATACTGGCAAGGACGTGGAGAAAAGAAAACTCTTGTGCACTCTTGGTGAGAATATAAATTGGTGCAGCCACTATGGAAAACAGTATGGAGGGTCCTCAAAAAGTTAAAAATAGAACTACCCTATGATTCAGCAATTTTACTTCTGGGAATATATCCAAAGGAAATGAAAACACTATCTCAAAAAGATATCTGTACCCTTATGCTCCTGGCAGCATTGTTTGCAATAGCCAAGACATGGAAACATCCTAAGTGTCCACTGATTGATGAATGGATAGAGTATGGTGTATATATAAATGCATATTTATACACACACAGATGTGCATACATACATACCATGAATATATATATATATATATATATATACACACACACATACACACATACATACTTATATGTATAGGTATGTGTATATGTACATATAAAGGAATATTATATATATATATATACATATATATAATGGAATATTATTCAAACTTTAAATTTTTTTTAAATGTTTATTTTACTTATTTTGAGAGAGAAAGCAAGAATGAGTGTGGGCAGGGGAGGGGCAGAGAGACAGGGAGAGATTGAATCCCAAGGAGGCTCTGTGCTCAGTGCAGATCCTGATGTGGGGCTCAATCCCAGGATCCTGGGATCATGACCTGAGCTGAAACCAAGAGTCGGAGGCTTAACAGACTGAGCCAACCAGGCACCCCATCCATAAAAAAAAATTAAAAAAAATAAATTTAAATGGCATTTTCAACAACAAGAATGGAACTTATGGGCATTATACTCAGTGAAACAAGTCATACAGAAAAAGGCAAATACTGTATGATCTCTCTTATATGTGGGATCTAAGAAAAACGAAGAGACAGAGAAGAGATTGGGAGTTACCAGATGCAGGGGGAGGAGAACTGAGAAATTGGATGAAGATGGTCAAAAGGTACAAACTTCCAGTTTTTATATGAATAAGCACTAGGGATTCATGTACAATATACTGATTATTGTTCATTGTACAATATTGTTCATTATATATGAGGTGATGCGTCAAGCATTTATCACAACTTATCAGTAGAACATTTCCTCAATTTTGCATTTTAACAGCATAGGTAAATTTCCTCATGTAAGAGAAAAATTTCGGGATACTGTGGATTTCAGCTCTGGGGCTGGCAACACTTAGCATCACACTATGCTGCGTGACACAGGGAACTTGACACAAAGTTTGGGAAGGGATACGTTCATCTCCTTCCTATCCTTCAAGACATCTTAAGATTTAACTCCAAAAATACATCAAATCAGATGAAAATCACATTACACTACTCTTTCACAGAATTAACAAAACAGAAAAATGAGACATTATGCCCAAGGCAGCAAAGGTGTCCCTGAAGTTTAAAATTTTCCCTTAAGGTAAGTATAATTTTTGCTGTCTGATGACCACAGAGAGGGCTCCAATAACACTGTCCTTTCAGAAGATATTTATATCCTGGTAAAGTAATAATCTTCAGTATGATGAACACTACTGGCTAATATTGATGGGTTTGCTCTATAATTACCTATTAATCCTAGTAAGATTAATTTCTACATCGACAAAACATTGGGCTTCACATGAAACATATCTTGAACAGAAAAATGTTCTCTAAAAGCATGGTTCTTTCCCTCTTTGTGTGTGTGTCTGTGAGTGTATATGTTTAGGGTATATGTTTAGGTGTGTATGAACTTAATGAACCGAAAAATGCTCACTCACATCCTAGACATGATCCACTCGCCATGTTATAGGTCCTATGATGGTGTCTTTTATTATTCATTTGAATATGTGTTATCTTCTCTGTAAGCACACACTTTAAAGCACTGTCGCTAAAAATGACATGTTGATATTGATACACGACTCAGGCATCAAAACGTCCAATAAACGGAAATGTGCACTAAAGTCTCCAGGAGGTCGCATGAAGCAGATTAAGGGATTTTTATTTTGCTAATTTTGGAAGAGGGGAATATATAAACATAAATGTTATAAACACTCAAGAGCAAAGGAGTTTCTAACACACAGCTGAAGAATGGGACACACCAGTCTTCTTCAAATGGAAAGCCCAGCACCCAGTCAGGCAAGTGGCAGTAGTTTTGATGGGTCTCTCCAGATAATTTAGAGGTTGTCTCTGCCTCACCCATGACCAGATTCACTTTCTGGTATTCCTGGAGCATATCCATAGTTCCTCACTTAGCTTGGCAGCTGAGAACGGTTCATTTTCACAGGTCAACTTCAATTTCTCCAGCATCCATGTTTGCTACAATCCTAAGGCTGATCCCTACCGCAGGTATAAGACTATCCAGAGTGAGGGGCGCCTGGGTGGCTCAGTAAGTTAAGCCTCCAACTTGGGTTCAGGTCATGATCTCACGGCTCGTGAGTTCGAGCCCCACGTTGGGCTCTGTGCTGACAGCTCAGAGCCTGGAGCCTGCTTCCGATTCTGTGTCTCCACCTTTCTCTGCCTTTCTCCCACTGATGCTCTGACTCTATCTAAAATAAATAAAGATTAAGAAAAAATTTTAAAATAAGACTATCCATAGTAAATTTCCTCCAAGTTATTGAGTAATATGAGATACACCTCACATCTCCTTAATTATTTATATATACATATGCTGATCTTTCAGCAAATGCATTGGAAGTGTTAATACAGGACATACAAAATCAAAGTTAATAGGATGGGCTTTTAAGGTGTGTTGTTTTGTACAGGAGCAGTGCATTCATGTAATAAACTCTTTTCCACCCCCTTTGGATTTTAAGATGTTTCTGTCACCGACTCACTCATCTGCTCCTGTGTTTCCTTTGATGTCGCATTGAAGCAATGAGACCACTTCACCAAGCAACAATCCTCTCCTATTAATTGGGTATGCTCAGATGTCGCTAAAATACCTTTTTGTCCCCAAAAGTCTCAATGTGGGGAAATTTTACAAGACAGGTTACTGAGAAAACAAGGAAAGACTTTGCTACTCAACATTCCTGATCTAAGAATTTATCTTCAGTAACTAATTGGGTAAGTACACAGACATGTGTTAGGAATGTCTAAATAAGGAATGGTTATTGGATAAAATAACCATTACGCTGCATAGCATAAAATATGTAGCAGTGAGTATTTACAGGAAATATGTCAACAACATAATGAATGGCAAGAAAGATAGTCTATAAATTATTATGTACTGAGTCTTTATAATTGTTAAAATTACATATTTATATACATACATAGTGACAGAACTGGAAAGATATTCACCGAAATGTTAAGCAGGGTAATAGAATTATACATGTTTTTTGTTTGTTTGTTTTTCTTTTTTTTTTTTAAAGTTTATTTATTTACTTTGAGAGAGAAGAGAGAGAGCGAGTGGAGGAGGGGCAGAGAGAGAAGGAGAAAGAATCTCAAGCAGGCTCCACGTTGAGCGTGGGACTCAGTCTTATGAAGGTGAGATGATGACCTGAGCTGAAATCAAGAGTCATATGCTTAACTAACTGAGCCACCGAGGCTCCCCAGTAGATGGTTTGTAACACTCCGTTTTTATACGCTTAATGTAATATTAGGATCATAACGAAACTACACTAATTTCATAGTCAAAGACAAAATAAAACATTAAGAAAATCAAAGTTACATTAAGAAAATGGGTATACAAAGATACCATTGGGCATAAAAAGTGTGATCTGTATAGTCTAAAACATCAAAGTCTCTTCTCAAGTTGAAATAATATCCACAAATATTGATGCCATTTCCGTGGTATTTCTGGTAACATTTAATAAATGTTCAGGATAAATTCTGAAGCTGAACTGTAATGTGTTTTCTAATATCTAAAACTTGGGAAATACAGAGCATTGTTTAATTCCTTACTCACCATGTGGGGATCCTGAATGCTTCTAATGTGATAAAGTCCAGTCCACTCACCTCCCGTCCCACCACCCAGGTGGAGTATGATTCCAGGTCTCCTGGCCTTGCTAGACCCCCCCCCTCCCCACCATGTCTATTATCTTCTGGGAGAAACTCTTTCCTGACCAGCCTTAAGAGTCCTCACTTGAACTTGGTATCACATCTGTCCGTGACGTCAGATGTATCTAAGAACTTTGAGGGTCTTGAGCACAAGCACACAGAACAAGAACCCGGGTAGTAACTAAAAGGACCAGCAGGAGCACACTTTGGATGTAAGAGTCGAAGGAAAGAGAGGGTGTATTATGCACATATTTAATCATTATTGGGGGCCCTTTTCCAGGGGCTGGAGAACACTCTCTTGAAGTGAAATTTGAAGGTGAAATGATCGAATGATACTTTAATTAGTTGGCTAACTATTAAGTAAACATTTTTAAAGTCACTAACTTTCTAATTCTGTGCCAATCCCTGCACCTTCCAAGTAGAATCAGCTGATCCTCCTCTTTAAGTGAGAAGGATAAACATAAGGGAACATGTAGTAAGTGTACTGATAAGGGGTGATGATCCTAATTAACTGCCTTAATTAACTGATTCCTCCAGATCAGCTCAGAGACTCATGTGAATGTTGAGGCAGAACTGTGCAGCAGGGTAGAAACTTGTAAGTCAAACATTCTGCACCCATCTGAGACAAGCTGGTTCCCCTGGCCATGCGTATGGGACTAAAATACGCCTCCTGGCTCAAACAGAGGATTGAAAAAAGTGGGAAATCCCCCAAACATTAGATATTTAGAGGGAATTTCAGTGTCGTGGAAAAGTGTCAAACTCATTCCTTACTTTTAATTTATCAGAATTATTCAAGTCTAGAACTTTGATAATTCATTCTCTACAAAAATGTGAAAAATAAAGAAAATATACAGTATCTAACCTACAAAAGGAGGCTTCATTTCTCAGCCTCAGTGTTTAATATAATGATATTTTGGCTCTCCCTAGCATTTTAATATGCTTATCTCAGTAGCCTAAAAGAAAATGTCTTTGGAAACCCCTTACCTGTGGCACACGTTCATACTTCAATATTATCTTCACATTTCACATGCGCAAATTAGAACAGGTGCAAGAATTGTAGATTAGAATGTCAAATGGGGTACTGATAATATCCTATATGGTGCATTGTCTCTGCTAATATCTTAATTACTTATGCAAAATAAAGCTCTGAAACATGCGTGGTAGCATAAGTGCTTCTTCAGCTTTAGCGTGTATGAGAATCAACTAGGGACCACGTTAAAATCCTGTTTTCTGGGCTCCACTCTGAGATGCCCAATTAACAAATTGAGAAGAAGACCCTGTTCTTGTGGCAGCATCCTCAGGCAATTTGAAGGCAAAAATGCAGAAACTAAAGTTTCAGAGACGTTATTCTATAGATTGACCTATGGTCCCTCTGTTGAATGTATCCACAAAGAAATTTTTTATTAAGATCACACGTAAAGTAACATTTTCTTTCTTTATCAATTGTTTCTTCTTATTGTTCAGGCACAGATCACGAGCATGGCACTGTGTGGGACACTGCAAAAAACTACAAGGAAAAATAAAAAGTGCAAACTCTCTAAATGACTAGTAAATTACTCTGTGTAATTTATAGATTAATGCACACTAGATGTCTATAGGTAAAATAAATTATGAAATCAGTGTCATGAGGGGCACCTGGGTGGCTCAGTTGGTTAAGCGTCCAACTCTTGGTTTGGGCTCAGGTCATGATCTCACAGTTGTGGGAATGAGCCCCACATCAGGCTCTGCACTGGCAGCATGGAGCCTGCTTGGGATTCTCTCTCCTGTTCTCTCTGCCCCTCCCCCGCTCACATGCACATGCTTGCTCTCTCTCTCAAAATGAATAACTAAACTTAAAAAAAATCAATGTTATGAAAATTCAAAGATTGGTTACTTCCATTTGATTAGGAAATAATGGCCCCATGGAAGAAGGACTGTCTAATGATATCTCTTTTCAGGGAGGCTGGATTATGTTTTGTTGAGGAGGTTAAGAAAGTGAAGAAAACTGTGGAGATTAGAATTTCAGGATGGGTGTGGAAATTGGATGTAGTCTATTTGTGTCTAAATAATATTTGGAGAATGTGCTTAACTGTGCCTCTTGGCAAGAATCTAAAGAACATTGAATGCAATTATTCAAGAATGTCAACTTCATAGTTTAGAAAATGTGGATATTTCTTAAAAGGCAAGAGAAAGATTCAATGTTGTGTCTTAGAAGGCAATCTCTCTTCCTCATGTACGGGCGGGGCTGGGAAATGGGAAAGTGTGGACAGCACAAGAGGAATGGGGTGGATGGCAGCGATGAGTTTCGGAATATACAAGGAAAATAAATCCTGGGACTCAGTTTTAAAGTACAGTTTAGGCATGCTGTGATTGATGAAATGTGAAAAGCATAAAGATTTGGGGATAAAAATATATTCTGAAGTTCCTATCTTAAGTTTCAGAAAATATGAATATGTACTTCATGTAGACAAGGGAGCATTAAGGGGAGTTGGAGGCATGGTGGTAAAACCAAAGGGACCTATGCCTTTACACCATTATTATACTACTGCAATTCTATCACTTGTAATTTAGGAATATTTCTTTATTCAAGACCCAAGCTAAAGGATTTTCCCTCTATGGAATCTTTTTTTTTTTACATTTAAAATATTTTTTTATTAGAGAGGGAGTACAATGGGGAAGAGAGAGCAAGAGAGAGAGAGAGAGAGAGAGGGAGAGAATCTCAAGCAGGCTCCATGCTCTGTGAAGAGCCCAATGCAGGGCTTGATCCCATGACTCTGGGATCAAGATGTGAGCAGAAATCAAGGGTCTGAGGCTCACCTGAGCCACCCAGGCTCTCCTCTGTGGAACCTTTTATATTCTTGGGTTCCTGGGTTGAGAGTCTGTATGTCAGTGTAGTCAACAGAGCAGAAATTAACTTTGTAATAAACCACTTTGAAGAAGACACCATGTAATGAATGCCGAAGTTTTGTATACCCACATAGTCACCACGCAGAATATTTGTCTCTTATCTTTGCAAAAACTAGAGATGTGAGAAGTAAGAGGCAGGTTTATTTTGTAGTTTCTCTATCCTAACTAGAAAACCACAAATTATATATGTATACAGTTATAAAAACAGACTGTTAAATACCCATTTTCTGAAAAGTAGGAAGATGTCTGTGAAGATTATTTTCTTTTCTTTTTTTTTCTTTTTTTTTTTTCATTTCTAACTTTTTGTGATAGTGCTGTGACTTTAATGTCAATATTCAATAAAGCACCTTCTGGTGCTTTTGATATGAAAATGTGATTGCTATTGAACATTAAACAAGGGATGCTGGTAATTTTATGACAATTATGTTTTAGCTTTCCATACCAAAACAATGGTAATCAAATCTCATGCTTGAGAACTTTAGCTGATTGTCATAGGGAGAAGCATCCTGCCACCAGTGGTGTAATTATAGAGGAACATTGATGGGATATTCACCTTCCTCTGAAGGGTAGGGCTAAGTCATTGTAACCGATATAATGCAGCTATGGGCTGATGGGCTGATGTAGCTTATCAAATCGCGTGCTCAGATGTATTTGCATTATATTCCATTTAAATGCCATGTATTATAATTCAGTTACATTGCCATGTTTAAGGAAATGAGCTTGATACTCCCATCTGCTGCCGAGTATATGGGTCTTTTGAGACTCGCAAGGAAAGAATGACTCTTGTATGTCATTTCCCATTTCCTTGGAGTGAGACTTGTTCCCATTTGTATGGGATTCTAGGCAAAATCTCTGTTTTTACTACTTTTTCTCACCTTTCCTACCAATAGATTTCTTGAATCTATCTCACTGGAGAAGAAGGACCTTTCCTATTGTTCAAAAAAATGGGTCCAATGCTGCAAAGATGCCGAGTATGTGTGAAAGCTGTGTGGGAATCAACACCATAGAATCTAGAAGTTACCACGGAATGTATTTTTATAATGTAACAAAAATAAAACATGGAAGAACAAGTTTGCCAATGTTTTGTCTGCATTTTAAATGTTCCTGTGGGTTTTGTGTGCATACTTATGGTAATAGGGTATGATAACTGGCACCATACCCAAACAAAGCAACAGGGACTTCTCTGTGACATTTTAAAGAGGATGTTGCCAGGTGAGATTTCAACTTGTGAGATTTCAGCCCTAAAAAAATAAAAAATAAAAATATATCTGTATGGGTACAAAACTTCTGTAAGGTAGTTTTTTTATGAATCCAGGTGATTTCAAGGTTAAGTGGACCAGAGGGACCGTTACACTGCCATGAATGCCATTACAGTCATCATAAATGGCAGCTCTTGAAGACCAGGTCCAGTCAATACCCTTATATCCCTTGTCTAAGCAGTGGGGAGAAACTGTCAAGATACACCTGAGCTCTAATCTTAGTAAAGGAATTTAGAGACTTTAATATGAATATTGGTGAGTATAGCTAACATTTAAGAATTTGCAATGCATCATACACTTATATATGCCTTATCTCAATGATTCATCCTATGGGATAGCTATGACTTTTACCCACTCTACAGATGTAGAAGCTGACTCTCACAGAGAGGAGTAAGCAATTTGATGAAGTTCATTTAGTTCGTGTGTGGCCAGGACTCAACCACAAGTTTGTCTAACTCACTGGTGTGATGCAAATCACTAAAAAGTAGCTCTCAAAAAAAAGTTTGTTTGTTTGTTTTTTCCCACAGGCTTTTGCCAATGGCCATGGTGTAAATACTGTCACCATGATCAATGAAGAATAAGGAAGAACCACGTAAAATTATCTCTCATAAACTTTAAGTACATCCTTACACACCATTGAACTCTGACTCCAAAACCCATAATTGTTACTATTAGGTTATACCGTAAGTCATAAATAACACAGGAGGAAAGACAGAAACAGCAAAAGAAACAAAAATGTAAACTTTTAGGCAGGATTCTGATAAAGTTTCCCTTCTTACTAACCATTAGAGGAGTTCCTGTTCAGATTGTAGTTCCAACCTGAAGGTCCATCATCCTAGAGATTTTCCAATAAAATTGATTATGTCCAATTTAGCTATGAGTCTCAATGCGTAGGACAAACATTCCCATTTCTTAGAGTTCAACAACTATAGGAGAAGGGAGAATAGGTCAATCAAAAAGAAAAAAAAAAGATAAAAGCTCTAGAAACCCTTCCCTGAAAAGTTAAGAATGATTGGGTTAGAATTGTCTAAGACAGATGAAAAGGTGATATTCAACTAATGGCTACCATTTATAGGTGACCCTTCATATTGGTTAGACCATTAAATTATCACAGTAGAATTTAAGGTATATATTATTATGGTGCTGAATTTATAGATGAGCAAAATGAGGTTTACGGTTTATGCTAGTTAAGTAGCAGAGGCCAACATAACCTCAAATTGGCTTTAATCCTCTGCATGGTGCACTGTTTCTGTTGTCCAAACACAGATGAAATCTTCCCAGTTTGTGTCCACACTCCACATACTAACACATCTATTTCTTTATGGATACTGTTTATGGTTTTCACATCTTAATGCAACTCGGTCCAAGATGTTTTGGGATTTTTGTTGGTCTGTTTGTGGTTTGTTTTTTGTTGTTTTTTTGTTTGTTTTTGTTTTTGTTTGTTGTTTTGTTTTGTTTTGTTTTGAGAGAGAGAGAGAGAGAGAACACACACATGAGTGGGGGAGAGGAGCAGAGGAAGAGAGAATCCCAAGCAGGTTCCATGCTCAGTGCAGAACCCGACATGGGGCTCAATCCCACGACCCTGGGATCACGACCTGAGCTGAAATCGAGAGTTGGAAAATCATCTGACTGAGCCACACAGGTGCCCCACCCAAGTCTAAAGTTTGGTAAGGTAATTCCCATTCCTTTTCAAAGGACACATGCGTTACAGGATTCTCCTATTTTCCAATTAATAGATGAGTAAAAATACACGGAGAATGTGCAATTATATTTATTAAATGATGGTTTTTGTTTTTGTTTTTTTTCTCCACGCTGCTCTTCATTCCTTCACAATCTTCCAAGAAATTAATCTTTTCAATTGAAATGTTCTGCTTTCACAATAACCTGCCTCTACTGTAGCATCTGTAACAATATGCCCCCATTTGTCAAGTGGCATCTGTCTCCCATGCTGAGCACTAGCATCTAAATGCAGCCTGAACTCACCGCTTTTTACTTTCTTTTTTTTTTTCTCTCCAACCCCACCCCCTACCTTAGAGCCTGAACATATGTAAAGAACATGTGCTAAATAAATGGTTGTCATCTGGTCGATATGAGACTTTGGTGATTAAATATTGAGGAGAGGGATGGAAAAACTATTAAAAATGCAGTGTATTTTAATGGAATCATAGAATATGCTTTGGCAGGAGAATGGAGACTGTCTATTTTAGACTTTTCATTGAATATTGAGGAAATTGAGAACAGAGAAGGTTTTATTCTTGCCACAAATTAATTTTAGGAATATATTGCAAAGAATTAAGGATTTTAAGCAGTAACTTTTAAAAGGAATCACAAATATATGTAATTGTACAAAATACATTTTTCTAAGCTTACATATATTTGGGGACAAAATGAGGTCATTATCTAATATCTGAAATGTATTAAGACTTTATCATGTGTCAGACACAAGGTAAGTACTTTACATGAAGTGTTATTTTAGACTAAGTCTGTTGGCAATAAATTCCCTTAGTTTTCCTTTATCTGAGAATATCTTGATTTCCTTTTCACTCCTGAAACACATGAAGTATCATTTTGATCCTTACAACAGTCCAGCCCGGTGAATACTGTTATTATCCCCTCATTTAAAATGAACAAACTGAAGCTTAGAGACATCAACCAAGTACTCACTGTTTCCAGATCCTAACCGACAGAGCAGGTGTATAAATCCTTCTCTGACCCCCATTTCCAGGATCATGAACACTGTATTAAATATGTTGATTTTGGTCTTTTTAACCATACTTGTTGCAATTCTACCCTCAGTTAAATTCATTCTAGATAATTTTTTTTAAACGTTTATTTATTTTTGAGACAGAGAGAGACAGAGCATGAACGGGGGAGGGGCAGAGAGAGCGGGAGACACAGAATCTGAAACAGGCTCCAGGCTCTGAGCTGCCAGCACAGAGCCCGACGCGGGGCTTGAACTCACAGACCGCGAGATCATGACCTGAGCCGAAGTTGGACGCTTAACCGACTGAGCCACCTAGGCGCCCCTCATTCTAGATAATTCTTAAAGGGCCCGGGAAGGTCTATATATATATTGCCTTTTGGAGGTATTGATCTTTATTCTGGGGCCTAACTCCAGATCTCTGAGATAATATTTCTTGCCAAAGCAAGTGCTGCCAGTCAGAAGTATTAAGCACACATCACTGCTCATCAGTGGGGTACTCGCCAACATAGACACATCATCGGTGACCACCAAGGTGTATTTGCCAACATAGATACATCAGTGCCCACCATGGAGTATTCATCAACACGGACTCATTGGTGTCCATCATGGGGTTACTCATCAACACAGGAACATCAGTGTCCACCAAAGCGTATCATGCCTACCATGGGGTGTTCATCAACACAGGCATCTGCCAGGATACTGCTAATCCTGCCAGTACCCATTGTCTAGAGGCCATGTCTTTCCTGAGGCAGCAATGCCTGAGGTTTTTGGGATGATAGTGGGATTCCTGGGGTCCAAAGCTGATGGCTAAGAAAGAATTCTTGAAGATGTCTTTGGTGCAAAAAGGCGATTCTATTAAAGCACAGGGACTGGACTCGTGGGCAGGGAGAGCTGCCCGGGCACCATGAGGAGAGACTGGTTGTATACTATGGAGTTGGGGGAGGTAAAGTCCAGGGGAAGTTTCCAGTGAGATTTTCGTAGGCTAAAGAAGACTCCCAGGATACTGGAGGCCTAGCTATTGTCAAACTAGTGTTGTTTGCCCTCTAGCAAAGATGAGCATTAAGACCTAGGGAGTTCCTGGAGAAAAGTTTTACTCTGTAGGCCTCAAGTATCTGTCAATAGGCTGCAGGTTATAAGGAAATTGAGTTCTATCTGCCATTTTCTTCTGCCTTTGATTCCCACATCATTATGGAGGGGTAATATTAGGGCTCCAGGAAACGGAGTCTATAGGTTTCTGGAGATGAGGCCATTGATAAGATTGCTTTTTTCTTGTGATTTACTAAGATAGTTGTAAATAGATGGACACTAGGGTCCTGCAGGACTATGATCTCTATCAGTTAACCATTTGTTTTTCCCCTTTCCTTTCTTCTGGGGCAGCCAGGAGTGCCTGAGGCATATCACACATATCCCACCCGGTGGGGGGGGGGTGGGTTGTCTGTGGCCTGTCAGCTTGCCTTATGCTTCCTCATCAATGCCCAGGGCTTCTCCACCTCAGGGTAATGAGAAGGCTGCCTCCAAGATTTGCCAGGCCGGCTTCCTGGGACAATGGTCCCCAGTGAGGCCTCAGTGTGCAAACAAAGTAGATCACAGTTTCCTAAGGGAGTTGCCATTAAGAACTCAGGCCTCCCTGGACCTGCTCTGTTCATATGCATACCTGCATTCCAAGTCCAGGCACCCCCTTATCAGGAGGCCTCTTTATTGGGGCGTCTTCTTTACTGAAGACTTCCTTACCGGGGGACTCAGCTAAGGTCCCACTGATGCAGCATACGTTTCCACCCTCAGCTTTTCCTCTCTCCTTCCTCCTGGTTCCCTCACCCAAAACTGGCAGGGGTCTTTGGTTGGGGGGCTCCCTGGCGGTGAGATGACCCCAGTCTACGCACCATGTCTTCTCCTCCGGCCAGGTGCTGTTCCATAGAAAACAACGGAACAGTGAGGAGCCGAACTTCTCTCTGGGCCTCTTGCCTGCCTTCTCTGCAGTAAGCGAAGGGGGCTGGACTGTTGCTTTCTACATCACCCGTGCTCATTGAGGAGCGATGGCTCTGTGGTGATCCCATTGATCCCACCACTGTTGTCTATGCCTTAGGATTTACCACATATTGTCCTCAAAGCTTTTGTGGTGAAAGCTTTTGCTATTTTTGAACACTTTCTCTTTTCAGTATCTGACACTGCTTCAAGGGGAAGTACCTTCTCTTTTACTGACTGTTTTATTGGTGACCTCCCGCGCCCTTAGGATTCAAGGCTGGAGCAGAGGGCAGCCTATCTACAGATCTGGTTATGTGTTTTGAACGACTCCTTTCCACCCTGACCACCCCCCCACACGCACACACACACTTTTTTTTTTTTCTTGAATCTATATACACTTTAGTATTTTCTTCTGTTTGGAACAGTTTTGACCAAGGGTTTTCGTAGGAAACATATACCCAGGATTCTGTGCTTCATCTAGATTGACCGGTGCTCCTGTTAAGTTCAGACGTGCCTCAAACCAGGCGAAAATCAACTTGAGGAAACGCTGGATCCCTACTCCATTAATTAATGAAAAATACTGTGTTCTTATATAACATTACTATGCCGCTCTTTCATATCATTTTCTCATTTCAGCTCTGACAGCGGAGTAAGAAAATACTGTTTCTTATGTTGAAGGTAACGGGATCGGGCTTACTGTTCAGTGCCTTGCTTACGTGCCATGGATTTGAACTCAGTGCTGTCAAATAAAATCTGTCTTTATTTCAACTAAACCGTTGGCATGCTGGCTTCAAAATACCTAGTGCCCCAAACTGAAATGAGCAGCAGAGTTGATTTTTTTTAAATGATAGGTTTGAAAAGTGTGAGTTAGCAGGAGAGATAGCAGAGGTCACACAGCAAGGATTAGATATGATTTCATTCTCAAATGGAAAAATAAATTCTGAAAGTCAAGTTTGAGTGAACGCTAACCGTGGGGACATACCAATTGCACCCATATTATCGACCATTGACTAACAGCTTGAGGAACTGAGTGGTATTTGACAGGGGCAGCTAAAAATGCATTTGGATCAAAAGGAATAATTTTCATTTTTCTACCTTTTTCAAGTCATGGGGCATGAAGAAGCATATGTTAGTTAGTAGATGTTACGAACCCTAGGACATCTCTTCCAAGTTAAGTGATAGCAACTCCCTCTGATATTTCTTGGTTAACTTACAATACTAATATGTTATTCTCAGGAATACACATTAAATTAAGTCAGTATTTTCTTCCATATGAATACAGTAAAAATGCAAGACATATTGTGACATGAAACCACACAAAATTAGCCTTAACTTTAAAATGTCTGCATTTTGCCTTGCAGGCATGTTTTAAAAATACACCCAATGAAGCACACGCTCAAAAATGGCGAGTCATTTGGGGGTCCGTGTTTTATATCTTTAAGGGTAAAAGTTTCATAATGTCTCCTTAATAAAGTACATATTTTAAACATTAGCTGTTCTCTCTTCTGGCAGATTAAATGATGCTCTAGACCACTGAAGGCTATAAAAAAAATACTAGCAATATCAAATCATAAGAGTAATTAGAAAAACAATATTTCTCACACCTGCTCATTTTTCTCCTCATTCCTCTTGTACAAAGCTACACGTATACGATCCATTTAAACTCTTGATTACTTAACAAAAACACAAGTTTTGAAGAGGAAGAAGCATCTCTTCCATTATTCTGGTGACTTTGTTAAATAGATTTAACTAAATAAACCATCTGTAGTCTTCAGAGAGTCACTTTATCAAATAATTCTAAGTAACAACCGATTGAATAATTTAAACTTTATATATACACCACTATCTCCATCATGACAACCTTCGTATTTTTTTTTCAACTTTGGTATACAGCAGACCTGAAAAATAAGATTTTGGTCATTAACTGTTTTATAGATAATTTAATTTATCTATAAAATTTAATAGATAGTTTAATAGATAATTTTAATAGATAATAGATAATTTAATAGATAATATTATTAGAACCACTTCTTTCTTCTTTTATTTATTAGTTCAGATTTTCATTTCTCCTCTAGTTAAAACCATGTTCTAAGTGTTGAAAATAGAATAAGTAAGATGTTCGCCTTGCCCTCCCTAGGTTCTAAACCAGAAGGGAAAGAAAAATGAGGAAATCTGATTTTTCTTCTTGTGGGCTCGCAGTTGAGATAAAAGTGCTCAAAGTGTTCTTTGGCATCTAACTCAGTCTGGATGATGGGTCAGGAAAGATTACAAAGGTGGCGATCCTTAGGGCGCATCTTTATATTTTGCTTTTTGTTTTGTTTTTTTTGTGAATATCGTTGGCATACAATGTTACATTAGTTTCAGATATGCAACCTAGTGGTTAAACAACTTTATACCTTAGGCTATGTTCGCCACTAGTCTAGCTACCATCTGTCCCATTCCATCGCTATTACAATATCATTGACTATATTCCTTATGGTCTGCTCTTTATTTGTGTGACTTACTCAATCCATAACCAGAGGCCTGTATCTCCCCCTCCCCTTCACCCATTTTGCCCAAACCTCCACCTCCTTCTCCTCTGGCAACCATCAGTTTGATCCCTATATTTATAGTTCTCATTCTGCATTCTATTTGTTTATTCATTTTTTAGCTTCCATTTTATGAATGGAATCATACGGTATATATCTTTCTCAGTCTGACTTATTTCACTTAGTATGATACCTCTAGGTCCATCCATGTTGTCTCGAATGGCATGATCTTATCCTTTTTATGGCTGTGTAATCTCCCATTTTGTATATATACCTTATTTTTCTTTTCCATTCATCTATTAATGGAGTCTTAGGTTGTTTCCATGTCTTGGCTATTGCAAATAATGCTGCAATAAACATGGAAGTGTATATGTCTTTTCCAGTTAGTGTTTTCATTTTCCCTGGGTGAACACCCAATAGTGGAATTATTGGATTATATGGTATTTCCATTCTCAATTTTTTTGAGGAAACTACATACTGTATTCCACAGTGGCTGTACCAGTTTGCATTCCCACCAACAGTGAACACGCTTTCTTTTTTCTTCAGAACCTCACCAACACTCATTATTTCTTGTGTTTTTGAGTTTAGTAATTCTAACATTCTGAGGTGAACTATCATTGTGGTTGTGATTTGCATTTTCCTGATGATTAGTGATTTTGAGCATCTTTTCATGTGTCTGTTGGCTATATGTCTGTATTCTTTGGAAAAGTGTCCAATAGGTCCTCTGCTCATTTTTTAATCAGAATGTGGTTCATTTTGGATGTTGAATAGTATGAGTTTTTATATATTTTTGATATTAATACCTTATCCAGTATATCATTTGCAAATATCTTCTCCCATTCAGTAGGTTGTCTTTTTGTTTTTGTTTTTGCTTTTTGGTTTGTTTATTTTGATGGTTTGCTTTGCTTTGCAAATGGTTATATTTTGATGTAGTCCCCAAAGTTTATTTTTGCTTTTGCTTCCTTTGCTCTGGAGAGGTATCTAGAAAACTCTTATCAAGGAGGGGCTTGATCCCACAACCTTGGAATCATGATCTGAGCCTGAATCAGGAGTCAGATGCTCAACCGACTGAGCCACCCACCCCATTTTTTGGTAGTTTTCTGATTACCGATTCAATTTTGTTACTTTTTTTAAAGATTTTATTCTTCAATAATCTCTACACTTAACAGGGGGCTCGAGCTCTTAACCCCGAGATCAAGAGCAGTATGCTCTACCGACTGAGCCAGCCAGGTACTTTTTAGTTTTGTTACTTGTAGTCAGTCTATTCAGGTTTTTATCTCTTCCTGGTTCAGTTTTGGAAGATTGTATGTTTCTTGGAATTTCTTCTTTTCTGCTAGGTTGTCCAGGATGTTGGCATATCATTTTTCATGGTGTTTTCTTATAATCCTTTGCATTTCTGTAGTATCAGTTCTTCACCTCTCTCATTTCTGATATTATTTGTGTCTTTTCTCCTTTTTTCCCTGATGAGCCAGTCTAAGGATTTGTAAATTTGGTTATCTTTTCAAGGAACCAGCTCTTGGTTTCATTTATTTCCCTTTCCTTCTTTCTTTCCTATCTTCTCTGATTTTATGATTTCCTTTTTTTCTCCTCACCTTGGGCTTCATTCTTCTTTTTCTGTTCCTCTAAGTGCAAAGTTAGATTGTTAACTTAAACTTTTTCTTACTTATTGAACTAAGCCTGTTTTCCTATATACTTCTCTCTTAGAACTGTTTTTGTTGTGTCTCAGAGTGTGGACCATTATGTTTTCGTTTTCATTTGTCTCCATGTATTTTTTTGTTTTTTTGTTTGTTTCTTATTTGATTGCATCATTTATCCATTGGTTTTTAGTATCATGTTGTTTAGTATCCATGGGTTTGTGTTTTTTCTGTTTTTTTTTTCTTGTGATTTATTTTTCGTTTCATAACTTTGTGGTCAGAAAAGATGCATGGTAAGGTTTCTATTTTTTTTTTTTTTTAAATTTATCGAGGCCTGTTTTATGTTCTAGTATGTAATATATTCTGGAGAATGTTCCATGTGCACTTGAAATGAATGTGTATTCTGTCATTTTTGGATGAAATAGAGTGTACATATCTGTTATGTCCATCTGGTTTAATGTGTTATTAAAAGACATTATTTCCTTATTGATTTTCTGTCTGAATGATCTATCCACTGACATAAGTTGAGTGTTAAAATCCCCTATTATTTGATTACTATCAACTTGTCTCTTTATTTTATTTAGGTGCTACAATGTTGTGTGTGTAGATATTTACAATTGTTATATTCTCTTGTTGGATTCATCATTTTATTATTATGTAATGCCCTCTTTGTCTCTTGTTGTAGCCTTGTTTTAATGTCTATTTTGTCTGCTATAAATAGGCTAAATCTTGAAACTACAATTCTTGTAGTTTCCTGGCTGTACCCATTTGTTTATGTTTGGTCTATGGCTACTTTCACACTACAGTGGCAGATTTGAGTAGTTGTAAGAGTGACCATATGGCCCACGATGTGAAGAGTATTTACTACGTGTTCGTTTAAACACAGAGCATAATAAATATTTTAGACTTTGTGGACTAAGGGGTTGCTTGATGCAGATAATTCAAGTCAGCCATCCTTGTGAGAAATAATCTATAGGCCACACCTAAAATAAAAGATGTGTCTTTATTCTTTTTTTTTTAACACTTTTATTTATTTTTGAGACAGAGAGAGACAGAGCATGAATGGGGGAGGGGCAGAGAGAGAAGGAGACACAGAATCGGAAGCAGGCTCCAGGCTCTGAGCTGTCAGCACAGAGCCTGACGCAGGGCTCGAACTCACGGACCGTGAGATCGTGACCTGAGCTGAAGTCGGATGCTTAACCGACTGAACCACCCAGGACCCCCAGATGTGTCTTTATTCTAATAAAACTTCATTTACAAAAGCAGGCAGTAATCCCCCATTTAGTCTGTGAGGCACTAGCTTGTCAATTTTTTTTTCTCTGGAGAAAGTAATTGTGGCTGTATTTATAGAAAGGTCTTTTATATACATTACTTTAAAAATGTTTAATATCAAATAATGAAATTTGAATAGAAAAAACAGGTGATGAATTTGTGAGTTACTTTATCGTATCCTAGTTCATACTTTGTCATTGTGGTCCACCAAATTTACTTGCCTCGATTTTTTACTTAATTTCTGTAAGCTTAAATACTCAGAAAAACTGACAAAAATATTATATGCAATGAGCATATATTTATCCTTCGATAACATTTGCTACTTATTTTCTCTCTTCCTCTTAAATATTATAACAGTTTCTGTGTACATTAGCATGTGTATTCTAAGAATAAGTGTGGTCTTCTGAATAACCATATTAAACTCAAGGGAATAGAAAAACCTACATTTCCATGAATGCTTCATTCAACTTCTTCCCAGGTAACCTCTTACATAATGCACTAGTGTATCAAAACTAGGAAATTGACAACACTGGTACAATACTGTTACCAAGAAATTGACAAGACTCGTATAATACTAGTAATGAGACTACAGTCCTTGTTCACTTTTTGCAGGTTTTATGTGCAAACATGTCTGCACAGGCGTGTAGTTCTATGCATTTATAAATGGATCCATTTATAAATGGGTAAATTTATGTAAACACTACAAAAACCACATCACAGCACTGTGCCATCACCATGATGGAATTCTCTTATGTTACCTCTTTAAAATTGTTTCCACCCCAGTCTGTGTACTCTAGCGAGGAATAGCATGTCCACCATCTCTGTAGTTTTGTCACTTTTTAAAAAATGCCCTATGAATGGAATCATTCTATAAGGAACCTTTTGCGATCGGCTGTTCTTCATTAACAATAATGCCCATCCCCATGACAACCTGAATTGATAGCTTGCTCTATGACTAAGTATTGTCCCATCCTGCCAAGGCTTCTTTGTATTTTTTATCCCGATGCTTGTTGACAGACAAGTTTGGGCAGATTATAGCAAAAGATGCTTTGAACATTTGTGTCCTGGTTTTTGTGTGACCATAAATTTTCATTTCTCCAGGATAAATACCAAAGAATGTGATTACTGGTCATACAGTAAGTGCATAATTATTGTGTGTGTGTGTGTGTGTGTGTGTGTGTTTTAAATAAACCTCCTAAAACTATTTTCCAATGTCACTGTTAATTCCCACCAACAATGTATAGGACATTCAGTTTCTCCATATGCTTGCCAGCACTTATAATTATTGTTTAAAGACATTTAAATATAGTGATATCTCATTGTGGTCTTAATGTGGCTTCTTCTAATAGCGACATTTGTGCCATCTCTATATATTCTTAAGTGAAGTGCCCGTTCTTTTTTTTTTTTTTATTTTTTTTTTATTTTTGGGACAGAGAGAGACAGAGCATGAACGGGGGAGGGGCAGAGAGAGAGGGAGACACAGAATCGGAAGCAGGCTCCAGGCTCCGAGCCGTCAGCCCAGAGCCTGACGCGGGGCTCGAACTCACGGACCTCGAGATCGTGACCTGGCTGAAGTCGGACGCTTAACCGACTGCGCCACCCAGGCGCCCCGAAGTGCCCGTTCTTATGTGCTGTTCATTTTCTGATTGGGTAATTTAAATTATTTTAATTTTTGAGTATTGAGAGTTCTTTATGAAGTCTAAGATTTGTTTTTTGTCAGGTAAGTGGTTTGAACACATTTTCTGCCAGTGTTTTTATCCAATTAACAGTATTCTTTTCTCAGGCCAAACATTTTGAATTTTGGTGAGTGTAATTTAATTTTCAGAAAATTTAATCAACTTTTATTTTAATGATTGTGCTTTTGGGTGACATGCCCAAGATTTTTTCACCTTCCTTTAGCTAGTAAAATATTTTTTTTCTATATTGTTTCTAAAAGTTGTATAGAGTTTTAAGATCCATGTTAAGTTCATGACCCATGAACTTAAGTTCCTTTTTTTTAACATTTACTTATTTTTGAGACAGAGGGAGACAGAGCATGAACGGGGGAGGGTCAGAGAGAGAGGGAGACACAGAATCTGAAGCAAGCTTCAGGCTCCAAGCTGTCAGCACAGAGCTGACATGGGGCTCGAACTCACAAACCGCGAGATCATGACCTGAGCCGAAGTCGGATGCTTGACCCGACTGAGCCACACAGGCACCCCAAGTCACTTTTTGTATATGACTTGATTTGCTATTATTTATAATTAAAAAGACTGTCTTTCTGTATTGAATGGCACTTGTATCTGTGACAAAAATCAGTTGGGCATTTTTGAGTAGATCTATTTTGGGGGGGTCTTTTCCATTATCTAAGTGTCCGTCCAATCACTAGTAACAGACAGTGTCGATTACTGTAACTATGTAAGTCTTAAAACCAGGTGGGATCGTTCACCCCAATTTATTCTTCTTTTCCAAATTATTTAGTTATTTAATTCTTTTGCTTGTCCATATCATTTATAGAAAGCATGTCTATATGTAGGGAGAAAAAAAAAGCTCGCAGAGATTTTGAAAAACATTAGGTTGATCTATAGATCATTTTGGGGAGATTAATCATATTACCTTGTTCATCTTTTGAACCATGATCCTGTAATTCATGTATGTAAGTCCTACCTAATTTCTTTCATTGGTGTTTCATAGTATATAAGTCTTGTATGTGGTTAGTTAGATTTACACATAAGTATTTCATTTCTTGAGCTATTGTAAATGGCATTGTATTTTTAATTTCACTTCTCCTGCATTTATCACTAGTATAAAAAAATAAGAATGATTTTGTTTTGTTTTTACGTGTTGATCTGCTACCTTGTTGAATTCACTTATTAGTTCTCACTTCTCTTTCCTTTTCTGGAAGATTTTTGGGGATCTTATTTGTACACAAATGTCATCTATAAATAGGGACAGTTTTGTTTCTTCCTTTCCTAAATGAATACAATTTATTTCTTTTTTCTTGCCCTCGCATATTGGCTCTTGCTTCCGGTACTATATTGAATAGAAGCATCCACCTTTGTTTTGTTCCTGACATGAGGCAGGAAAACATTTATGATATTCGCGGTGTGTCTGTGCAGATGTTCTTGATCAAGGTGAGCAAATCATTCTTTATCTCTAGTTGCCTAGAATGAATTTTTATCATGAATCAGGTTTGGCAACTATTTTATACGATCATGTGTGTTTCTTCTTTAGCATCGGTATAGAGGATTGTGCTGATTGCTTTTCAAATACTGGATAAGGCTGGGATACCTGGAGATACAGCCCAGTTGTTGTGATATATAATGATTTTTTGCACTGATGAATCATATTTGTTAATAGTTTGTTGGGAAGTTTTTTGTCTAGATTTTTGAGATGTGTTTGTAATCTTCCTATGTGTATGCAGGCAGTGTTTGGTGAGCTATGGTGGAATAGTCATGTTGACCTCATAAATTGAGTTGAAAGTGACACATTTCTCTCATATTCTCTAGAAGAGACTGTAGGGTTGACATTAATTCTTTTTCAACCTTTTGGCATAACCCATTCTTTAACAGTTATAAAAGTATTTGAATTTTCTATTTCATATTTGGTGAAATTTAGTATATGTAATAGTAATTGGTGTGTATCATCTTACCTGCCACATATATATGGAGATCTGTTTATTGTTTGCCAGCAGTTTTTAAATGACTGAACATTCTTACGTCAGTCCTGATATTGATAAATTCTTGTCTTTTCCCTTTTAATCTTTGTCAGTCTTGGTAAAAGTTTACCGATTATAATTGAGCATTTCAAAGAGCCACTTTTTTGTTTGTTTTTATCTTCTCTATTACGTTTCCAATTTAAACAATTTTCGACTCTTATTTTATTATTTCATTTCTTCTGTTTGCTTTAGGTTGGTTTTGCTCTTCTTTTTCTAGTTCCTTAAGGTATGAACTTGCATTATTGTCATGAGACTTTCCCCCTTCTCAATGTAAGCATTTAGTGTAGAAATATCCTTCTCTTCACTTCTTTAATGGCATCTTATGAACTTGGTTTTCATTTTCATTTTTTTTTAATTTCTGTGTATTTTTTTTCTATTTTTAAATTATGTTATTTGGCTTATTTTTGAGTTTAAAATGCTTCACATATTCTCAATGCAAATCCAGATGCAGTGTCTAAACGAGCCTACATATCCTATAACCACTCTCCACAATTGCAAATGTTCTAATCCTTATAAGAAATCCCTAAATCCAAATCACTCACAGTGGCTTTTCCCTCTGAAACTGTTATTGACATCCATGAATTCTTCAGACACCGGTGAAGTTTTACTAGTGTTCCAAATAATATTCTTTATAAGAAAACATCTACTCTAATATCACGTGTTTTTTTTTAATTATCTTGAAAAGTTATTCTCCTCTAGACTGAAATATTTCCATGATGTTTCCATAATTTTTATAACTTTATTAGTGCCATTGCCATATACCAAATTACCATATGGCAGCTTAAATCCTTACTCATTCATCAACTCACAGTTTTGGTTGGTCCAATGTCTGGTCCGGAAAGGCTAGGTTCTCTGCTCAGGACCTCATGAGCTGAATCCACAATGTTGTGTAGGCCATATTCTTGCATGGAGCCTGGAATCTTCTCCCAAGATTTTTCGTGGCAGAATTCAGTTCCTTGTACTTATAGGATGGAGGTTCCTGTTTTCACACTGCCTCTTGACATCAGGTTGCTCTCAGCTCCTAGAATTCACCTCAGGTCCTAGCCACATGGCCCTCTATTAGCATGACAGCTTATGTCTTTAAAGTTGGCAGGAGAATATATATTTTTAGAGTCTTTCATTTAATGAAGTCTGACCCACCCAGGATTCTCTCTCTTTTGATTAACTCAAAGACAGCTGATTAGGGGCCTTAACTACATCTGTAAAATCCCTTTACCTATGCCATATTCTCTTTGCTAGACACAAATCACAGGTCCTGTTTGCATTCAAGAGAAGAGGATTACATTGAAGTGTGGCTGGCTCCCTGGGAGTCTCCTCAGGGTATATGTCTGACATAATAACTTTGAGACTTCTGAAGATTACAAGCCTGCTATCCTTCTCTTTCTGTGTCTCTTGCATTTTACTATAAGCAGTAAGAAGAAACCAAGTCAATCATTCACAGTTTGCTCAGAAATCTCCCACGTTAAATACCCAGTCTCATCACTCTTAATATCTGCTTTCCACAAAAACACTAGAACGCAGTTCAGCCAAGCTCTTTGCCACTTTGTAAAAGGATCACCCTTTCTCCATTGTCCAACAACATGTTCCAGATTTCTATGCCAGACCTCACCAAGAAAGCACCTTTAATGTTCATATTTTTAACCAATATGCTACTGAAGATTACTTATTTAATCTAAAATAAGATGGAGACTTGTCCTCTAGCTCTTCCTTTTGCTTTGTGAACTCTCATCAAAATCGCCTTCATGCCCCAATTTTTTCACCAACAATCCTTTCAAGGCAGTCTAGACTTCTCGTAATCACACCTCAGAACTCCTCCAGCCTCCTCCTATTACCCACTTCCAAAGCGTCTCTCTCTCTCTCTCTCTCTCTGTATATATATATATATATATATATATATACAGGTGTGTGTGTGTGTGTGTGTGTATATATATATATGTATATGTATATGTATATGTATATATATATATACACATATATATGTATATATATACATATATATATATACATATATATATATATATATATACATATATGTATTAACATTTATTTTTAAGAGACAGAGAGAGGCAGAGCATGAGCAGGGGAGAGAGAGAGAGATACAGGATCCAAAGCAGGCTCCAGGCTCTGAGCTGTTTGTTAGCACAGAGCCGGATGTGGGGCTCCAACTCACGAACTGTGAGACCATGATCTTAGCGAAGCCGGAGGCTCCACCCACTGAGCCACCCAGGCGCCCCTAAAGTGTCTTTATATTTTTAGATATATATTAAAATCATATCAGGAGGAAGTGGAAGCTAGGGTTTCACCATATGGATTTGTGGGGACACAATTCAGCTCGAAGCAATCATATTTAACACAGTTAAGGTTTTTACAAATTAAAACTTGAGAAGATAAATTGGCCTACACCCCGATGCATAGAAACAAATGGCGGTGGTTTTAAACTTTCACCAGTGCATCTTGATGACTAGGGTGTGTTAATATTCCTATAAACAAACATACAGTTTTAGATGACTTAAATACCGGATAATAGAGACATGAGCATACTCAATATGGAGCATGATCATAAAAGGTTGATCAAATGTATCACCAGGAAATTAATTTCATAAAAAAAGATTTCAAGGACTATATAAATGACTGAAGAGAAGTATGATATCTACTTTAAGATATTTGAGTAAGACTCATATAGAGAAGGATATGAGTGTATTTTGTCTTGTTTCAAAAGACATATTCAGACAAGGTCTTAGAAGATAAGTACAAGACGTATAATTTATCAAGTTTTAACATACCTGTCTTGATGAATACTTCGCAGACCTCATTCCAGTTATTCCCCACAGGATACCTGTGAAGTGCTTAATTATTACTAATAAATTAATTTCTAATCCCAGCTTTACTGCAAATTGCTTCTCTTCATTTTCTTGTTTGTAGTATTTACCCTCTTCCTTCTAACACACATTTATATATTTATATCAGAAGAAAGAAAAATACTTTATTTTTTTAATATGAAATTTACTGTCACATTGGATTCCATACAACACCCAGTGCTCATCCCAACATGTGCCCTCCTCCATGCCCATCACCCACCCTCCCCTCCCTCCCACCCCCCATCAACCCTCAGTTTGCTCTCAATTTTGAAGAGTCTCTTATGGTTTGGCTCTCTCCCTCTCTAACTTTTTTTTTCCTGCCCCTCCCCCATGGTCTTCTGTTAAGTTTCTCAGGATCCACATAAGAGTGAAAACATATGGTATCTTTCTCTGTGTGACTTATTTCACTTAGCATAACACTCTCCAGTTCCATCCACGTTGCTACAAAAGGCCATATTTCATTCTTTCTCATTGCCACGTAGTACTCCATTGTGTATATAAACCACACCTCATGCCAGTCAGAGTGGCTAAAATGAACCAATCGGGAGACTACAGATGCTGGAGAGGATGTGGAGAAACGGGAACCCTCTTGCACTGTTGGTGGGAATGCAAACTGGTGCGGCTGCTCTGGAAAACAGTGTGGAAGTTCCTCGAAAAATTAAAAATAGAACTACCCTATGACCCAGCAGTAGCACTGCTAGGAATTGACCCAAGGGATACAGGAGTGCTGATGCATAGGGGCGCTTGTACCCCAATGTTTATAGCAGCACTTTAAACAATAGCCAAATTATGGAAAGAGCCTAAATGTCCATCAACTGATGAATCGATACACATTTATATTTGTTCACACCCAGTAGCAATCAAAGTGATAAAAATTAAAATGAGTTACATTTTCTCTTTCCACCTTAGTACACACTTAAAATTTGTCTGGGTGTGTTTTTGTCTGCATCGTGTGTGTGTGTGCATGTGTGTGCCCATGTGCATTGATAGCAAGGGGCAGTGAAATAAGAACATAAAATTGAAATGAGAGTATAGATTGTACAAATATCTGCCAACTATTTTGACAATATAAAATAAAAAATATATTTTAAAAGGTATCTAAAACATAGAAAATACTTCACGTACTAATGTTTTCTTTATGCTATCCTATTTATAAGGAAAATATTGAAAGTATAAAAATATCCAAAGATATAGGCATGGCCAAGTAAATTTTGATGCCCATTTAAAACACTGTATTATAAAACAAATGAAAATAATAATTACATGAGAGTTCCCAACAAAATGTAAAAGGATTATACTAAAAATTAAACTAGAAAAAGCTGCTTACAAAATTAAATATACAGCATTTCAGCTATGTGAAAGAGAAGCTTAAAATTCTTGGTACAAACGTGATGAAATAACTGTGTATAGGTATTTTGATTTTATAGTTGTATTTCTTCTTTGTCTTTTTCATGTTCAAAACTATTTTTAGGGATGCCTGAGTGGGTCAGTCAGTTGAGTGGCCGACTCTTGATTTTGGCTCAGCTCATGATCTCATGGTCATGGGAGTGAGCCCTATGGGGGACTCCACACTGAGTGTGGAGCCTGCTTGAGATTCTCCTTTCTCTCTCTCTCTCTCTCTCTCACTCTCTCTCTCTCTCTCTCCTCTGCCCCTTCTCCACCCACAATTCTCTCTCTCTCTTAAAAAAAATATTTTAAAGGATTATTTAAAATGACTAGAATGAAAAATAAAATAAATCTCTAGAAAGGAAGAGAATTGTATATCCCTGACAAATCCTGCTTGGAGACATAGACAGATTAATGCATCTAGCTCTTTTGAAGAGAAAAATTGATTATCTTGTTTCCACATCTGGAAATTAAACACACACACACACACACACACACACATAAAAATGAGATTGGGATATGATATGAAATAAAATGATTAAAGTATACTTTACAAAGTAGCATACTCCATGGTCTGTAGAGTTATATTGGAGGTTACAGGTGCTGATACCATGAGGGTAGGCCCTTCTTCAGTCACCACCTGCTATGTAAGAGAGCGGGTATAAATTCCACCAGAGATTTAAGACTTGGGTTTAGGAGGAAGGGGGACTGTAACTAGGCCAAGATCAGCAAAAGAAGAGAAAGCAGAGATTCTGCATCCTCCCATAGCTCCAGAAAAGCAAGGGGTTTGTCTGAAGAACCTTGGTTCTGTAAGGGCAATATTGAACACCGTCCCTTTCTAAGGACATACACTGGTGGTCAGAAAATGTCCTTCCCAGTGGAAGAATGATCAGACTTCTTTAATGACATGCCGTCCAAGTTTGGGTGAAAGCTATTCCCTAGAGCATCATCCAGCACCTGCAAACCCTGAGGTCCATGGAGTGCGACATTCCTTCCCCTCTGTGGTAGAGAAAGCCACATATTCTGTGAGACACTGAATTTGGGCAAGCTGCCCCTAATGGAGGAATAGTGTGCCAATCTCAGCTAGCTTTTGCTGTAGGAGTCACAGAATGAACTTCCAGTGTATTTGACCATAGTTGATAGGGGAAGATGTTCCAGAGATATCAAACAGATTCTGCTTGTGAGTGTGTGATTGTATCTATAGCACCCAACTCCAGAGTTCTGCTGTGTAGAGAAAGACTCATCACACCCTTAAGACAGTTCCTTAATGTAAAGAAGAAACAAAGATAGAGAGGAGAAAACCTTAACAGCAATGGGCTATGTAATAAAGATACGGAAGTGAGAGAAGACAGGTGGCAGTGAAAATGTACCGGCTGCACCCTTCACCTCTGTAGGGTGACAAAACTCATTAAAGACTACTGGTAACAGTCTGAGAAGTAACTAGGGGAGAATCAGTAAAGGGAAGTAAGGGGTGCTTTTTACACAGTTTAGGCTTGTGTTTGATGGCTGGATGAAGGATTCAGACATTGAAGTCGGGTCTGGATTGTACAGTGTCAAGATGCAGGAGGACTCTGTGGCTGAGCATCTTATCGTTTTTTATCTAGGAGACGGGAGGGTTTAAGTAGGGACTGGAGTTGTCATTGGTAAACAGCAGTCATTACTCAGAGGAAGGTAGATGAGAGACAAGGTAGAAGAGGATGGCTTGTCATTTTTGCTGTGTTCAGAGCATTGTTTTTGTTTTTTTTTTTTTTTTTTTTTTGAGAGAGAGAGAGAGAGTGATTCAGAGAGAGACAGAGAGAGGGAGAGATAAAGCATCCCAAGCAGGCTCGGTGCTCAGCATGGAGCCCAACGTGTGGCTTGAGATCATGACTTGAACCAAAATCAAGAGTCGGGTGCTTAACCTACTGAGCCACCCAGGTGCCTCTGCAGAGCGCTTCTGTTCATGCTTGGTCCTGAGAAATATGCAGGTTGGTATCAGGACTGCTTGTTTTTTCTCAGAAGTCAAACAGGACATTCAGTGACCAGGTGTGCCAGACGAAGTTGGTCATTTCCTTTAAGACAAAGTCAAGGAAAGCACATATCTTGTTTCACTCTATAACCAGGTGCCATTATAGGGGAGACATGGGAGGCGTAATAAGTAAGAGAGACCGCGAATGTTTTTGTTTCTTTTTTCTTTTTTCTTTGGATTTTCTCTGAAGAGACTTACAGTTATGCTAAATTATTAAAACGGGTTTGTCTAAACAAGCACGCTAACCCAGAAGTGGAGACTTAAGAATGAGGCATGGTTATCCACCCATAAAACCCATAGGTAACATATCCTAATTTAGGTTAGGTAAAGTTCTGATGTGATCCCTTAAAGAAAAGAACTCTCTCTCTAGCACACAGAAGTATGTGCATCTGCATATCTAGAATACACACACACACACACACTCACATGCACACACACACATACACAAGTTGACTATCAGTATCTATGATGACAGACTGGGCGCTCAGAATGGGGGATACTAATATGGATGAGGACATTCTACTTTTAATGATGTGTTGTATTTTTCTTTCACACATTGCACGTCTTTTTTTATTTGTTTTAATGTGTTTTTTTTAAACGTTTATCCATTTAGGAGAGAAAGGGCGTGAGTGGGGAAGGGGCAGAGAGCGAGAGAGACACAGAATCTGAAGCAGGTTCCAGGCACAGAACCCAACACAGGGCTCGAACTCACAAGGCAAGACCATGACCTGAGCCGAAGTCAGAGCCACCCAGGTGCCCCTGTATTGTTTGTATCATTAACAACTAGTGACATTTTGGGGCACCTGGGTGGCTCAGTTGGTTAAGCGTCCAACTTTGCCTCAGGTCATGATCTCACCAGTCGTGAGTTTGAGCCCTGGGTCAGGCTCTCTGCTGTCAGCAGGGAACCTGCTTCAGATCTTCTGCCCCCTGCCGCCCCCGCCCTCTCTCTTTGTCCACCCTCCCCCCCTTTCTTTCAAAAATAAATAAACATTAAAAAAAGAATGGTGACATCTATACATTTCAGAGAATATAATCTTCAAAGTGTGTATGTCTTCGTATTTAAACAATATTTTCTTATGAATGATTAATATAAAATGATTCATAAGCTATTATTACTGATTGTTTAGTTGTTCCAATCCCTGTTCAGTTTTATTTAGTTGTTTCAGTACTTGGTTCAGTGTAATAACATGGTATAATCATGTGATGTTTCCTTTTTTGGTTGTTCACAAGGTAGTACTCAACAGTTTTTTTGAATATCCATTCACGATTGAGTGCCAGATGGTGATTGTATTAGTTTCCTGAGGCTACCGTAACAAGTTACCTCAAATTTAGTGGCTTAAAATAATTAGAATTTATTTCTTAAAGTTCCGGATACTAGAGATCTGACTTTTGTTCTACTGGGTGGGGATCAAGGTCTGGGCAGGCCTGGGCTTGCTCTGGAGGCTCTTAGAGGAAAATCCTTCCCTTCCTTTTTCCAGTTTCTGGCAGCTGATGACATTTTTTGGTTCAAGCCTGCCTCACTCCAAACTCTGCCTCAGTGGATACATTGCCTTCTCCTCTCCATCATGTGACAAATCCCCTTGTGTCTTGCCCATAAGAACAACTGCGATTTGGTTTAAAGCCCACCCAGCTCATCCACAATAACCTCCCTGTCTCGAGAACCTTAACTTAATTGCATCTGCAAAGACTATTTCCTTATAAGCTAACATTTACAGGTTGGAGTGATTAGAACTTAACATCTTTGGGTGGTAATTATTCAGCCTATTACAGCGGCTGACTGAGTAAAGAGAAGAAAACCAGCCTTGATAATAAGAGCCAAATACTCTAACAAGAGCACACAGCTATCCAAGAACATCTATGATTAGGACTGCAACAAATTCTCCAAACAAAAATTATCCCTTCGGTGGAGAGGACTGTAGAGAAGTCATGTCTAACTATAATTTAAAAAGCAGTAATTTTGCTGTTCTTAAATATTACTTAAATGGTTACTATTGTTTTCAGTATTTGGAGGACAAAAGAAGTTTCCTCAGTATAAGCTAAAATTATACCTAGCACCATCAATTATTAGCCATACAGTTTATAATATTTTTACATAATTATATTAAAGTTAAGAACTTCTTCAAGATAAATCTTGTGTAACCCTAGCATGAAAAGAAAAATGGAAGATGTCATGAAAATGTATTTTCTTAATTTATGTTGACCCCCAGATAATTCAAGAAGTCCCCCCAAAATATATAATTTCCAGCCAAAAGTATTTAGTACATGTTGTTACTCATAATTGGTTTAACAAATGATATTTTCAGGGAGACGTTTAGGATCAGAAAAGAATCACATTAATTTTATAATTTCAAAAAAAAACCCTATAAATATAAAATAAACAGTATACTTATAACTTTGACCTTTTGATCAGGGACTGGTCCTTACATCTTTACTTACAAATTTATAAACTATTAGTAGCCAACGTTTAATTAATACATTGGGACTCCGAGGACTGAATGCCAAGTAATTCGAAATTATGTGTGCTGTAATGTTTTGAGATACCCCAGGGGTAAACACATTATTGATAAATGACATTAACAAGCATTACCAAGATGGAGCTAATAATACCACTCTTTATTTTTTAATTTTTTTTCTTACATTTTTATTTATTTTTGAAAGACAGAGAGAAACGAGCACACAGAGAGAGAATGAGACACAGAATCCGAAGCAGGTTCCAGGCTCTGAGCTGTCAGCACAGAGCCTGATGTGGGGCTCGAACTCACAGACTGTGAGACCATGATCCAAGCCCAAGTCGGAAGCCTAACTGACTGAGCCACCCGGGCGCCCCAATAATACCACTTTTAAGAGCAAATAATGGATGTGGGAGCTGAAACTAAATTGTAGACATTTCTTTGGAAACTCTCTATGGGGCATTCCTAGTGAGCCATCGTAAGAGGGTACAGTGAACAATCTAGAAGTGCTATTGCTAAGAGGTCTCCCTGTTTCTGTACCCACAAGTTCTTCCAAAGGCCACGCTTGTCCTAGAAAAAATGATTGGATTTTTCATCCCAGGTGACTCTGAATAAAAAAGTAATTAACCTCATAAATAAGAGTCGCCTACAGAAGAGAAATTTATTCACATATAAAGCAACGGGAAAGGCAAAGAAATCTTGCCAATCAATATAAATAATTACTGTCTTAAAATATGTACTAAGACTCCGTTGATTTGCACGGTACTATAAACACAAATAACCTGGGCCATCTTTCTCACTCGGAAGCAACGAACATTACTTTCATTTCTCCTTTCAATATTTGATCATTTTCTATTAGGGATATGGTATAAATTCTTACCTTCTTTTTCTCTGTTCTTTCCCTGCAGTGTAAACACGAGATGCCCTCCAGCAGATGCTAGGCATAAACAGGTGTTACAAGAAGAATTTTGTACAGACACCAAACTCTCAAGGGTGATTTTTTTTTTTTTTTTTTTTTTACTTTCACTGTACTGCTTATGTGTCCAAGGTTTTGCAGGTTATTAGTTTTTGTGCATGGCAGCTTTGCAAGAAATGGGGGAAAGAGAAACTGAGGATGCCAGCCGCTGGCTGGGGTGGTAAGGGGCTGGCTGGAAAGGCCCAGAGCAAGCAGCCAGCCAGGTGATTGCGTGGTTATGGGAAAGAAGACAGAACTCAGTGACGGAGAGAGGCTGAGAAAGACAACCACTCAGGTTGAATGAAACCAGCCATTTATGTTCGAGTCAGGAGTTCTACTTCCGAAATGTTTTAGCTGACTTAAGTATCTGAATTTGTCCCAAATTTCAGTGAGTGCTTCAGTCTCGGAGGAATGATGCTGGATCTTCATGTCCTACATGGATGAGGGTTGTTTTTCTTTTTTCTATATCTTCTTCTCCAAGGGGTTCAGTTGAGCAGCAAATAGTGGTTGTTGAATGTTGACTATAATAGCCCTGATTTCTTTTTGATCCACAGGTATTTGAAGTTAATAGCACATATCCATGGTAGGAGTAACCTATCTTTAATAATAAGATTATATATCATTAATTTAATTTTCAGTGGCATCCAATGTGCTCCACTATAAGTGGTACATAAAGGGTGGGTGAGTTGTTGACCCAATTTTTGGAATAAATGGCTGAGTTCATCATGAAATTAATTGTAACTTCTTGATAGCTGGTGAAGAGACAGACATATTTAATTATGAATGGTAATAGTATTTATTTTTGGAGATAATCACATTAAAGAAATAGCAATCATGGGGCACCTGGGTGGCTCAGTTGGCTCAGCTTCTGACTTCTTGATTTTGGCTGAGGTCGCGATCTCACTGTTCGTGAGTTTGAGCCCTGCGTCGGGTTCTGCACTGACAGTGAGGAGCCTGCTTGGGATTCTCTCTCTCCTCCTCTCTCTACCCCTCCCCGACTTGCTCTCTCTCTCTCTCCCTCAAAATAAATGAACAAGCATTTAAAACAAACAAACAAAAAAGCAATCATTACAAAAATATATTCCAAAATACATTTTAACAATTCAAGTTTTCAGAACTTGTTCGGAAACTGTTTGAACTACTGCCCGAGTAGCCTAAAAATGCCTTGGAAATTTACCAGGTAATTTAAGTTGAGAAGGAAAAGATAACAGAAACAAACCAAAGTCTCTCTCACTTGCCCCATCTGCTCATAAGGAAGCCTAAAACAAACCAAAGAAAAACAAAGAAACATTTGTGTCCTCTATCTGTACCTAAGCTATTTTATGCATAGTATTCGTGGCTCTAAGAGTCTCCATATTCAGAGCAAGCCCATGAGACCAACAAATATTTAGCCCTCATTGGTGAAAGCCAGTGAGCTCTAATTTTAGGTACCACAGAGGCCCACATGAGCTACCATTATGAACAGTAATGTTATCATTTCTGCTGTTCCTACGAGCACAAGCATTGGCCTACATCAACAGTCATGACCACAGTACATATTCTATGTGCAACATGAATTTTATCAAGAAACAATTGAGCTAATTGTCACAGTACCCATAGATTGTAATTAAATATGCAAATGCTATCCTAGACTTGCTAATCCTAGACTTGCTAATATGAGTCAGGTTGAATTATCAGGCTGTGGAACACCACTGTCAAGAGTGGAAGACAATCCAAAAGGGACATAGGAAGCCAAATTTGGGACAAGCTCAAAGCATTATAAATTTCGTGCATTTTGGGGAGGTAGACTTAGTTACTGATAGAAAAAACAGTGATTTGCTTTTAATAGGTAAGAAATCAATGAAACTATACCTATTAACTCTGAAAGTAAAAGAATTCAAGAATGTTCTCTTCAGTTGTCTTAATTTTATATGAAAATGTAATTGAATAATCCCCTACACTTTGCTGACAGTATTCTAGAGGAAAGTAACCTGAGTTAAATAGGCTGTAACAGGGGGCGCCTGGGTGGCTCGGTCGGTTGGGCGTCCGACTTCGGCTCAGGTCATGATCTCACGGTCCGTGGGTTCGAGCCCCATGTCAGGCTCTGTGCTGACAGCTCAGACCCTGGAGCCTGTTTCAGATTCTGTGTCTCCCTCTCTCTCTGCCCCTCCCTGTTCATGCTCTGTCTCTCTCTGTCTCAAAAAAACGTTAAAAAAAAAATAGGCTGTAACAGGTGACAGAATTTTATGATTTTGGAAACTATTAGATGCCGTCTGAAACCTCATTTACCTAAAATTCCAGTAACAATGCAATATTTCTAGAGAAAAATAATTCATTAGGAGAGAAATTTTCAGGAATATTAATCCTGTTAACTACCTGAAGGTGTAGGTGTAAACATACTTGTCATTATATTTTAAGTGGAGGTAAAATATTTACATCTACTAACAATGATAATTATATTAATAACTGTTCTCAGAGGTCATAATGTGTAGTAATTTGGCATGCATTACTTCCCATTCCTAAAATAAACCTGTGAAATACTTATTACAACTAAAAAATCATAGCTAATTTTATTTTCGTAGTGATAACAATATCTTGGTTTTATTTCTTAATAAAAAACCTATATTACCCTTTACAAGTAAATACTGGCATAATTACAAATAAAAGGAAATCTTTCTCTAAGTGAAGAAACTAATGTTCAGAGACATCAACACTTCCGAGATTGAATGACTAAATATCAACGGCATGATTTTAAATGATTGTATCAAAATCCTTACGTTGAGGTATTTGCACTGCCTGAGACAATTGCTCTGAGAGAGTTATTTACAATTTTCTTGTCTTCCAGGAGATTTTCCCTAAAGCCAATGGTCTTTGTGCAGTTAAGTTCATCATTAGTGTGGATTACATGAAATGACTGTATATTCAAACTTTACTCCCTGTAAAAGTAACTGGCACATTCCAGAATCAGAAAGTAAAGAGAAAGATAGTCGCGGGATTTGGGGAAAGGGCAGGGGTGTTATTGATCTGAAGATTTCCTGGTCTTGCCTACCACACAGAACATGCCAGGCACTATTCTAAAATTTTACCTATTAAGTTATCAGAACTTTAGAAGGACCCTGTTAGGGTTTACTACAATACTCACATGCAATAGGTCAGAAAACAGAAACACAGGTTGAAGAGCTTACCCAGAATCACAGAAGTGGCAAATGGCAGAACCAAAGGTCAAGGTTGCATTCTCAAGGTCTAAGGACTTCTCCACGAGGCACAATATGCAGACTGGTCCTTAAGGAGATCTTCCACATTTTCATGCAGACCTTTTCCCAGTCACCTTTCAGTGAGCCACACGCTTATGCCGGGGAAGCTCCTGAGACCATACAGGTCTGGAACCTTCACACCATCTTAGAACTACTTTCGTCTTAGCAAAATGGAACAATGATTAGGTTTTGGCCATTGCTTTTAGACAGAGAGAGACAGAGATTGATTGGGGAGGGGCAGAGAGAGAGGGAGACACAGAATCGGAAGCAGGCTCCAGGCTCTGAGCCATCAGCCCAGAGCCCGAGGCGGGGCTTGAACTCACATGCCAGGAGATCGTGATCTGAGCGGAAGTCAGACGCTTAACCGACTGAGCCACCCAGGCGCCCCTAGCCATTGCTTTTAAAGAGATCAGGCCCATGGTGTGATCGGGCTCCTACACACCACCTCACCAGAGACACCTGATACATTTTCAAGAATTTTCACAAGCCAGTTTTTTTTGTTTTTTGTTTGTTTGTTTGTTTGTTTTTATGTTTGATTTATTTTTGAGAGAGAGAAGGAGACAGAGTGCGAGCAGAGGAGGGGCAGAGAGAGAGAGGTAGGCACAAACTCAGAAGCAGGCTCCAAGTTCTCAGCTATGGGCAGAGAACCTGAAGCGGGGCTCAAACTCACGAACCATGAGATCACAACCTGAGCCAAAGTCGGACACTCAACCGACTGAGCTACCCAGGTGCCCCTCACAAGCCGGATTTTAAGCACAGTCATTATCAAGTAGAGGTTACGTACATATACAATTAAATAAATTATACTGAAATCAAAGGTAATGAGTAATCAAGATTTATTACGTCCTGATTGCTGTGCGGCATTTTACTACATACATGTTCCTGACAATAGACTTATGTCTATTGTTTCTGTACAGTGGAAATAGCATAGAACTGTGTGTCATGGGGAATCTTTTCTCATCTGTATAATTAGTGAAGCCACGTTGGTCACTTGAAATCAGTCCTAATGGGAGTATATTATCACAGATTTTTCAAATGGCAAAAATCATGGGCTAAGTTACCATTTTGTTAATTGTATGGACTTAAAGACATGAAAGAAAAAATATTAATAATTCATATTAAGCTTAAAATTGTGTTGTGTCTGTACCTATTACCTTGTGAATACAGTTCAGAAAAGATGAGGAAATGATATCGATATTTGGAAACTGGTATTACTCAATAAAGATGTTGCTCATGTCATTGAGAAGTGACTAAATGTCCAACATATCCCACCTTGTTTCACTTTCGTCACACCTGTTCAACAAAATATTCATGTTAAGCCTGGGTTCACCCATTGATGACATAAGTGCTGAATCAGGTAGTAGTCAAGTAGTCTGATTTCATTAAACGATGGTTAAATTTCACCATGCTTAGTTACATATACAAGTGTTCATCCAAAATCAATGATAGCCATCAGTGAGAATCCATTGGCTGCAGGAATTTACAATAAAAAGTATTACATATTTTTATAATGTTTTGTAAAGTGAATGTTACACATTCTTAGTATCAGTAAAATTTATAATAAACTTGTTAAAGTTCATAATAAAATTTATACTAAACTCATTCATAATAACACAGATACATTTTTCCCCCTGGAGACCCATTTAAACATTTGCTAGCACAGTACTGAGTATCTACCTCATATTGCCTGTAAAGAGAGATTTCTCATTTAATTAGATTCAGTGTGTATGTAGCTTGTCCATTTGTACCACAAATAAGGCAAAAATAAGTTGTAATTGAATTTCACTAACTCTGCCCTGCTAAGAAGAAGAAGATCAGGAAAAAGTCTTTAATCACTGTAACAGACACCCAGAACTACTTACACTGTCATTGATGTAGATTGCCAAAAACTCACTTTCCAACTTCATTAACCGAACAGTGTCAGCTCCAGACTTCAGCAATATACTAGCTAACGTATATTACCAGCCCAGGTATAGCTACATGTTGCTTAGCCTTCCTATTTAATAGACACCAAATTTTTAAAGGAAAAAAAAAAAAAAACCCTGTCTCAGTGTTGTCAAAGAAAGTAAGGAATCATTATGTCAGGCAAAGAAAGGAGGGAAAACAGGTTATGTCATACGTTTTCCCATAGCCCAATTACATCAACTTTAACAATCATGCTAAGAATCCTGTTCTGACTTTTGTCTTTGTCTTGAGAAAGAGAGCCTCTTGCCCAGCTCTCTCCATACACATCTTTTTATTTCCATACGTCAGAATACTTCAAGATACAGTTTAACCCTTCCAAGGTATAAGAGCCTTGTCTGTTCCCCCTTGTCGAATCTACTTTTAAGGGGTTGTTGAGGCAAACTTTCTAGGCAATCAGCTAAAACCACCACACATTGCGTCCTGATTGGGCTTAATTACCATATTAAATATAAGACAGTCCCCTCACCAAGCTGTGGCCCCAACCCCATGGGACTTGTTCATCCCTTACTCAGTTTCTCTGTGCTCTTCTCACCCCTGAACTTCCTAGAACCCAGTTTCATGGTTTGTCAAGCCTACTACTCACTCAACCTCTTCCTTGAAATCTCTCTTTCCCTGTGGATAATACATTGCTGAAACTCTCCTAGGGTTTTTCTATGCCACATTCAAAAGGATGTCCTTTTGGCTTGTTGTGGTCAATTCCAGAGAATCCCTTTTCCACCATTCTCTGAAACAAACAAATACATAAGTAAATTTAATTTATTTTGGTACTCTGTGCCCTCCTTTGCTCCTTTTTTGTTCCTCTTTGTCATCTGTTGCCTACCTGGCTATGTTTCAGTCACTAGTACATGAGCACATGTCTTGTGGACTTTATACTGTACTTACAGTCCTTCCATCATCCTGAATGACTCGAAGACTTACATGCACCATCCATTCCACAACTTCAGGCACATTAGCTTTTCCCCTCCTTATCCCTGGTGACCCATTTCACCCAATCTCTGTACCTCTACATGTTCATGCTATCAGCCTCCCACTACTTTGTCCTTGTCACCACCTGAAACAATAAACCCATACATTCCACTCTGTCATCATGGCCTCTATTCCAGACTGCTTGACCGATTATTTCCAACATGGACTGGTGTTTCAAGCCCTGTGTGAGCACCAGTCTACCAGTCTTTCCAATTTAGTCTCCGATAGCGGTCCTCGACAGTCCTAGACACCCATTAACCTCTCCTGCCTCTTTCTCCCTCTGATGTATCTGTCAACAGTCATGAACTAGAGGAATACAGTCTCCATCCAATTGACTCCATACTTGTGGCCAGTTGAGTTAAGTGGACAAAAATTTTATACTCATGAAAAATAGAGCTGCTCTAAACTCATGGTCACCAAACATTGTGATACACATAATGTCTGGTGGACATTTTTATGCTTCTTTGTCATAGATTATGTTTGTCCTTTAGTATCTTCCCTCAGAGAGGAAGAGTTTCTTTTAATTTTAGGTGAGCCACCGTTCATTATCTTCCTTGTAGGTGAGTTCGTCTATGAGATGAACAGCCCCAAGACAGAAGAACCCTTGGTCCCACAATAAACTGATTACAGTGTCCTTTATAAACAGCTTCATTTTAGCTAAGTGCAGTCTACAGATGAGTGGTTTCTGCACAGTGTTCCCAGCCTATGATGGGAAAGGTAAAACAAGTAAGTATAACATTGAGAAATGTCTATAGCCACTTGACTTCCCTGAGATATTATTTTATTGTGTTTTCCAAATGATCTTCCCATGATGAACTGAAAAAAAATTACTTACCATAGTAGCTTAAGAAGCATAATCAACTGTTACATAAAAGAGAAAGACACCTTCTATATAAGGTAAATCACTCTAATTTCACATCTCTATAGTTTCCAAGTAGATATGCATCTTAGCAAAAACAGTCTCCTCACTTTGATCTCCATCCTTTTCTCCACAAAAATACTTCAATTATGTAACCTCCTTAATTTTTCCGTCCCTACTGATATTCATGCTCACCCTTAGGATGTTACCTGATTTTCTACTAACAGAAGTAAGAGGAGCCATCTACATGGAATCCTTTTCACTTTATATGATCAGTCACAGAAATAGAACTCCTTTGGAAACAATGTCATTTTAGATATCTGTATCAGATATAGATGGATGGATAGAGAGATAGATAGATATAGATATTTAACATATTTTGAGAGAGACAAAGACAGTGTCAGTTGGGGAAGGGAAGAGAGAGACAGAATCCCAAGCAGGTGCCACACCTTCAGCACGGAGCCCAACACAGGGGCTCAAACTCATGAAACGCTGAGATCAGGACCTGAGCCAAAACCAAGAGTGAGATGCTTCACCAACCGAGCCACCCAGGCACTCCTATTATAGGAATTTATTAGGGAGACCGCAAAATATCTATCTGCTGTCTGCAAGCTGGAGAACAAGGAAAGAAGCTGGGGGTATAGAGTTCAGCCCAAATTTGAAGGTCTGAGAACCCAGGGAGCCAATGTCAGAGGGCAGGAAAAGATAGATGTACCCGCTGAAGAAGAAAGGAAATTTGCCTTTCCTTCACATTTTTGTTCCATTTAAGCCCTGAATAGATTGGATGATACTCGCTCACACCCGTGAAGAAGATCTTCTTTTCTCAGTCTACAGTTACGGGTGCTAATCTCTCTGGAGACATCCTCACAGACACACCCGTTAATCACTTTTTTTTTAAGTTTATTTATTTTGAGAAAGATAGACAGAGTGTGAGTGAGGGAGGTGCAGAGAGAGGGAGAGAGAGAATCCCAAGCAGACTCTCTGCTGTCAGGGTAGAGCTGACCCAGGGCTCAGTCTCATGAACTGTGAAGTCATGACTTGAGCCCAAATCAAGAGTTGGACCCAGGTGCCCCCAGAAATAATAGTTTAACAGCTATAAACAACTAAGGAGTGAACATCCTTATTCCAGTCAGGTTGACACATAAAACCTTCACAATATCCCTTCTTCAATCTGGGACTGACCCTCCTCCCTCCGCCCTCCCCGCCTTGCTCCCCTGGAATTGTCTCTGCCTGGCCCCTCTGTGCCTTCTGTGTTTGAGTGACATCCTACATCCCCCCCCCGTCCTGGTTCATTCTGCCTCGTTCTTGTCTACTGTTTTCCTTTGACTTAACAATAAAATCCCACAACTCCATTCAAACCGTCTTCCTGAGATTGCCCATACTTTGGAATTAATTATTCCGACGGACACATTGGATCCTTGTTTTGCTAGACCTTCCCAAAGAACCATCAGCCGTGTCTGGTTTTGAAATAAGTTCTTTCCTTAGGGCCCCCTTCAGAACATTTTCATGTTATCTTGTTCTGGGGACCTCTCTAACCTATAGTTCTTAGCTTCCTTTACAGGCTTCTGCTGCTTTATTCATTCCTAAGGCCATGCTTCCTAAGCAATTCTGACATAAGCACAGGGTGTCTGAAAATAGTATCCCCCTAGTTTAGAAAAAGTTCCCAACTTCTTAACATGCCTTTTGGTTACCTCTACAGCCTTATCTCACCAGGCCATCCTTGAATTCTAGGCTTTAGTCACAAGAATATTATATATGCACATATTTTATTTCCTAGACCGTTCAGGACCTCACGTGTGCCTAGAAAATGCTTTTTTCAATCATCTTTAGAATTATTTCAAGCCCCAAATTAGAAGCCTTCCTGTACTTTCCTGCACAGAGTGAGTTAGCATCCCTGGCTACGGACTTCCGTCATAGACTTCACTTTCCATATAAGAGGCTCATTACATTATCTCGTCATGTAAATTGCTTATTTTGTTCTGTTTCCCTCTAGACTGTAGATGGAATTATAGAAGGTCTGGGTCCCTCTGGTCAACTTCACTAGCTACAGTACTTAGCACAGTGCCTGGAACGTAATGGGGTTGGTGAATACCTGTGGAATAAAAAATGCATTTATGTTTTCAGAACTGAGCTAGGATGTGCCCCCCAGAGTAAGGGAAGAGCCGGAATGTTAGAGCTGAAATGAGTCAGGAGAATTTTATAACAAAAGGGATATATGCCCTTCCAACAGCTACATATTTATGTTATTTTTAATCATCCCTAATCAGGGGCATCTGGGTGGTTCAGTTGGTTGAGCATCTGACTTTGGCTCAGGTCATGATCTCATGGTTCATGAGTTCAAGACTCTGTGCTGACAGCTCAGAGCCTCGAGCCTGCTTCAGATTCTGTGTCTCCCTCTCTCTCTGCTCCTCCCCTCCTCACACTGCATCTCTCTCTCTCACACACACACAAAAGTAAATAAACCTTAAAAAATTAATCATCCCTAATCTATTTTTCATCACATCCGACTTATCCATTATATTAACGTAGTGCTTCTGGATATAATTTTCATATTGGTTGAAAAAAGCAAAATTTGTAGAAACAATATTACAGTGTTTTCCCAACATTTTCTCCTTCACATTAAAAGAATGAACTAAATTTTAATGCTTTCCTTTTAGAAGACATATCTTGTAATTGAGGAAGAATTCAGACATGTGTTTTCTTAGCAAACACACACACACACACACACACACACACTAAACCACAGATTTACTTCCTACTCACCAATAAATTTTTAAGGCAATTGTAAGCTATGGTCCAGTTGCTTTAGTCAGTAATGTAAAATGAAGGATAAGATGTTTACCTAAGCCAGATGTAAAATACAATATGTGGATAGAAATGACCTGTAATATTTCACAGATGGCTGTGTCCATTACATCTAAAATGCTTCCCGGAATCCAGGATACACATTCTCTCTGGCTTTGCTGCATGTCTGGGCATTGCCGGGAGTCAAAGGGCCAGAGGGTTCACATCTGTTTGCTTTCTCTCCATGACTCACTGCATCAGATCCCTGAGGAAGACAGAGGAGAAACCTTCCTAGTATATGAGAGGAAGTATGAGCAACGTCCTCAACAGCCTTCACTCTTACAGCTGAAATTTCCTAAAGAAGGGAATCCATCAAGAAGATAACAGTCATGCCGTCAATAGAAGCATAAAAAGCTGTGAACTGGAAGGTGATGCTGACATTAAAAAAAAAAGTCTTAATCTGACATTGCCTGGGAGAATTAATACCTTACCTCTTCCCCTGCTGCTGCACATAATTTTAAATAATGCTCAAGTGAAGCCCATCTAAATGCACTCGTATCTTTATCAGCCAATCTAACCCTCTGGAAATGTTTACAAATCGCTTCGGTAATGAGCTGGTTTTTCACAGATGATCTTTGCAAGCATGTTTCCCATACATAGCAATCAAGATGTAGAACTTGGCTTACATTAGAAGTGGAGTTCTTATCCTACTTGGCTGTACCCCAAGAAATGTGTTACATAATGTAGAGACTGTATTAAATTATAGCTATCATTACCTTCCACTTCGAATGCTTATTGACTTTTATAGGAAATTATAAGTTTTTTTTCTGAATTTATGTCAATGTTTTTTTTTTTTTATTGTTTTATCCCATTAAGGATCTAAGGTTTAGGGGCTCCTGGGTGACCCAGTCGATTAAGTGTCCAACTCTTGATCTCAGCTCAGGTCATGATTTCGCAGTTTGTCAGTTCGAGCCCTGCATCATGCTCTGTACTGTTAGTGCAGAGCCAGCTTGGGATTCTCTCTCTCTGCCCCTCTCTCTTCCCCTTCCCCACTTGTGCTCTCTCTCCCTCCCTCTCTCTCTCTGTCAAAAATAAATAAATAAACTTTAAAAAAATGTGAGTTTTATGAGACACACATGTATTTTGTTTATTTTCTTCAGTGTGTTGTTTTATCTACTACAATGTATGTGCTGAATGACAATATATGGGTGAATAGATACATATAAAAACAATTGCATCTTCAAAGGCATATTTCCAGTTTCTTTCGATTGATGTGCCCACAAATAGACAAACAGAAGCAATCTCCAAAATATACTTATTCTTTTGATTCATGGAGATATGGAATACGGAGATCTTATTTCTAGACCTGAATGTGCCTAAATGTTGCCTCATTAGTTTGCATGATTGTAACGATCACTTGAAAACATGTCCTTGAAGTTGAAAAAGAAAAAAGAGAGAAAGAAAGTGAAAAAAGATGAGGTTATTAACAATAAGCAGGAACCGAGTTAAGTTTTGAACACATTTGCACAAGGATTTGAATGAACCCTGAGTTTCCGCCTTATCTAAAAATAAAAGAGAGAAACAGAAGGAGACTTTTTCAGAGGACAGTATTTTCTGCCTTCAGAGGAAGGACAGGTTTCTCACTTGAACAAGAAACGTAAAAGTGTCACGAGGCAATAGAGAATCTGGGGGGCTCTGAAGTGTTGGAGGATGTGACCCGCGGTGGGTTGACCTGAGGTGACTTTGGTTGGCATTTGCAGATTGATCTGTTGGTAATTGATTGATTAATTTTTATTTCACCTGTTGCCTAAAGGAATCAGCCTCTGCCAAGACTCTGCACTTTCCCCCTCTGAAATACAATGGACTAATTTCATATTTCATTTTAAATGTCACTTTTCTCCATTCGAATGGCATTTCCACCCAATAATCTTCCCTGTTGGTGTGTCCATTCTTCTACAAAGTCTCCAGACTGATTTTTATGCCCTGGTCTTGCTTCCTCAATCATTTTTCCAATCCTTCTGTTCATAACAGGCTATATTTTATGTAGCTGTTTCAGGTTTTTTAATGATGGGCCAGATCTTAGTCCTCCCAGGAGATCTGTATTTAAACCACGTATCCCCCAGCACGCTTCATGTCCCACATCACATGCCATCTCCCCTCTGGATGCCTCCGGGACCACCTACCCCTTTGGAATGGAGAGCTTCCCAAATGATCCCTACTTATGTAGCTCACTATCTATGCGTACTCTCTCTCTAAGAGTATCTGTACTAAGATCTGTTGTTTGGTTGCACATGAACATCTTCAAATAACAACATTCTTTACACCCATGACTTTAATTAATTTTGGAAACAATTGGCAATGTCTCTGGCAGGAGTCTAATTATAGTAAGATATACAAAATGGTGAATCTTTAGGCCATTTTTCAAGGATGCATACGGAAGTGCCTGGCTAAAGCAGTTTCTAATCAGAAGCAAATACAGCTGAAATATATATGTGTGTGTATATATATATATATATATACACACACACACATATATATACATATACACACATATATATACACACATATATATACATATATATATATACATATACACATATATATACACATATATATACACATATATATACACACATATATACATATATATACACATATATACATATATATATTAATGTATGTATGTATTATTGTATGTATTAATGTATATATATGTATATATATATATATACATATATATATATATATATATTAAACACATGTTAAGGATTTTAACTCTATATTGAAGAAACCAGTCAAACGTTACAACAGAGTTGAAGGAGAAGTCAGGGAAATACAGTTACCTATATCTTATATCTAACTATCTATCTGTATATCCATATAGATATATAAAGATATATAGATACATCCATATAGATGTATCCATATAGATGTATATAGATATCAGTACAGAGCCTCAGGCTGTCCCACTGAAGGTCATGTCATCCAACACAGCAGAGCCATATAGAGTCTCCATTGCTGAACTCTCCATGTGATTATTTATTTATTTACTTATTTATTATTAATTTTAGAGAGAGAGAGAACAAGCAGGGGAGGGGGCAGAGAGAGAGAGATAAACTTAAGCAGACTTCACGCTTAGCATGGAGCCCTGATATGGTGCCCGATGGGGTTGGAGAGCTCAACCCCACAATCCTGGAATCATGACCTGAGTCGAAATCAAGAGTTGGACACTCAACATTCTGAGACACCCAGGTGCCCCTCCCTCATGGCAGTTTTATGACTCTTAGACAACTGAGAAACGTATCTTTATTGGGGGGGGGGTAAATAATGCTGTCCTCTGAAAGCATCCCTCCATCTCTCTTTTTAGCTTCATAGATCGTCTATATCTATAAACAGAGAAAGAAAAGGATATGCATTTTTCTGTAGAATCAAAGCTGACTATTGGGGGGGGGTAGAAAAGAGGGTTTGGAGGAGGCTTCTGGATGGGAGAGTAAATAGAACCTCCTGGGAACAGAATTAATTTATGAGTCCATAGGCAAGAATTATATTGCACGAGTATCAGTTCTTTACACAAAATTATAAAAGAGCTGAAAGGTAATGAAAGGCAACCTGAAAATGTATGCCACAAACAATGCATAATTTCCCACAGGAGATATCTAGTGATCTTTTTGGCTTATCCCAAACTTCCTTACAGAAATTAAAATGTCACAATTTAATAACACATTTCAGAGATCAAAGAATTTTCCAGCTCTAATGGAACCACACTGAAAGATGTCCCCGCTAATCACTTAACAACTAACTCACCAAGTATATTGGAACTAGCTTCAGCTTCCCCAAATTTGAGCAAAAGCCGTTCAGGAAAGAAGTGCTGGAAAATTTTTTCTCCCCTTAAAGAAATCGCAGCAAACAGTTGATGACGAGGTTTTAAATACAACTCAGTGAAAACGTGTAAGTAAATGCATGGAGTTATTATGCCTCAAAAACAAGATGGAAGCATATTAAACATATTTTTACTTTATTTTTGTTTTGAGAAATGGGAACACACGCTCATAGTCCTAAATGAAAAGGCTCTAAGGCTTGCCTGCTGTTACACATAAAGCTTGGGACTGTGATTTGCAGCCCTGAGGGGAATATTCCCTGGGAAGGCTTTCCAGACTCAGTGGGGACCCCGCCCCATGCTGAGAATCTCTGCCAGAGTTCACTAGCAAGAGTCTGGAACAGTACCATCATCCTGTTACTATTATTTGTAGTAGAATGAGCCAAGTTTGAGAATCATGATGCAAAATAAAAACACTTCATTAAAACCAGAACCAGACATAAAAATATCCATTATCATTGTCGATCATCCGGCAACGCTTTTAAGATGTTAAAGTAATGCAATTAGGAAGCATGAGAAATTTGTCCAACCTCATTAATAAACCAAACATTTGAATTGAAATGTGATGCCAGTGTTTGTCTACTAAGTTAGAAGTTTCTTGATTGCTTATATGTATGTATTTTAGATTATTTTTAAAAAATTTTTTTAATGTTTATTTATTTTAGGGAGAGACAGGGTGCAAGTGGGGGAGGGGCAGAGAGAGAGGGAGACACAGAATCTGAAGCAGGCTCCAGGCTCAGAGCTGTCAGCACAGAGCCCGACGTGGGGCTTGAACCCACGAACCACGAGATCATGACCTGAGCCCAAATCGTCTGCTCAACCGACTGAGTCACACAAGTGCCCCATATTTTAGATTATTTTAAGGAAATAATTTCTAAGAGAATAATTTTCAGCTACAATTAGGGAATTATAAATTATTCTCATCCACTCTTGTAAATTATTTTCTTCTTAAGAATACGTGTCTTACCTTTTGTCAATTCGTTTCACTTTCAGGAATATCTAAGAAGGATATAATCGGTGCTATAAACATATGAATATATGAAAATACCCATTGCAAAATTGTGCATAACAGTTACAAAACAGAAGCAACACCACGCCCAAAAATATTTTACTGGATGAAAAAGCCAATAAAAAATCTTGTGTTTAAAAGTATATTAAAACTAATGGGAAATGTTCATAAGACAGTATTAAAAAAAAATCAGCTTCACACTGTGATTCCAAAAATACTTTCTTGAGGAGAAATTAAAGACTATAATTCCTGACTCCCAGTCCCCACATGGACGAAGGTTGGACCCTCCAGGAAAGCTGAGCTGCTCTGTTTCTGAGGTCCACAGTGGTTTGAAGGCCAGCTCTGAAGAGACATCTGCTTTGTATACACAGACCTAGGAGGTTGACAATGTCCTCTTGACATGCAATTCTGTAACCCTTCCTGTGGTTACACAAATCTGTAACTCCTTTATTAAAATACTTGTTTCCTGGTAAACATAGAGCGGTCTCTATTTTACTGTTCAAAAATATCAGGATTATGAAGGTAATCTTATCTAAAGGTGAACATTCGAGAAAAACGCACCTCCCACATTCTCCAGGTGTTCTATCATTTATTATACAAAACACTGATGAGTTTCAGGGCATGATTAGACATTTGTGGAATTATCCAGGGCTTTCTGAATTTAATTTAGAATTTCTTTTCATTCAAACATTCTGCCCATTTTAATTTCAATAACCTCCTAAACTGGGTCTGTTTTAAATGATTTTGCCCATTGAAGTCAATTCTTTTATCCTTCGTATCTTATTTCTTTGATTTTTCCCCATGATAGAGAAATATGTGCAGGGTTGAGACACAATTTGCCCTATGACAGCAGAAGAGGGATCTCTAGGCTTTCATTTCATATGAGCATCTATTAACGATCTTGGCAAACTGTTCCTGGGTGGCTCAGTCAGTTAAGCATCTGACTCTTGATTTCAGCCCAGGTCATGATCTCCTCTTTCAGGAGATTGAGCTGCATCAGGCTCTGTGCTGACAGCATGGAGCCTGCTTGGGATTTTCATTCTCCCCCTCTCGCTCTCCCTCCCCATCTATCTCAAAACAAATAAATAAACTTAAAAACAAAAACAAAAACAATCTTAACGAGATCCTATGTTGGTGAATGTGTGGGGAAAATCCACTTTCTTCCATTGCTGTTGATGGTTCATAGAAAACTTCTTGCTGGTAATTTGTTAATATCTTCATGTTTGAAAGACCCGTGTCCTTTGCCTTACCAATTCTACTTCCAGAAATTTATCCTACAGTTCAACAGTATGGGCAAAATATCACATGAATGAAAATATCCTATCCATCATTTTATTTTGTTTTGTTTTGTAGAGATGTATTAGAAACAAACTAAAAGTAATTAGAGGAAAATAAAAGTACATGCCTAAAGTAGTTGTGGGAGATAACATGAGTAACATACAACTCTGGTTGTCCCTAGGGGGGGTATTAGGAGACAGGGTACAGAATCAGGAGGGGAATTTTATTTTAATTTATTTTAATTTTTTTGTTATAGTTAACATATAGTGTTCTATTATTTGCAGGTTGTACAAGAAAGTGATTCAACAGTTCTGTACATTACTCAGTGTTCAGCAAGGTAAGTGTACTCTTTCATCCACATCATCTATTTCGCCCACCCCCCCCCCCCCCCCTCCACCAGCCCCCTTGCCCTCCGCCATTTCTCTGGTAACTATCACTTGGTTCTCTACAGTTAAGAGCCTGTTTCTTGGTTTGTCTTGATCTCTGTACTTTTCCCTTGCTCATTTGTTTTGTTTCTTAAATTCCACATATGAATGTTATCATATGGTATTTGTCTTTCTCTGACTTATTTTTTCCTCTGGCTTATTTTGCTTACCATTATACTTCTAGTTCCATCCTTTCTGTTGCAAGTGGCAAGATTACATTACTTTTCCTGGACAAATAATATTTTATTGTATATATATATACCACCTCTTTAGCCATTCATCCATTGATGGACACTTGGGCTGCTTCCATAATTTGGCCATTGTAAATAATACTGCTATAAACATAGGGGTGCAGGGACGCCTGGGTGGCTCAGTCGGTTGAGTGTCCGACTTTGGCTCAGGTCATGATCTCACAATTCATGGGTTCAAGCCCTGCGTCGGGCTCTGTGCTGGCAGCTCGGAGCCTGGAGCCTGCTTCAGATTCCGTCTCCGTCTCTCTGCCTCTTCCCCGCTTACGCTCTGTCTCCCTCTCAAATATAAATAAAACATTTTTTTAATTAAAAAAACATAGGAGTGTATGTATCCCTTTAAGTTAGAGTTATATATACCCAGTGGCACAATAACTAGATCATAAGGTTGTTCTATTTTTAACTTTTTGAGAAAAGTTTGCACTCCCACCAATAGTATAAGAGGGTTCCTTTTTCTCCACATCTTCTCCAATACCTGCTGTTTCCTGTTTTTTTGTTTGTTTGTTTTTTGTTGATATATATATATATATATATATTTTAATTTTAGCCATTCTGTCAGGTGTGAGGTGATATCTCCTTGTGGTTTTGATTTGCATGTCCCTTTTGATGAGTGATGTTAAGCATTTTTTCATGTGTCTATTGGCCATCTGTATGTCTTCTTTGGAGAAATGTCTGTCTTCTACCTGTTAATTTGGATTGTTTTTTGCATGTTGAGTTGTATGACTTCTTTATACATATATTGGATAGTAACCCTTTATTGGATATGCCATTTGCAAATATCTTCCCTCATTTAGTAGGTTGTCTTTTAATATTGCTGATTATTTCTTTTGCTATGCAAAAACTTTTTATTTTTATGTAGTCCAATTAGTTTATTTTACTTTAGTTTCCTTTGCCTCACAAGACCCATCTAAAAAACTGTTGCTACAGCCAATGTAAGAGAAATTACTGCCTATGCTTTCTTCTAGGAATTTTAAGGTTTCAGGTCTCACATTTAGGCCTTTAATTCATTTTGAGTTTATTTTTGTGGATGGTATTAGAAGGTAGTCCATTTGCATTGTTTTGCATGCTGCTGTCTAGTTTTCCAAACACCATTTGTTGAAGAGACTGTCTTTTCCATTGTGTATACTTTTCCTGCTTTATCGAGACTAATTGGCCATGTAATTGTGGGGTAATTTCTTGGGTTTTCTATCCTGTTCTATTGATCTATGTGTCTATTTTTATGCTAGTTCCATACTGTTTTGCTTACTACAGCTTTGTAATGTAACTTGAAGTCTGGGACTATGATACCTCCAGTTTTGTTTTTCTTTTTTTCAAGATTGTTTTGTCTACCTGAGTTCTTTGTGTTTCCATGCAAATTTTAGGGTTGCTTTTTCTAGTTCTGTGAAAAATGTTGGTGGCATTTTGCTAGGGATTGCACTGAATATGTGGATTACTTTGGGTAGTATAGATGATTTAACAGTATTAATTTTTCCAATCCATGAACATGGAATGTCTTTCCATTTCCATGTGTTGTCTTCAATTTCTTTCACCAATGTTTTATAGTTTTCAGAGTACAGGTCTTTCACCTCCTTGGTTATGTTTATTTTTAGGTATTTTATTATTTTTGGTGCGATTGTAATTGGGATTGTTTTCTTAATTTCTCTTTTTGCTGCTTCATTATTGGTGTATAAAAATGCAACAGAGCTATGTACAATGATTTTGTTTCCTGCAACGTTACTGTACTCAGTAGTTTACTTGTGGAGTCTTTGGGATTTTTAAACATAGTATCATGTCATCTGCAAATAATTTAAGTTTTACTTCTTCCTTACCAATTTGGATGTCTTTTACATCTTTTTATAAAAATAAGTTTATTTATTTATTTTTGAGAGAGAGAGAGAGAGAGAGAGAGAGAGAGAGAGAGAGAGACAAGGGCAAGCAAGGGAGGGGCAGAGAGAGAAGACACAGAATCCAAAGCAGGCTGCAGGCTCCAGGCTCCAAGCTGTCAGCACAGAGCTCGACATGGGACTCGAACTCATGAACTGCAAGATCATGATCTGAGCCAAAGTCAGATGCTTAACCGACTAAGTGACCCAGGTGCCCCACCTTTTATTTCTTTTTGTTGTCTGATTGTGGTAGCTAGGACCTCCAGTACTATGTTGAACAAAAGTGATGAGGGGCACATCCTTGTCTTATTCTGACCTTAAGGGGAAAGCTATCAGTTTTTTCCCATTGAGGTTGATGTTTACTGTGGGTTTTTCATATATGGCCTTTATTATGTTAAGGTATGTTCCCTCTAATCCTACTTTATTGATTTTTTTTTATTGTGAGGGCATGTTGCATTTTGTCAAGTGTTTTTTTTTCTGCAACTGTTAAATGATCATATGGTTTCTATCCTTGTTTTTATCCTTTCTCTTATTGATATGATGTATCACATTGATTGATTTGTGAATATTGAACCACGCTTGCATCCCAGAAATGAGTCCTAGTTAATTATGGTCAGTGATTTTTTCAGTGTATTGTTAAATTCTGTTTGCTACCATTGTGTTGAGGATTTTTGCATTTGTATTCATTAAAGATATTGGACTGTAGTTCTCTTTTTGTGGTGCCTTTATCCAGTTTTAGTATCAGGGTGATAGTAGCTTCCTAGAGTGAATTTGGAAGCTTTCCTTTTTCTATTATTTGGAAGAGTTTGAGAAGAATAAGTATTAACACATCTTTAAATGTTTGGTATAATTTGCCTGTGAAGCCATCTGGTCCTGGAGTTTTGTTTGTTGGTAGTGTTTTTTGATTATGGATTCAATTTTTTCCTCTCATTTGCTCAGCTTGACTATTATCCATTACTCTGTCTTCAAGGTCATTAATTTGTTCTTCTGTTTCCTCTAGCCTATTCATTCCATTCAGTGTATTTTTAATTTCAGTTATTGAATTCTGCATCTCTGATTGGTTCTCTTTTAAGTTTTCTGTCTTTTTGTTGAGAATTTTACTGATGTCCTCCACTCTTTTTTTGAAGTCCAATGAGTATCTCTCTGATCATTACTTTACATTCTTTGTCAGGCATGTTACTTATATCTGGTTCCCTTAGCTTTCTTGCTGTGATTTTGTTCTGTTCTTTCATGTGGGACATATTCCTCTGTATCATTTTGCATAACTCTTTGTGTCTATTTCTGTGTGTTAGGAAAGTCAGATACATCTCCTGCTCTTAAAGGTAATAGCCATAAAAAGAAGAGGTCCTATAGTGCCCTTAATGTAGTGACCCCTGTTCCCCAGAAACTGGCATTCAGGGAGTGACTCTTGCTCTTCACCATGATCCCAGCTTCTTCCCACTCATGGTCTGTTTAGGTCTCAGATCAAGTCTCTGGCCTCTTCTCTTCCTTTGGTTGTGGAGTTCATTCTGCCAGTATCCGGGTTACTTCTGGGTTATTTAAGCTGCTCTGAGCGTTATCTAATTGTATCTATAGTACAAGGTGGGCTTAGGGTCCTCTTATTCCACCATCCTCCCCACATTTCCTAGAGAAGAGGATTTAATTAAGGCCTTTCTTTCCTTTTAATTTTGAATTACAAAAAATTAGTTCCCTACTTAAAAGGAACTAAATTATTAAAAATTTGTACCGTTAAAAATAAATTTCTCCCCAGTGTTTTTCTCATGGAAGGGTAGTGTGGTAAGGAGGAAGAAGAGGAGGAGGAGGAGGAGGAGGAGGAGAAGGAGAAGGAGAAGAAGAAAGAAGAAGAAGAAGAAGAAGAAGAAGAAGAAGAAGAAGAAGAAGAAAGAAGGCAGAGGAGGAAGAGGAAGTGGAGGAGGAGGAGAAAAAGGAAGAGGAGAAAGAGGAAGTGGAGGGAGAGGGGGAGAAGGACAGGGAAGAGAAGGAGAAGGAAGAGAATGAGGAGAAAGAGGAGAAGGAGAGGAAGAAAACTGATTCCTAACTCCCATGTCCTTGTGTCATCTCTTTCCTTGAATAATCTTTTAAGCTGTCAGACACTGGAATGTCCTCCTTGGCTAGCAGCTGTCTTCCATGAAGCTGACTGGTCCAGATCAGGAGCAGCATAAAAGCAAGAGGCACCTTGTGATGAATGGGTGGAACTGTGTCCCAGTAGCAGGCAAATTTGCCCACAGGGTTACCAACCATGTCCTTTAGTTATCCTTCCAAATTGTTAATATGTGAAAGGGGTAGAGAAAGGAATTTAAGAAGGTCCTTATATCAACAGCCTAGTTTTTAGTATTATTATCTTGTATAAATTTAAAATTTGAATGTTAAAAGCTAAAGATTAACTCTTCGTATTTGAATTTATACATCAATAATTCTAAACTTTCCCAAAGGAAATGGATGCCTCTGGCCAAACAAAGGGAAATCAATGCGGGAAAGTAAACAGAATAGCTCAATTGTCCATTTTAGATTGTACTCTTATTTACTTAACAGATTTGTTAAGGTATAATTTGGATACCATAAAACCCACTCATTTTAAGTGTGTCATCAATTACACTTACTAAATTTATATAAAATCAATTTTAGAATATTCTCATCACCTCAGAAAAGCCTTGGTGCCCATTGATAGTCACTTACTATTGCCACATCTACTCCAGGCAACCACTAATCTCCTTGTGTGTCTATAGTTTTGACTTTTGTGACATCATTGTATATAATGGATCATTCAATACGTAGTGTTTGTCATCTGTCTTCTTTCACTTGGCACAATGTTTGTGAGGTCCATCCATGTTTTGCATATATATATCAGCGCTTTGTTTTTATTTCTGAATAAGATTTCATTGAATGGATACACCATATTGACTTTATCCATTATTCAGTGGGTGGACATTGGATTATTTCCACCTTTTGGCCATGATGAATGATATTACTGTAGCCATTCATGTACAACTCATTGTGTAGATCTGTGTTTCATTTCTTGAGTGAAAATCTAAGGGTCAAATTATTAGGTGATATGGTCAATTTAAATTTAACTGTTCAAAAACTGTGACACTGTTTTCCAAGATGGCTTTGCCAGACTATATCTCCAGCAACAATGTATGAAGTTTCCAGATTCTCCACCTTCTCAGCAACACTTGCTATAGTCTGTCTTACTATTTATATTCACTCTATTGGGGGTGTGAAATGGTATCTTCTTGTGATTTAAGTTTGCTCTACTTAATGACTGGTGATGTGTAATTTATTTTGCTACCTGTTTGGAGATATAGTTATATGTATCTGAAGGTATGTTAAAAAAAAAAAAACACTGGAGGGGTGCCTGGGTGGCTCAGTCGGTTGGGCATCTGACTTCAGCTCAGGACATGATCTCATGGTTTGTGGGTTCGAGCCCCACGTCGGGCTCTGTACTCACAGCTTGGAGCCTGGAGCTTGCTTCGGATTCTGTGTCTCCCTCTCTCTCTCTCTGCTCCTCCCCCACTCATGCTCTGTCTCTCTCTGTCTCTCAAAAATAAAATAAAACATTAAAAAAAACATGGAGGATATAGCAGTGGATTTCCCTGGATAGTAAAAGCATGAGTGATTTATATTTTTAATTTCTTTAATTAAAAAAATATTTTCTATAATAAACAGGAGTTGTAGCTAACAATGCAGTATAGCTTTCTTTTTGCGAGATTATAGCATTTAATGATAAAAGCTAGTATTTTTCAAGATGAACTTCTAGAATCAGCTACTTCTTTCTTGACAGTTGATGTACTCAGTTGTATCCTTTCAGGACATCCATTAATAATGGCCTTCGATTTTTTGCCAAGTCTTAATTTCTCAATTGACTTTGATTCTATATACTTCAACTATTTATGGGTCAGGTTCTATGCACTAGTTCTGGCACTGATCCCAGGTACTTGATTCTTTCCCAAAGTCTATATACAAAATTATTGCCGGGATTGGTAGTGGTAGTAATGATCTTTTATAGACTTCTGATCTTATATGCAGTAAGATAAGGCTAACTTACGACACTTTCTTTTGAATCGGGTTGTAGGTGAGTTGGAGTGTTGTCTCTATTCACTTTACCTCAATATTTCAGTGTATTTCTCTTACTAATGAATAATGTGGAAGGAAGTGCAGAAATATAAAGCAACAGGAAAGCATAGTCAAGGAAATGTTGGGAGAAGTTAGAATCAGAAACCATTCTAGTTACAGAAGAAACATAAACATACTTTTATGCATTCAAATGCTTATCAGACACAAACACAAAATGAGAGGTGAAAATTTTGGTTGAATATATCAAGGGTACTGATAATGAAATTGGCAGAGTTGAGGGTTTTTTTCGTTTTTTTATTGAGGGAGTGAGTTTTAACTATTGGATGTTTTATATGCCTTAGAATCCTTCTGAGCCATTTATGATACTTCAGGAAACAAGTGTTGTCCTGGGCGCTTAGGATATAAACATTCCCATTCCAGTTCACATCTGACTATGGTCCAGGAGAAAATAGTGAGAACCTTACATTTTTATACCACCAGGTCATGAACAGAAGAGTGGAGGTAGGGATTTACCTTGACCATTTTTTCAGGAAAGCACTCCCCGTTTTGGCATAACTTCTCATGTCTTATAGCTCTCAGACTTGATTCTGTAGGTAGATAGGCACAGGAGAGAGCGCTCCCACAGTGGACTTACTGACAAACTAAGTTGGGCCCCAAAATAACACTAAACCTCTTAGCAAATGACTGCCAGAACACTCCATCTCACTTACACAATTGTTTGGATTTTAACTTGACTTTTTGAAAGTTGAATTTTTATAGGGTCTTCAGAGCTCCTGGCAAAGAAAAATCCAACCTAGTTTTTCCATATGCTCAATTATAACTCATTATTTGCCCAACATAGAGCTTCTTATTAGTTAAAAAAAAGGGAGGGGGATGTTGTGAACTCTTTAGCTTCTCCTGTGTGTAGTTATGTGTCCCTGTTGTCTTTCTTTTAGATATAAAAAACTCGTTCTTTCTTTTTGTATTCTCTGTGTCTGTACAATATTAGTGACCTGTGGATTTATTTTGCCTTTACTCATGTACTTTTTCTTAGCTTGTGTCTTAAAAGAAAAATCCATATGCCACCTCTGACTGGAGTTTGTTTTAGGAACTCAGGCAATTCTTTTTAAATCATACGAAGTATGCTCTTACAGGGTTAGCTGGCACGAGGAGGCCTTAAGATTGCTATAAGACCAGTCTTTTCAAGATCCCCACAGGCCAGGCAAGCACACATAACATAATCAAAGGTTGAATGGCAACTTTTCAGGCACAAAAAGGATACCAGGATTCTAGGGATCCATTCCTCTTTTCTCATTCTCCCTTCAGGCAAACTGGCCTGCCCTAAAACACTCCTCTGTGCCTAAATAAACAGATAAGTCTATCACTTTAAATTCCTTGCTACTTAATGGCATAATATAACTGTCAAATAAAGATGCTTTTGTAGGAGCTGTCCGTTTCCTTCCACCACAACAACACAGGAACAGGAGTGATAGCCACATATGTTTGCTGATAACTATGTAAATGTGGACAAATCTCAAAAGCCACATGTATCTCTAACTATATGGGCAGTGACTGATTACTGGCTGCAAGCACTTACATGCTATTGCATTTCATCTTTAGAATACTATGAATTGAATAATATTAGGCATTTTTTGTTGTTGTTTTTTGGATGAGGGAGAGGAGACATAATTAACCAAGTCCAAATCTGTTTGCTTAATCATGATATATCAGTGAATGTTCTCTGGGATGCATCTATCCTTTGATTTTCTCTCTCCATCTCTTTTATTGCTCACTATACACACACGCGCGCGCGCGCGCACACACACACACACACACACACACACACACACTCACGACACAACTCACATATCACTCTGCATTTGTATACACAGTACTATCCAAGGAGAATCTCTTCATGAATGCCTCATAAAAACCTCAAGCTCACCTACCAGAAATGAAAGTATGAGGATTCGTATTTACTCTTTCCACTTGTGGTTGAACCTATCCGATCAGACCCACATCCCCTGTAGCATGCACACACAGAGCACAAGAACTTATGCTCTCTTAAAAGCGTGCATATAAGGGCCCCTGGTGGCTTAGTCATTTAAGCATCTGACTCTTGACTTGGTCATGATCTCAGGGTTCATGAGATCGAGTCTCATGTTGGGCTCTTTGCTGATACTTTGGAGGCTGCTTGGGATTATCTATCTATCTATCTATCTATCTATCTATCTCTTTCTCTCTGCCTTTCCTCTGCTCACATTTTCTCTCTTTCTCTCTGTCTCAAAATAAATAAACATTTAAAAAAGTACATGCATGTAATTTATCATTCAATCCAAGACACTTTTGATTGAAAGGGGACACAAACTGGTCAGGCTTAAGCAAGGTCAACTGAGACTGTCCCTAACAAACTCTTGTGTATTAAACTGGTACAACTTAGATATACAGACTTCTTTGTAACACTAACACTGCTCACCCTTACCCCAGTAGCTCTTTAAGCTTTACATGGTCCCAAATTAGGTTCTTTTATGATTTCACCCTTTTCCTCTCCACATCATTTTCCCCAGTTAACTTCTATTTATCCTAAAAATTTCAGTTTTCCAAATTACCTATGGCAAACATGTTCTCATGTCTATTATATATCCACATAGAAATTTTTACTTGCCTTTATAATAAAATTTGTTAAACTATATTTAATTTTCTTTCTTCTACCTATCTTGTCACTGATCTTTAATTTCCTTGGTGCCTCAGTTGCCTTCATGTCCCTACTGCCTAGCAAAATACTTGGATCACCATGGATTCTCAATAAATAGTTTAGGAACATTAAACAAATGTGGTACTGACTGCAGGCAGGATGATACAATTGTCCAGATACTTAAACTCCTTTACTTTCTGGATTTTAGTTCTCTGCTGGACTTAATACAGTCCTGTCCCAGGCTGGTTGGGGTGGGTGGTGTCCCCCACCACCCCCATCAATGGTAATGCATTGTTGTCTTACTCTTCCTTGTGTCCCTCACATTTAGAAGTACCCCTTCTACAGAAGGTTGCATTCAAACCGAAGCAAAATGAAAGATGTGCTTAATATGCATGACAAAAACACTTAACACAAATGTGATCGTAATTTTTGAAACTACACCTTAACCCCAAATCACAAACCATGAAAGTCTTTTTATAACATCTTCCTCCTCTAAGATATTTTGAACTCAATGTAGCTTTTGGAAATGTTGTCTCACCTAAAGACATATATTTCAAAACTGCCAAAGGCGTGAGAAGTATGGAAATGCTGAAACTGTCCTAGGTTGGAGGCCTCTAAGGAGAGAAGATGATTTAATGAAACAGAGTACCTTGGATTGGATCCTGAAGCAGGAAAGATGCTGATGGAAACAATGACAGAATCCAAACAAAGTCAGGAGCTGAGCTGAAGATATTATTCCATGTTACTTTCTCCGTTGTTATAAATATCCCATGGTTCCGAAAGGTATTAACATTAGGGGGTGCTGAGTTAGGGGTAGGTGGGAATTCTCCTCTAGGTCTCAAATTATTTCAAAATGAAAAGTTAAAAAAGTTTGGGTTACCATTTTTTGCTTCCAAGTTATGGACTGCCACCACCGGCCAAATTATAGGGCTGGACACGAGGTGAGCTGCACTAGATAAAGAAAGACAGACTGGAAACCTTCCTAGTGACCTAGGTCAGAAGAGGGGGGAGATGAGCACTGATGTGCACCTGGGAAGCAGAGGTAGTGTAACAAGAGAGCGCTCACCAAGAGGCAAAACGAGGGACACTCAATAGCCCGACCAGGAGAATGTATGGGAGAATATGGACCCCAAACCTCAAGAACAAGTAATCAGACCTGCCCCAAGAAGCAGAATTTGAAGCCGGTTCCTGGGTAAGATTTGCTTATATCAATGTCCCTCTGGGGAGGACTTAACCTGCTATTCTGGACGACAAATGCATCCCCTTAAAAGGGAAGATTTCTGCTTTTCCCTACTCTTCCCCGATTCCTTTTATGTAGGTTTTATAAGTTGATCATCTGATAGATGTCTCTATTTCAAGGACGTTTCACGTTGATCCTGTGTGAATCTTGAGATGACAGCATGCAAAGAGAAACAGACTTTACTGTTGAGCTCTCTGGGGTTGACGATGTTAGGCTGGACCCCTGTCCACTTTTACTTGTGTTTATCAATTAACAGTAGTGCAGGACTGCTGTTGAGAAGAAACAGATAAAAAAAAGACAGAAACTCCAGGAAAGCAAGGTACTATTCTATAAAAAGACTATTGAGTTCAATGAAATTATGTCTTCAAAAATAACACATTCCCAACATTTAACATATTACTTTAAGATATCCCTCTTTTGAAAGTTTAAGAAAAGATATTTAATTGATTATAGCAGAAGATGGTAAGCCTGACATGTGAGCTATTATCATAATCATTATTTTCCCAAATCAGGAAATGTTGAGGGTTATAATTGCTTAAGTGATTTTTACTACTTTTGCTTTATTCAACACAATACTTTCACAATCTCTTACAAAAGGTCATATGTTTCAGTAGGAGCATCACATTTTAAGTACATGTGAAAAACATCATCCCTGACATGAACCATTTTTACATTTTTCTAAAGTATATTAATGAGATTTTTTTAGTGTTTTTCCAGAGAAGGATAAAACTGGAAAATTCTCCCCCCAAAAAAGAAAGACTGGTGCTTTTCTGGAACAAAATACCAGCATAAAAGTGTGCCTATTTAGGACGTAAGTAATATTGATGTTTGCTCTATGGTCACTGATGGAATGTTTGAGTATGCCAATAAAAACATAAAGGATACCATCATCTCATCATTTGAGATAGATATACTCAAAAACTGACAATTAAGCTAATTCAGAGTTAACACCATAATAAAACATTACGAGGAGAACTTGTTTTGCTGTTTTCACTGATTTCAATGTAATTGTCTCTATAATACTAAATATTTGAGCACTATTTGGTCCTAGCAAACACAGGAAATGCAAAGATAATTCAAAATAAATTTCAAGGTTTGCATGTTAAATTTTCTTTATGAAATGTTGTTATTCATTCTTTGCCAGAACTATAAATAATCACTGGAACCTTATTTTGTCTATATTGACTTTTTTTAAAATTATTTATTTATTTATTTTTTCCTGATCACATCATACCTTATTCCTCTGTATAAGTCTCCTCCCTTCCTTCTTTCCTTCTTTCCTTCCTTCCTTCCTTCTTTCCTTCCTTCCTTCCTTCCTTCCTTCCTTCCTTCCTTCCTTCATGAGGTAATTTCATTCTGTGGCTTGGACTTCCCACTTGTTTCCTGATGAACTGAAATTGTTATTACTCTAACATGTTAACTAACTTGCAGTCTATATTTATATCTAGAAGACATGTATATGTATGTATGTGTATAATACATATTGCTATGTATAATAGGCTTGTACATACTTATATCAAGAACACACTGAATTTACATATATTTGAGTATACATGCATTTCAAAAGCATGCTATCTATTTGAATGCACATATACTGTATACACATATAAATATCACAATGTATTTACACGTGTACATAAGAATATAGGAACATTACTAGTGCTCAATTCTCCTTTGCTATATACTCTCTTTATATATTTCTCCAGGACATTTATATTTCTGTCAGTTTAATTACACTTTTACCGTGAATTCATCTGAATGTGTTACTAAATCAGCCTATAACTAACTTTACACTTACATAATTCATCATTTCATAAAAGAATGAAGTATAAGTGCAGAAGGAGAGCTGTTTCTTTAAGTCTAATAATTTGGAAAGACTTAGTAGAGTTGTCCAAAACAATTCTTATGAATAAGGTATGAGCAAGTTATCTGCAACACACCCGGTGAAATCTACAAATAATGTGCACTCATATTGTCACTCATACTGTTTGCAGATACCTAAATTCTGGCTTCACTTTAAATAAATTGGAATAGAAAAGAACAATGTTGACATGTAGGCATGATTTATGCAGAAGTCCTATTAGCGTATTGTTGTGTAAAGAAAGAACCTGGATTGCTCAATAAAAATAGGGGCGCCTGGGTGGCTCAGTGTGGTGAGCTTCCAATTCTTGATTTCCCGCCTAGGTCATAATCCCCAACGTCGTGGGATCAAGCCCTGAGTCCTGCTCTGTGCTCATATTGGGGAGCCTGCTTAGGATTCTCTCTTTCTCCCTCCTGCCCCTCCCCTGCTTGTGCTTTCTCTCTTTAAAACGTTTAAAAAAATTAAAAATAGGTATATACATTAGAAGTTTAAACACTATGTTTCTTTTGTGATTCCTCTAAGCACTTTCCAGTCTGACCAAAACACTTAGAGCAACACATAGCAAAATTGTGTGCCTTTATGCATATTCAGAATTTTATACGTATATGTGTATAAACACAAACATACACATACAGAGGCACATATGTGTCCGTTACATAACATAGATGCACATGTACACAGACCTACATGTGTGTATGTTATAGATGATGTATAGGTATACATACACACATACCGAGATGCATTGTTTTGAATAATACTTTATGAAATTTTAGCTAGACTACAGTAATATAGTACTGTTCCTCTTCTCATTTGAAAGGAAACCCCTTAATCTTTAATGTTCAGATAGGAATATTCCCAACACTGAGGGAGGGAAGTTTAGTAATAATAGAACTAGATATTTAGGTCAAGGAAGGTCTCCTGGCTCTGCCTGTTTCCTTCTGTGCCTTTATTTGGTCCTTTTCTTTGCCTGGACCATCACAGATTAACGCTAAAGTTAGGCTGTGATCTTTGGGAAAAACAGAGGACCCGGAAATCAACAGTGGGAGAAAACAAGTCCTTGGGATTCGCATGTGGGTTACTGAATCAAGTTCTTTAAAATTACAACCTTCCAATCGCTTCTCGGCCTTTTGGCTAAGATCAAGTGTAAAATTACAACCTTCCTATCGACTTTGAGCATTTATGTTCCATTTTATACATTTTTGTGCCAATGCTTAAGTTATAAAAGTGCCTACTCTAATAAAAGTTTTACTTCTTTGCTCCTTTTTCTTCCTTGTTTGTTCTTGTGAATGTATTTCAATGCTATGCTATTACCTATTACATGGTTCATCTCTTTACTGCAGATTTCATCATTTGTTACAATTAAATAACAATGCCAAAATAAAAGAAAAACTACAACGTTACACACAAAGTTCCAGACATTCATTCTTGTTAATTTACTAAATTAACACAAGATTATTTCTCCTAGAATCTTGCCAAGGATGGAATACCTTGTTTTTTGGCAATGATGGCTGTAAAATCCATGCATGGATAGACACAGATATACATATAGATAGAAATACATACATTTCTCTGAATAATTAAGACACATTGAATATTTTATATATATTTATTAACAATTCAATTTCTTTCTTATACGTATAGTTACATTTTTATGAATTCCTCTTTCTTTTCTTTTCTTTTCTTTTCTTTTCTTTTCTTTTCTTTTCTTTCTATTGATATTTAGTGGTTCCTTGTATTTGTGGCATAGCAATCTGTGATCTGCTATCTGGGTTACAAGTGTTGCATCCAACCTTGTCACTTGCTTTTGAAGTCTTTGTTCTATTCCAGGTTAGGTTTTCAAAATATTAGCTGTTACAAACTTTGCTTGTATGGTTTTGGGGTTTTAGTCTCCTTAAGAATGCCAAAGGAGGCGATTGGTGGAGGGTTTTTAACATTATCTGTAAAGCTTAAATTTTCCAAATGTATCATGTGTGTAATTAAACTTTAAGTAATTTACTCCTGGGAAATAAAATATTTTCTTTGAATTTTCAACTCTTTTGTAGTTTTGATGTTTACATGTGTGTTTCATATGAGAGCTAGAAGGCTGTGTTCTATTTCCTAATTAAGAAGCTGATAATTTCAATTCAAGGTTTTTAGTAGTTAATTATTTTACACAGATTTTATTTTTAATTTTTTTTTAATGTTCACTTATTTTTGAGAAAGAGAGAGAAAGAGCAGGGGAGGGGCAGAGAGAGAGGGAGACCCAGAATCTGAAGCAGGCTCCAGGCTCCAAGCTGTCAGCACAGAGCCCAACGCGGGGCTCAAACTCACGGACAGCGAGATCATGACCTGAGCCGAAGTCGGATGCCCAACCGACTGAGCCACCCAGGTGCCCCTTTCACACAGATTTCAAATGTTAGCATTATCATATATTAAATTCTACTTTAGGAATCTCTGGTCTGCCCCAGGGACTCATTTGTCTCTGCATGTCCCATATTGCTGGACCTCTGTGACACAAGGGCAGAGGCCTCACTTGGTGTTGGCTGGCCATGCAGGCACACTCTCCTGGGTCCCTGTAAGGCTGGTTCGCCAGAATAAGATTCCCTGTGCTCTTGGTAAATTCTTTTGTATATTCCAGGTTAATATTCTGTCCTATAATGTGACTGATGGACCACATTGTCCTGAGGCACTGCTGTGAATAACCCCATCGGGAATCTCTTCCCAAGCTCACAAGCTCCCAGGTCACTCCCATCCTGCGTGCCCAAGCCTTGCAAGCCCTTGGAAACTCATCATGAGACTCATGATTAGAAAATCCCCACACAAATGAAAGCCCTCATGGTTCTTTTCAACCTCCTGCCCTCATTTATCATGTACGCACTGCCCGTCAGTGTCAACTGGAAGCAGAGATGCTCTTCCCCCCACGTTTCAAGATGCTTGTGGTGTGGACCAGACAGCAGGTGCACTTCTGGCTCACGTTGGCTCCTTCCAGACTATTATGTCTCTTTACTCTTTCAAAACTTCCCACTACTTTGAAATCATGCTGGCAACCATGTGCTGCCTTCCCTGCAGTCATAAACCTTTGAATTCCTCCCCCGTCATCTTCACCCTTAGTCCTGCTCTGGTCACTATTCATCGCACCCCCATCCACCAAGTTTCCTGACCATGTCTATGACACTGATAGATTTCTGTCCCCTCTCCTCATTCTCACACCTCCGAGGTCTGTCATTAAGACTTCTGATAGTTTTTCCCATAGGATTCAATCTCCCTCCCTTATCAATTTCTTTCTTAACCAGTTTGAATCCATAATCCAAATTAAAATTACTTCCTTAAAAACACCCTCTTAGAGGTGCCTAGTTGGCACAGTGGGTTGAGTCTGACTCTTAATCTCAGCTCAGGTCATGATCTTGCCAACCTAAGATTGAGCCCCACATAAGACTCTATGTTGAGTATAGAGCCTCTGAGATTCTCTCTCTCTCTCTCTCTCTCTCTCTCCCTCTCTCTCCCCCGCCCCCACGGGTGAACCCAAGAACACACACACTCACACACTGGTTCTGATTCTCAGGAGAACCCTGTCTAATACACATCTTACCTCCTTTGCTTCCTTCCTCCTTATTGAATTATTTTGGAGTATAACAGTTAATGTGAGAATGGTTAAAATATAACGGTTAAAACCCATGATGGACTCAATCCTCATTTATACTAGTTCAGCTACAATAAAATCTAAAGAAGACTAATGAATCATTTTTCCGGGTTTCCCACTTGATTTGAAGAACCCAACCCCACAGTGAACATTCGACATTTTTTCTCGTAATTCCGCTACGTTCTCCCACTCTTTTTTCTGTCCCACTCAGAGAATTGTTTCACATGCTCAGCTCTTTTGTCAAGCCTCAAATATGTCCCTCCTGCCCTCTCTCACCTCATCTTGCTTTGTGATTCCCTGGTAGAGCGGGAGACAGAGAAGTAAGTCACCCTGAGGCCCAGATCCACCTCCCTGGCTCCACACTACAGCCCCCAGCCCCTGCTGTGATTGAGGATCAAGTACCAGCCCACCCTCCACCGGCACCTAACTGGTCATCCTTCCAGATCTTGCCAATGATCACTTATGGGCTGAACATATTACATATTATATTCCCAATCCTTTTTTTTAGAGTATTTTTGAGAGAGAGAGAAACAGAAAGTGCACATGCAAGCAGGGGAAGGGGAAAAGAGAGAGAAGAGAGAAAGAAAGAGAATCCCAAGCAGGTTCTGTGTTGTCAGTGCAGACAGAGCCCATCATGGGCCTTGAACCCATGAACCGTGAGATCATGACCTGAGCTGAAATGAAGAGTCCAAGGCTTAACCGACTGAGCTACCTGGCACCCCTCCCTATCCTTTCTTAAAATACAATTTCCAAATAAGCTAAAACTGCCCCCAACATTCCCACTTGCCGGCTATACCTCACTACTCAATATCTACTAAATGGCTCCTCCAGACCCTGCCTCCACATCCGTCCCTCCCAACGTCTTCCAAATTAATTCAGCCTTGACCTCCTACACTCTGAAACAATTCCTCTTTTCAAAGTCAGTGACGGAATATCTCTTAACTTCGCCTCCACAGCCAACATGGGTGACAAATCCCACTTTCTAGAGTTCTTTTGGTGTCCCTGCTGCTTCTGACTTTTCTCCCACCTCCGTGGTTTTCTTAGGTTTCTCTCTCCTTTCTTTCACCTTTTAAACATGGGAGCAGGACAGGGTTCATCACCATGCGTTTTCTGCAGAGGCGATCCCATGCAGTCCCCGGCCTTAAGCACCATGTATATAAGTGGGCTTATGTGCTCACGACTTCTGAATTTATTTCCCTGCCTTCAAACCCTCCGCTGAGCTCCAGGCTGATGTGTTCAAAGGCACAGATGACAATTTCACCGGAGTAACAAATGTGTGTATCAAGCAACCATGCCCGTCTCAGAACCCTCGACAGGTATGGTCCCCACTGCCATTTCCCACCTCAACAAAGGGCACTGTCACAGGCGGTTTACGGAACCAATAAGCCGAGACCTGGATTCTTCCACTTGCCTAATGCTATCATCCGTCGCATTCGCGAGCCCCAAAACATCCACCCTCCAGACACACCCCAAATTCATGTGCACTTTTCACCTGCATTGCTTCCCTCTCAGCAGCGGGCACCCCTCGTTTGTTTCAATCCCTGCCTTTGGATAACACACTCTCCACACGACAGCCAGAGTGATCAAGCTGCCAACCTATCCACCTGGTTATCCTCTCCTCTGCCTAAAACGGTGGTTCCCAGAATAAAACTCACACACTTCCGTGCTGTATACGGCCTCATGCCACGCCTCCTCAGCCTATCCGGTCTCTCGCCGCTTTCTAGCTGGGCTGGACTTCAATTAGGGCCTCAAATAAACACAAGTTATTATTACCGGTGCAGGCGCTTCGCCCTTGCGCTTGCAATCTGGAACACACGTGCCCTTTAGTGTGACATTAACAAGACTTTTTAAAAGTATTAATATTATTTTTTAATGCGATCAAATATTTATACAAGCCGGGCAAAGAGGGAAGGTGGGGAAGAAAAACTATTTTCCAGAAAATGAAGCGAAAAAGCACGCAGGGGGAGGCCGGGGGAGGCAAGGGGCTTATCAACAATTTTCAGCGCGGGATCTACGCAGGAAGGACAGGTGGGTCTGGGGGCCGCCGCAGTACTGTGTCAGGGTCCCACGCAGAGATAGAGCAAGGGGTCAGCGGGCTGAGAATAAATACACAAGGGTGAGTCTCAGGAGCCAGGTAAGGTTGCTCTGACTCAGGAATCAAAGGAGCCTGAGGGCTGGGTAACCTCCGGGTGGAGAAGGAGAGCCCCAGGCGCTGCTCTTAGGTACTGGAGGAAGGTGTGAGGCCCCAGGAGCACGGCCTCTGTTCTCAGCTCCGCAGCTGAGGATCTGTGTCCTGGGCTGACACTGTCCCTGCTGCAGGGTGGCCAGCAGACGGTGGGGGCTGGGCATCGGGCCCGAAGTCCGTGTCCTCCTTCGACACACTGCAGCTCCAGCAGTGAAGGCTTCTGATCAGCGGCCCTGGCCTGGGCACGAAGGAAGGGACCTCTCCATTTCTGATCAGGGGCTTAAAGGCGGAAGGCCTGGGCTCTGGGTTGGGCCTCCGGCTCGCGCCCTCCGGGATCTCAAACCACAGGGGCCCGTCAAACCTCCGGTTGCCCTTCGGGCACTGGCTGAGGGCCCTCAACACGGTCTCCTTGGCACACGGGTCAGGGCGCTCCTGGGAGGGCGGAAGCCCCGCAGAGCAGGCGCCGCGCCCCTGCGCCGCAGATGCCCAGGGGCTCCCCCTGCGCTCAGGCGGCGCGATCTTGACGGTCACGGGGCTCCAGGTCCGTCTCGGGTGGCGGGCACTCCAAACCCACCGCTTCATGTAACTCTCCCAGGCGCTGGAGAGGTCCGGCCCCAGGACGGTCTCCGGGGGCGCCTTGGCAGGAAAGCGCCTCCAGGCCTCGGTGACCACCCTCCGCGGGCTGGAGGGGTCCCAGTTGGGCGGCGTCCGGGGGAGGGGGCCGGTGCGGACGCGGCGCCCGCCATCCCGGGTCGAGGCGGGAGGGGGCCAGGGTTTCGGGTGCCCTGGGCCGAGGGGTGGCTGCGCGGGCCTGGGCGTGCTCACGTTGCTGCCCATGGGAGCCGACGGCGGGGCGGGGGCCTTCCGGTGGGGATTCGGCTTCCAGAAGTTCCCAAAGTCTCAGAACCCGGCTGCCGGCGCAGTGTCCGCGGCTCAGATGACCGTTGGCGTCTGGGCGCAGGGAAAGCGCGCGAGCCTGGGCGTTGTAACCGTCCTCAACCTGGCGGGCGCGTGGGGCCCGCAGCGGGGACGCGGGAGCTGATTGCTGGCGCAGCGGCAGCCCGCGGGGCTCACAGCCTCCAGCCTCCGTTCCCCTCGCTGCTGGTAGCAGGAGTTTGGCTGTGGATGGAGGCCTAAGCGCTCACGATCTCCACTCCCACCCCCACCTCCCAGCATTTTTATTGTGATATCATCCACATATCATACAATTCACCCGAAGGTTACATTTCTATGACTTGTGGTACTTTCACAGATATGTGCACTCATCACCGTGGTCAACCTGAAAACATCTTCATTGCTTCAAAAGCAAATCCTATACTCAATAGCTATCCCATCCACCCCCTACCTTTCCGGAGCCACGAAACAATCACTAATTCATTTTCTCTCTAGATATAGATTTTCCTATTTGTGAGCTTTCATATAAATGGGGTCACGTAATATGTAGTCGTTTGTGACTGGCCTCTTTTGCTTAGCCTATGCTTTTCCAGGTCCTTCCATGCAGCAGCATTTCACTGTTGTTATGGTCCAGCATCATTCCATTGTATGGCGAGACCACATTTTGTTTATCTGTGGCCAGTAAATGGGCATTTGGGTTGTTTCCAGTCATCTGATATTATGAATAATGTTGTCACGAACATTCATGTATAAAATTTTACATGGACAAGTGTTTTCATTTCTCTTGGTGTGTAGCTAGGGCAGAATTGCTAGGTCCTATGGTAACTGTTTAAGCTCTTGAGAAATTACCAAACTGTTCTGCACAGGGTCTGTGCTGGTTTACATCTCCCCCAGAAAGATTGTCTCTATTTTGGTACTTGACTTTAGAGGAAAAAGGTATGATAATTCCTGCAGTTCATAAAAATTACAGATCCAGTATTGACAGATGGCCACTCTCTTTCATTATCGTAAAAGCTAAACATAATTCATTTGAATGCCCTTTTAAGGAAAAATAAATAACCGGTTTTTGTTTCAGTAAACATGATGCATGTTTTATTCTTCTAGAATGGTTGTTAGTGTTACTTTCTGCAATTTGCTTCTTAAGGAAATGGTGACAGCAGACCCTGATTTACGTTTTAGCCCCAACAGTGTGGGTTTTATGAAGACTCCCCTGTAATTTAAGCTTCCCTACATTCATACATTCGCAGGTGGATTTTATTCTCTTTGAACGTTAATGCCATTTCTCTTTTTTCCATCGTTACTGGTAATCCACGCCTACAACAGCAGTGGTTCGCATTTCCGATGAGCAGTGAAAAGCATCTGACGACAAAACCAAGCGTTTGAAGACTAGGGTACATGTATTGTGGGGGAGGCTGAGGGTGGTGTGAAACTAACTGTTCCCCAGAACGTTTTCCTCAAAAGCACATGCCTGCGGAACGAGCCAGTAAAGGTACAGAAAAGTGGAAGCTGAAGTAAGTACCAAATCCAAGAGCAAGCCGCAGGTGCATTTTGGATCTGAGAGGCAAACAGGTAAATGTTGAGGACATTAGAAGGAGCCTACTGAGAAGGCTCCATGAGGCTTCTGCAGTTGGGAAGGAATCCACTTGTTGGAGAGGTAGGTGTGCTACCAGCCAAGGGGTACTGGAGGATGAGATCTGTAACACTTTCCACTCACCAATTCCTGTTCATTTCTTCCACATTCCTTATTTGGTGACAATCCCTCAGGATATGATTTTGAAAACAAGAAATTCCTATGCTATAATTTTCTTCTTAACAAGACATTTCCTGATAATGATAGCAATGACTCTATAGCTAAGAAGCCTCTTAAGACAGTAATATCATTGTCACCAGAGTGGACTGTCAATACAATTGAATATAGATTTCTTAAAATGTATTTCAATGCCCAGTATCTACAGGGTTTCCCACATCCTATTTGCAGTACAGTCCTATGAGCGCCATTTTGGTTTGTGGTTAAATACTCTTTGAAAAACCACAATCTCTCTACTGGTGAGGCACATAAGTTAATCCCTTGTAAATAGATCTTCACCTGCAAATCAACATGTTGATTACTTACAAGTTATTTGCATTAACAATGAATATGTCTGCTTCTTCTCTTTCTCACACATGAAGAGATAACAGATTTATTTTGGTTAGTTGACATTAGAAATTAATGTGAATCATTGGTTGCCAATTAGAAGCAACTCTCCTGCTTCCCACTCCTATCCCAGAGACATTAGAAAAAGTAGGCTGGGGATGTTACTTACATCTAAGGGGTAAAGGCCAGGAATGTCATCAAACATCTTACGGTGCGCAAGACAGCAGAGAGTGATCTCACCATAGAAGTCAGCACTGCAGGGACTGATAAACTCTGCCCTGTATATAGTTCCCTTATCTTCCTTATCTTAATGTTATTAAGTTATGTAACTATGGTAAGTTTCACAAACTATAAAATTAACTTCAGTTCAATGCTACAAAACAAACTCCGTTTTCTATTTGAATTTTACCAATTGTTCCTTTTCTTTTTCAGGAACGAATTTTTTTCAGTCAAATCCAAGGTTATGAATGTAGACCCATCGATTGACAGGTAGATAGAAATATATAGCTCTATGGATACCTATAGATATATAATACACTTCTTTGGAGAAGTGTCTATTCATGTCTTTTGCCCATTTCTTCACTGGATTACTTGTTTTTTGGGTATTGAATTTGATAAGTTCTTTATAGATTTTGGATACTAACCCTTTATCTGATATGTCATTTGCAAATATCTTCTCCCATTCATTGGTTGCCTTTTACTTTTGCTGATTATTTCCTTCACTGTGCAGAAGGTTTTTATTTTGATGAGGTCTCAGTAGTTCATTTTTGCTTTTGTTTCCCTTGCCTCCAGAGACGTGTTGAGTAAGAAGTTGCTGCAGCCAAGATCAAAGAGGTTTTTGCCTCCTTTCTCCTCAAGGATTTTGATGGCTTCCTGTCTTACATTTAGGTCTTTCATCCATTTTGAGTGTATTTTTGTGTATAGTGTAAGAAAGTGGTCCAGGGTCATTCTTCTGCATGTCGCTGTCCAGTTTCCCAGCACCACTTGCTGAAAAGACTGTCTTTATTCCATTGGATATTCTTTCCTGCTTTTTCAAAGATTAGTTGGCCATATGTTTGTGGGTCCATTTCTGGGTTCTCTATTCTGTTCCATTGATCTGAATGTCTGTTCTTGTGCCAGTAGCATACTGTCTTGATGATAGCAGCTTTGTAGTATAGCTTGAAGTCTGGGATTGTGATGCCTTCTGCTTTGGTTTTCTTTTTCAAGATTGCTTTGGCTATTTGGGGTCTTTTCTGGTTCCATACAAATTTTAGTATTTTTTGTTCTAGCTCTGTGAAGAAGGCTGGTGTTATTTTAATAAGGATTGCATTGAATATATAGATTGCTTTGGGTAGTATCGACATTTTAACAATATTTGTTCTTTCTACCCAGGAGCATGGAATCTTTTTCCATGTTTTGGTGTCTTCTTCAGTTTCTTTCATAAGCTTTCTATAGTTTCCAGTGTATAGATTTTTCACCTCTTTGATTAGATTTATTCCTAGCTATTTTATGGTTTTTGGTGCAACTGTAAATGGGATCAATTCCTTGATTTCTCTTTCTGTTGCTTCATTGTTGGTGTATAGGAATGCAACCGATTTCTGTGCATTGATTTTATATCCTGCAACTTTGCTGAATTCATGAACCAATTCTAGCAGTTTTTTGGTGGAATCTTTTGGGTTTTCCATATAGGGTATCATGTCATCTGCAAAGAGTGAAAGTTTGACCTCCTCCTGGCTGATTTGGATGCCTTTTATTTCTTTGTGTTGTCTGATTGCAGAGGCTAAGATTTCCAATACTATGTTGAATAACAGTGGTGAGAGTGGACATCCCTGTCTTGTTCCTGACATTAGGGGGAAAGCTCTCAGTTTTTCCTTGTTGAGGATATTAGTGTTGGGTCGTTCATATATGGCTTTTATGATCTTGAGGTATGCTCCTTCTATCCCTATGTTCTTGAGGGTTTTTATCAAGAAAGGATGCTGTATTTTGTCAAATCCTATCTCTGCATCTATTGAGAGGATCATATGGTTCTTGTCCTTTCTTTTACTGATGTCATGAATCACGTCAATTGTTTTGCGGATATTGAACCAGCCCTGCATCCCAGGTATAAATCCCACTTGATCATGGTGAATAATTTTTTTAATGTATTGTTGGAGTCGGTTGGCTAATATCTTGTTGAGGATTTTTGCATCCATGTTCATCAGGGATATTGGTCTATAGTTTTCCTTTTTAGTGGGGTCTCTGGTTTTGGAATCAAGGTAATGCTGTCTTCATAGAAATAGTTTGGAAGTTTTCCTTCCGTTTCTATTTTTTGGAACATCTTCAAGAGAATAGGTGGTAACTCTTCCTTAAACGTTTGGTACAATTCCTCTGGAAAGCCTTCTGGCCCTGGACTCTTGTTTTTTGGCATATTTTTGATTACTAATTTGATTTCCTTACTGGTTATGGGTCAGTTCAAATTTTCTACTTCTTCCTGTTTCAGTTTTGGTATTGTATATGTTTCTAGGAATTTGTCCATTTCTTCCATATTGCCCATTTTATTGGCATATAATTGCTCATAATATTCTCTTATTATTGCTTTTATTTCTGCTGTGTTGGTTGTGATCTCTCCTCTTTCATTCTTGATTTTATTTGTTTGTGTCCTTTCTTTTTTCTCTTTGATAAGACTGGCTAGTGGTTTATCAATTTTGTTAATTCTTTCAAAGAACCAGCTTCTGGTTTCATTGGTCTGTTCTGCTGTTTTTTTGGTTTTTGTTTTTGGTTTTTTTTTTTTTTTGGTTTTGATAGCATTAATTTCTGCTCTAATCTTTATTATTTCCTGTCTTCTGCTGGTTTTGGGTTTTATTTGCTATTCTTTTTCCAGCTCCTTAAGGCATGAGGTTAGATTGTGTACCTGAGATCTTTCTTCCTTCTTTAGGAAGTCCTGGATTGCTATATACTTTCCTTGTATGACCGCCTTTGCTGTGTCCCAGGGGTTTTGGGTTGTGGTGGTATCCTTTTCATTGACTTCCATATACTTTTTAAATTCCTCTTTAACTGCTTTGTTAGCCCATTCATTCTTTAGTAGGATGTTCTTTAGCCTCCAAGTATTGTTACCTTTCCAAATTTTTTCTTGTGGTTGATTTTAAGTTTCATAATGTTGTGGTCTGAAAATATGCACGGTATGATCTCGACCTTTTTGTACTTACTTAGTGCTGATTTGTGTCCCGGTATATGGTCTATTCTGGAGAATGTTCCATGTGCACTGGAGAAGAATGTATATTCTGCTGCCTTAGGATGAAATGTTCTGAATATATCTGTTAAGTCCATCTGGTCTAGTGTGTCATTCAAAGCCATTGTTTCCTTGTTGATTTTTTGGTTAGATGATCTGTCCATTGCTGTGAGTGGGGTGTTGAAGTCTCCTACTATTATGATATTACTATCAATGAGTTTCTTTATGTATGTGATTAATTAATTTATATATTTGGGTGCTATCACATTTGGCACATAAATATTTACAATTGTTAGCTCTTCTTGGTGGGTAGACTCCTTGATTATGATATAATGCCCTTCTGCATCTCTTGATACAGTCTTTATTTTAAAGTTTAGATTGTCTGATATAAGTATGGCTACTCCGGCTTTCTTTTGTTGACCATTATCATTATAGATCGTTCTCCATCCCCTTATTTTCAATCTGAAGGTGTCTTTAGGTCTAAAGTGGGTCTCTTGTAAGCAGCACATAGATGGATCTTGTTTTCTTATCCATTCTGTTATCCTATGTCTTTTCATTGGAGCATTGAGTCCATTGATGTTTAGAGCAAGTACGGAAAGATATGCATTTATTGCCATTATGATGCTTGTAGAGTTGGAGTTTCTGGTGATGTTCTCTGGTCCTTTCTAATCTTTGTTGCTTTTGATATATATATATATATATATATATATATATATATATTTTTTTTTTTTTTTTCTTTCATCTTTTCTCCCCTCTGAGAGTCCTTAAAATTTCTTGCAGGGCTGGTTTAGTGGTCACAAACTCCTTCAATTTTTGTTTGTCTAGGAAACTTTTGATCTCTCCTTCTATTTTGAATGACAGCCTAGCTGGATAAAGAATTTTTTGGCTGCATATTTTTCTGATTCAACATTTTGAATATATCCTGCCACTCCTTTCTAGCCTGCCAAGTTTCTGTAGATAGATCTGATCCTAGACAGACCTGATCTGTCTTCCCTTGTAGGTTAAGGACTTTTTTCCCCTTGCTGCTTTCATGATTCTCTCTTTGCCTTGAATATTTTGTGAATTTGACTATGATATGCCTTGTTGATGGTTGGTTTTTGTTGAATCTAATGGGGTCCTCTGTGCTTCCTGGATTTCGCTGTGTCTCTCCCCAGGTTAGGAAAGTTTTCTGCTATGATTGGCTCACATCACCCTTCTCCCCCTATTTCTCCCTCTTCCTCTTCCAGGACCCCTATGATACTGATGTTGTTCCTTTTTAATGAGTCACTGATTTCTCTAATTCTTAAATCGTGCTCTTTTTCTTTAATCTCCCTCTTTTTTTCTGCTTCATTATTCTCTATAAGTTTGTCCTCTATATCACTGATTCTCTGTTCTGCCTAATCCATCCTTGCCGCCGCAGCATCTGTCCGTGACTGCAGCTCAGTTATAGCATTTTTAATTTCATTCTGGTTATTTTTTCACTTCTTTTATCTCTGCAGAAAGGGATTCTAATCTATTTTTGACTCCAGCTTGTGTTCTTATTATTGTGATTCTAAATGTTCAGACATCTTGCTTTTATCTGTGTTGGTTAAATCCCTGGCTGTCGTTTCTTCATGCTCTTTCTTTTGGGGTGAATTCCTTCGTTTTGTCATTTTGAAGGAAGAAAAGGAATTAATGAGGTAGAAAAATTAAAATTAAAAAAATTAAAATTTAAAAAAATATTAAAATTAAAAAATTAAAACACACACACACACACAAATCGAATAAACGATGCTAGATCCTAGGTGTGTTTTGGTCTGGGTGTTGAAAGTGGTTTGACAGATTAGAGAAAAAAAATGGGGGAGGGGAAAGGAAATTGTTTGAAACTTTGAAAAAATGAATACACTGAAGTAGACTAAAATGAGATGATGGAGGTAAAATAGAATTTGAAAAAAATATACACAAATAAACAATATAGTAGAAAAAAAATAAAGAAAAATATTTTTATTAAAAATAAAAGATGAAAATGAATTTTTTCTTTCTCTATATTCAAGTAAAAGAAAAGAAATGAAAAGGAGAAAAAAGAGAAAACAGAAAATAGAAAATAGAAAAAAAGAGGAAAAAAGGAAATCATTTGAAACTTTGAAAAAGTGAATACATTGTGGTAGACTAAAATAAAATGATGGAAGTAAAATAGAATTTGAAAAACTTTACATAAAAGCAAAAAATATAGTAAAAAAATTAAAGAAAAATATTTTAATAGAAACTGAAGGTAAAAATCAAGTTTTTCTCTTTCTGCATTCAAGAAAAAGAAAAGAAACGAAAAGGAGGAAAAAAGAAAAAGAAAAAAAGACAATTGTTTGAAAATTTGAAAAGGTGAATACACTGAAGTAGGCTAAAATAAAACGATGGAAGTAAAATAGAATTTGAAAAAAATTACAAAAAAGTAAACAATATAGTAATAAAAATTAAAGAAAAAATATTTTTAATAAAAATTGAAAATAAAAATGATTTTTTTCTCTTTCTGTATTCAATAAAAAGAAGTGTAAAAGAGAGAAAAAAATGCAAGAAAATTGAATAGATGGACCTGCTAACAGACTGAAGTAGGACTGAAATTACTTCGTTTTCCCCTAGAAGTCAGTCTATGTAGCGCTTTCTAGCCCATAAACTAAGCCGGCAGTGAGACTTGTGTTTTTGAAGAGGGAAGTTGGCCCTGTTGTGCGGGGCTCAGTGTAACGGCTCTGTTCTCCACTAGATGGCGCTGCTAGCCTACTGGGGTGGATGGTTGCCCGGTTGTAGGTGCGTATGCGCATGCGCAGGAGCGGTTAAAATGGCACCACCCAGCTGTCCGGTCTCTTCTCCGGAGGATCAGCAATCGCGCACCTGTCCTCTGTCTTCGGCTTTCGTCCATTCCCCGCTCTTTCGCTCTCTGTGACCAGGCCCCAGGAAGTACCTCTCTCCTGAGTTTTGTCTCAGATGCGGCTTTTTTCCCCGGCCCCTTACTTCTGAAGGACAGTGGCTTTGACCCGGTCCGCCCCTCTGCGGGAGGGTCTCACTGAGCACTGGCGGAATGAGCAATGGCCAAATGCCGGCTGCACCCAGGAACGCTTGCTGAACCCTGCAGCTGCCCCCGGTGCCAGCCCGTCCCAGAAAACGTTCGCGACACAGTGTAGCAGCCGCGTTTCAGGGATTATGGAAAATCACAACACACATCTGGCACCAGACTTCACCCTTAACGAGCTTGTTGCATCACCAGCGAGTGTGGCCGCCCTCTGGGGTCTGCTGGGACCGGGTGGCCTCAACAGTCTCCACCAAATGGGCTTCCAGCAGTGGAACCGCTTTTCCCCGTGTGGCTGGAGAACCTCCCGGACCCCACTCTGTTCCTGGGGATTCGCCCTTCCCACCAGAGCACCGCCAGGTATGGAGCTGCAGGTTTGCAGCCTTTGCGCTCCCCTTGTTTACAGTCTTAATGGAATTGAAACCCTCCCCTTTTCCCCTTTTTAGTTTAGTCCCTGCAGCTCTTTCCAGTTTTCCACTTTTTCTCCAGCTGCTTTTGGGGACGGGGTGCTTTTCCCGTATTCTCTCCCCCTCCCAGTCTCCGTCCTCTCTCCGCTCGCAAAAGCACCTCCCTTCCTGCGCCTCTCGCTCCCCAAGTTCACTTCTCCGCGCCGTGTACCTGCTGAATTCTGTGGTTCAGGTTGTGCAGATCGTTGTGTTAATCCTCCAGTCAGTTTTCTAGATGTGTAGGATGGTTTAGTGTTGGTCTGGCTGTATTTCACGGACGCGAGACACACAAAAATCTTCCATGCTGTTCCGCCATCTTGGCTCCTACCTGGATAGGCACATTTCTAACATCTTTCCAGCTGATAAAAGGACAACTACCCTGGGATCACACTTTGAGAATGGCTGCTGTAGACTTAACTGTGTACGTATGTGGTTTCAGGATCTAGAATTTATTGCATTATACTAATTTAAGTTAGTTATTAAAGAGAAAGACTATCATATGATATCTAAATTATACTAAATATTGTTTTCCTCACTGGGGAAAAGTGTCTATTTTTTAGGAGCGTTTCTGAAAATTTAATGTTTGTTAAAATCATTGGGCGATGTTAAAATGTAGGTTTTGATTCAATAAGGTGTGGTCTCAACTTCTACATTTCTAGCAGGTCACAAGCTGTCCAGGCACTGGTAATCTTGGTCATACCCTGGGTGTTTGTTAGACGGTAGGGCCCCAGGCACCGTCCTCAATGGTTAAATAATTTCAGCATTTGGACGTGTTCATTTTAAACTTTGGGACACCCGGGTCTAGATGCAAAGTTCTCAACTCCCAGTTGCACATTAGACTGACGTGCAAAACCCCTTGCCCTGCTACTTTGTTTCAAATTGTCTAGAGAAGATCTGTGAATATATAAGGCATATTTTCAAAGTCCTCCCATTGAATCCAGTTGTCAGCTATGGTCCAGAATGGCTGGTCTTGGGGTGGGGACCACGGCCCGCTGTGGACTCTGACATCCCACTTGTTTGTCCACATTGATTTAGTTGACGTTCCTGATGGTGCAACTTCTTCCTTCCATTTTGCTGCATGTACACCTGCCCAAGTTTTTCCTCTATTAGAAAGTCGCATTCATTCATATACAGGTGTAACCATTGATAAAGAAAATAACATGTCTGCTCCCTTACTATGTATATGAGTAAATCTCAGAATGTAGGATAGTTCGTGCACTGAGTCCATATTACCAGAACTATAAAACCAGCCCTGAGCTTAGTAGCTGGCACTTGCATTGGCACTTAATAAATGCACGTTGAAAGATTATTTCCTGCATTTGTGGAGTGCCTGGGTGGCTCAATCGGTTAAGTGTCCAACCTCAACTTAGGTCATGATTTCATGGTTCGTGGGTTTGAGCCCAGCGTGGGGCTCTGTGTTGGCAGCTCAGAGCCTGGAGCCTGCTTCAGATTCTGTGTCTCCCTCTCTCTCTCTCTGCCTTTCCCCTGCTCACGCTCTGTCTCTCTCTCTCTCAAAAATAAATAAACATTTAAAAAAAGAAAGATTATTTCCTGCATTTGGAAAGGTTCAACTTTTACCTTCCATTCATGTATTTGCTTTCTATATATAAAAAAAGAATTCCTTTTAAGATGTACACTTTGGGAAGGTTTCAGAACATCATGTCATGACATTGCATTCTTTTTGGAATGATCTCCTGTTATGTATCCAATAGTTTGTTAAATACATATGGAATAAAATGTGTGCCTTTTAATGTCCCGTTCGGATATGATTCTATAATCAAAACTTTCAGGCCATAAAATGAAAATAGAGGTGGCATTTTATGCTGAGCAATTTCTTCCTGAAAATGAAAGTTTTAAGGCCCCAAATTATGTCTCTTGAGTGCTGCTGTATACAATATCTCACCTGCCATGTATTCCCAACACTTGTTAGATGAAAAATTCACCCAAGGTCCTATAAGTTAGAATTTTGATCAACTCCTCAAAAATGAGCCCAGATGACAGAGCGGATAGCAATGACAGGGTCTGCTTGGGAAGCCAGGATTGGTGCCCACAGCAGCATGAATTGCAGCTAGTTTTGTCCTCGTAACTCTCCCAGATCCATAATTCAAAGTATCACAGCTTGCATAAGATTCATCAGACAGAAAACAATAATTACAGAGACATAATGAAGGGGTGATTTCTAGAGCCGGCTCTTTGGAATATCAGATGTCACAGTAGGAAGCGTATTTTTGTAGCTTTTAAGAAAGATGAACACCACAGGTGTAGGCATTATAGTGCATGCTCTTTGGCAGTCAAATCTTCTTTTCTTAGGAACATTTCTGATAGTCTTGGGCTCACCTGAAATTGAAAAATCATCCTAAAATGTATTAAAAATAATGTAAGTCAAGAAAGATTAAGCATCAGAAAAGCATGCATGTTTCTTGTTGACTTGACTACCCATAAGCATCCTCATGAATGGCTCATTTGCTATAAAATAAATGAAAGAAAATGAATGAATGAGAGAAACCGTCCCACTGAGCAGCCACCATGGGCTTTGCCTTGATCACACTTAACTGTTATATCAACAGAGTCACACTCATGAAAAAAATAGTACAAGGTAATACATTAAATGATGTCCAAAAGGTAAAGGTTCAATAATTCCTGGCATATGGTGTGTTGTTATCTTCAGGGTAAGGACGGCAAAAACAAAAGCAGAATGAATACATGCCAAAGTTTAGGGATTTATGGTTATAAACCCTATAAAAGTTATAAACTAAATAACTGATTGATGTTCAGGCACTGGTTATATTGATTTACTTTGCCACAGGTTATTGTGAATGTCAAAATACTGAATATTCTTGGCTGAACACATTCAGCAATCTCAGGATTACTTCATTTCCGGGGAAGCTGATTGATCAAGCTTTGTTCACCAAATCAGATTGACTTGGAAAAGGAGTTTCACTTAGCATTCAAATCCATGTGACCAGTGTTTCTTTCAAACTCATTATTGTGCCCACCACCTCACTAGTCTGGTCTGTGGATCAATTACTTAAATTATTTTTGTGAATTAATTTTTTTTTTTTTTTTTTTTTTAGTATCTCAACACAGCAGTATGTTTAGCTTGAATTCATTTTCAAGGTTGTAGAGAGACATTTTGATAAGTTTTGGAAGATATGTAGTTAAGATCCCTGATTCCTGATCCAATATAAAAATTACGAAATTATAGCCATAACCTAAAATTATAATTTCCATGAACCCATTATTACTCAAAAGTACATGAACTTGTCTTTTTTTACTTAAGATAATGAATTTCAACCAAATTATGACCATATGGTTTGAATGAATTAAAATCAGCCTTACAATATACACATTTTAAGAAAATCTACCAAGAAGTATAAATTAACATATCACAAGGATTAATTCTTATTAATTATTAACTAATTAATTATTATTAAATTATTTCTATCTTAATGGTATGATTATTGGAATTAATATATGTCATATTATGTTAATTATGCAAAACTTCATTAATACTTTGATTCATTACATTTTAAAATCAAACCTTGAAAAAGCTTATTTCTTTTGTCCTAAAGATATTATGTCACTAATTAGATTATTGAGCACCTTGAATGAGATTTCAGGAATTCTGCGAAAAAGGAGTGATGGTCGATGATGTAGTCTGAGAAAAAAATAGATCCAATATTCAAGATAGCAGAAATGTCCACTGCTATAAAAGATGGTGGGTTTATTTTTGTTAATTGTATGAATAAGTAAGTAAAAACAAATATTAGCAGAAAACAACTTTGGTTTACTGACAGAAGACATGCCAATGTAAATTTCACATAATAGCATAATAGCTAAAAGAAAAGCAGTAGGCATTTATGTCTGGAATTCAGAAGGGCATCTGAGTAGAAACTTGAAACAAGTTCTTTATACCTCAAAGGCAACATAACTTTAAAAAATTTGTCTTTTAATGGAATTAAGTCTATGCATTAGACACAAATCTAAATATTGAAGACAAACAAAACAATCAAACAAAAACAGTCTAGGCCACGCAGTTAATAATTTTTCTCAAATGCCTATGGTGATGTAAGAAGGAGCCAAGAATCCTGGGGCACTTGGGTGGCTCGGGTGGTTAAGCGTCCAACTCTTGATTTCAGCTCAGGTCATGGTCTCAGGATTTGTGACATAAAGCCCCACATCGGACTCTGTGTTCATAACCAAATTATCTCTCCCTCTCTCTCTGCCCCTCCTCTGATCTCTCTCTCTCTCTCAAAATAAATAAATAAATCTTTCAAAAACAAAAAAAAGAAGGAATCAAAAATCCTAATATATGGCAGAAACTGATGGGCTCCAAGGCCTTACTTGATCTTTATTGATATTGGTGCAGCAGAACACTTGTAATTCATGAGAACAAAAGGCAATAGTACAGGCCATATTGAAACAGACAACAATGACACAGAAAGTTTGCAGAAGGCTAGTGGAAATTTACACCATTTGCATACCCAACAAAAGTTGTCACAGATAAATGCTGAGCTAAAGTCTGTTACATGGAAATAAGGCAGACTGGTGTTTTACAGATGGAGAATCAATATAGTCATGATGAACTCTGCAGGATAAGTTGTGGGTCTTAGCCAAATTATCTTGATGAGTATCCAGGTTTCGTGCCTGCAATGACCCTCCTTCAAACCTACACACCTGCGCTGCCCAGTCTGCTTACTTTACCTCATAAAAGTATTCCACCTCTAGAGGGGAGGGTGCATATATTTTAATGTGTCTTTAGTAGAGTTTAAGCAAAGTATCATAATAAGATAAATTATATTCCACACAGGAACTTTTATGCAGGGGACATAACACCAGTATCTCCAAAGACCAGAAAGATGGAGATAAAAAGTGGTGGGTGTGTGTGTGTGTGTGTGTGTGTGTGTAAATCACATGTACAAAAGTGTTTCACTTTGTTCTCTACAATTATGAAACATGACAATGCAATTAGAAGGAAAATTGCACCTGACAATTCCTCAGCATCGAGATTATACACCCCACCTAAAATGATAATTGTCATCTGATCCCATCCAAGGTTGACATGTAAAATGGGGTCAAAGTGATACAAGGCATCTGAATTGCAAGAGAAGCTCAATATTACAGGTTTTATATTAAAATCTACCAGTGCTTCAATGAAGACAGTGTTTTGTTGCAGATATCCTCTTTTTATTTTATGGTGTTTTTCTCATTCTAAATCGATGATCTTCCTCTGTAATGAAGTGAAATTGATCCATATTTCCTTTATGTTTTTTTTTTTTTTTCTGTTTCTGGAGTCAAAACGATGTTTCCCTATTTTGTAGGTTTTAATTCATCTGCAATTTTGGTAAGAATAGATTGTGTTACAGGCTTCTAATTTCATACTTATTTATCCATGCGAAAAGCCAAGTGCAGCCTCATTTATTAAATCTGTCTTTTCTTCCACTGGTTTTAATGCCACTGTAGTTTCAAATACATTTATCCCTGTGTGTGTTTCTAGGCAAGCTATTGTCTTGAGTTGTCTTATGTTGACCCTAGCATGGCCTTGCTCTTTCAATTACCATTACCTTATACCCTTGTTTGTATTTTTCCCAATGTGAGTTCATCATCATTATTCTCCCTCAACTCTGTCTTGGATATTCTTGACCATTTGTTCATCGGTAATTATTGCCACATCATTTTGCCAAAATAAGGATTAAAATAAAAAAAAAAATAGTGGGAGGGGCCCCTGGGTGACTCTGTGGGTCAGGTGTCCGACTTTGGCTCAGGTCATGATCTCACGGTTCATAAGTTTGAGCCCCGAGTCGGGCTCTGTGCTGACAGCTCGGAGCCTGAAGCCTGCTTGGGATTCTGTGTCTCCCTCTCTCTCTCTCTCGGCCCCTCCCCTGCTCATGCTTTTTCTTTCTTTCTCTCTCTCTCAAAATAAAATAAACATTAAAAAAATTAGAAAAGCCAGTGGAATATTGACGAAGATTGCAGTTGACTTCCAGATAAACCGGGGAGGTACTGCCATTCCTTGTGATATTGCCTTTTCTAAGGGCGACAGTCAGAGCAGTCCACCTAATGTGATTCTTCCTTATAGCCCTTCAATGTTCAATTTATGAAAGTCTTTCATACCTTGTGTTAGATTTATTTCCATGCCTTGTAATTGGCTTCTGTTGTGAATGGCATTATTAAAAAAAAAAGTATTTTTGCCAGAATTTCCTGGTATACAGGAATGCAGGTCTGCCTTGATTTATGTTTTATGATTTACCTCCTGATAAAGCCACTGTAAATTGGAAACACTCTATGTGCAAAGTGTATCACCTTCCAACATCATAGGTCAGCCTAGCCTACTTTAAATATGTTCACGAGGGGTGCCTGGGTGGCTCAGTCGGTTAAGCATCTGACTTCAGCTCAGGTCATGATCTCACAGTCTGTGAGTTCGAGCCCCCCGTCGGGCTCTGTGCTGACAGCTCAGAGCCTGGAGCCTGCTTCAGATTCTGTGTCTCCCTCTCTCTCCCTGCCCCTCCCCTGCTCATGCTCTGTCTGTCTCTCTCTGTCTCAAAATTAAATAAAAAACATTTGAAAAAAAAATATGTTCACGACACTTAATGTTAGTCGAGTTGGGCAAAATCTTCTAACAGAAATCCTATTTAATAATAAAGTGTTGACTAGCTCATGTAATTTATTAAATACCACACTGAAAGTGAAAAAAACAGGATGGCTGTCAGTGTGTTGGTATTGACCGCCATGAAGACATGGCTGGCTGGGAACCATGGCTCCCTGCCCCTGTCCAATATCACTGGAGAGGATTATATTGTACATTGATAGCTTCACAAAGAACCAAATTCAAAATCTGAAGTACTGTTTTTACTGAATGAGTATTGCTTTCACACCATCCTACAGATAAAAAATTGTAGGTGGAACCCACTTAAGTCATGGATGGTCTATACTATTGACTTTTATATTAAGACCTTGTATTCAGCAATGTTAATGAACATCCGAGCTCTAATCATTAGCCTGTGGAATCTGTTTTCTACATTCACAAACGACTTCCCACTAATGAAAATTGTTTTTATTTCTATTCAGTCTATATTCCACATATTTCTATTTTCTTATAGTATTTGTTCTCTCTTACTTCTAGGAGAGAACTGACTACTGCACTGAAAACAAGCATAATTTTATTGTTTCTAACAAAAAATAAATTCTAAAGACTTATTGTTAAGTGATATTTGTTGTAGCTTGAAATACTCATATCACATTAATAATGTTCCCAGTTTTCTAGGAGTATTTGTGTGAATGTGCACTGAATTTTATAAATATTGTTTGCATACCTCATAATACATTTATGTATTTCTTCAACACTGAGTAGTAATTATGTTGATCTGCTATGTTAAATCATTTTTACATTCTGGTGTTAAAAACTATTTCATCAATGGATTTATTTATTAATTCATTATCATAAAGATATTTCATCTAAAATATTTGTAAATCCGGCCCTAGTCGGTTAAGCATAGGATTTGTGATTGGGTTCAGGTCATGATCTCATGGTTTTGTGAGTTCAAGCCCTGCATTGGGCTCTGTGCAGTCAGCATGGATCCTGCTTGGGAATTCTCTCTCTCCTTCTCTCTCTGCCCCTTCCCCATTCACACTGTCTCTGTCTCTCTCAAAATAAATAAATAAAACTTGAAAAATTTTTAAAACATAATAAATAAAATATTTGTATATAAATTTATAAGTAAAAGTTGACTTAAGGGTGTTTTTTTTTTGTATCATTCTTGAAAGTTTTGGTGTCAAAGTTATACTACCATAATAATCAGAGAGCTTTCATTCTTTTTTCTATTGTCTGAAACATCTTTTATGAAAGCTATGGAAATGTGAATCAAATTCAAAAATATAAGTATAGATAGTCCTATTCCTGCCTTTTATTTCTGTATGAATCAATTTATGCATTTATATCTTTTTAGAACATTATCTACTCATCTGTAGTATCTAAAAATTGCATTAAATATGTTTTTCATTCTCTGTATTGTTATTTTATGTTTTATTTTTCTTCTGTGGTCTTGACTAAGATTAAATTAATTTTGGGGACTCCTGAGTGGCTCAGTTGGTTAAGCGTCTAACTTTGGCTCAGGTAATGATCTCACAGTTTGTGAGATCAAGCCCCCCCCCACCCCCCCCTTTCAGGCTCTGTGCTGACAGCTCAGAGCCTGGAGCCTGCTTCAGATTCTGTCTCCCTCTCCCTCTGCCCTCCGGTGCTCACGCTCTGTCTCTCTTTCAAAAATTAATAAACATTAAAAAAGTTTAAAATAATTTTTATGGTGTTATCCAAAGTTTAGCATTTGGTTTTAATCTTTTATTTTCTATTTTATTAATTTCGTCATTTTCCCTTTTTAAAGGTTTAACCCCATCACCTATTTCACCCATTTCATAATTTTTTAATTCTTAGATTCAACACTGTGTTGGCTTAATTACATTCTTAACTTTTATAGTTGAATTGACAACCAATTTACTTCTACTGTTCTAACATATGTATTTTTTCTTTTTTTATTGAAGTGTAATTAATATACATTGCTCAGTGCTTTAATATATGCATTTTAATGTATATATTTCCTTATATAAAATTTTATCTAAACACCTACAACTTAATATAATTTTATTTCTCAAGGTTACTACTCAAAATTTTTGTTTTCTCAAAAATGACTAACAAACTTTAAAAGTTCATATCTTTTTCCTCTGTCCCATTTTATTGATTCCTAAATTTACTGCATTTTTGGAAACATATGTTCTGCAATTTCATTTTTTTTTGTACTTCAGAGACTTAATTTGCAGCTTTTCAGTTGGTAATTTTTTGGTAAACATTTTTATGTATATATATTCCCCATTATATTAAAATTGCTAATTCTGGTTTAGAATCTCCACAATGATGGACAACTTGTCTGTCTCCTTGTATTTCCTTCAGTGCTGATTTATTAATTTTAAATAGTATATACTTAAATGGGATACTTATGTGCTGCTGATAAATTTCCTTTTTTATAATTTTTAATGGCTGTATTTATCCTTAACACAGTTCTTAACTTTACATCTATTTCGCCTAAAAATTTTCTTCTTGCCAGCGTATGCCTAATGTAATTTACTTTTCTATACTTTGGCACACAATTTCCTTTTGTTTTCTCTGTCTCTTAGAGTTTAGCTGCATTTTCTTCCTCAACCTGAGACTTTCTTTCAAAGGCCCAAATTGATCTCTTTACATGTATTTACTTATTTGTTTATTTATTTACTTATTTATTGTATTTTTCATCTATGACCTTGCATTCGTTTGAAAAATGCAACATAATAATTTGATATTTGTATATATTGCACAAATATTTGTATGCATTACCATCCATCATCACACATGGTTACATATTCTTTCTTCTTATGATGATAACTTTCAAGATCTACTCTCATAGCTACTTTAAAATATACAGTAATGTATTATTGGCCACAGTCATTGTATTTTACATTAGATCCTCATGATTTATTTATGTTATAACAGGAAGTTTGTATCTCTTAATCTTCTTTACCTATTTTGCCTACCCACTCCCCCAGTAACCCCCAATCTCTTTTCTAAATTTGGGACTTTTGTTTGCTTATTTTTTCCCCTTAATTCCATATATAACTGAAATCTTGGGGCATTTATCTTTTTCTTTCTGACTTATTTCACTTATCATAACATTATCAAGTTACACCTATATTGTCACAAATGGCAAGATTTAAATCTTTTTCATGGCCACGCAGTATTCCATTGTGTATATATATCACATCTTCTTTATCCATTCATCAGTCCATAGACATATAGGTTTTTCCCTTAAAATAATGCTTTAATAAACATGGATATCTGCATATCATGCATATGTCTTTTTAAATTAGTGATTAGTGTTTTTATTCTGCAGATAAATACCCAGAAGTGGAATTGCTGGGTCATAGCAGTTTTGTTTTTTGTTTTTTAACTTTTATTTATTTTTGAGAGAAAGAGGAAGACAGAGCATGAGGAAGGAAGGGGCAGAGAGACAGTGGGGACACAGAATCCTAAGCAGGCTCAGGCTTTGAGTTGTCAGAACAGAGCCCAATTTGGGGCTCGAACTCACAGACCATGAGATCATGACCTGAGCCAAAGTCAGATGTTTAACCAACTGAGCCACCCAGGCACCCCACTTATGCCCATTTTTAAATTGTATTATTTTTGTTTCTTTGTTGTTTTCTTGTTGTTATTTACTTGCATAAATCTTTTATATATTTTGGATGTTAACCCTTTATTGGATGTATGATTTGCAAATGTTTTTTGTTTGTTTGTTTTTTTACATTCACTAGGTCACCTTTTAATTTTGTTGACAGTTTCCTTTGCTATGCAGAAGACTTTTAGTTTAATGTAGTCCCAATTTTTTTTTTTTTTTTTTTTTTTTTTTTTTTTTTTTTTTTTTTTTTTTGATATTGTACTAGCTTTTGGTGTCAGATCCAAAAGATCAATGCAGGACTGATGTCAAGAAACTTACCACCTAGTTTTCTTCTAAGGGCTTTATGGCTTTTCAGGTCTTACATTTAAGTCTTTAATCCATTTTGAGTTAATTTTGTGTATGGTATAAGAAAGTGGTCCAGCTTCCTTATTTTTCAGGTGACAGTCCAGTATTCCCAGTACCTCTTATTGAAAAGATGGTTCTTTCTTCATTACATATCCTTGCCTTCTTTGTCATAAACTAATTCACCATATATGTGTGGGTTTATTTATGGGATCTCTATTTTGTTCCGTTGATCTATGTATCTGTTTTTTTTGTTTTGTTTTGTTTTGTTTTGTTTTGTTTTGTTTTACAAAGAGAGATAGAGAGCAGGGGAGGGGCAGGGAGAGAGGGAGGGAGAGAATCCCAGGCAGGCTTTAAACCCAGTGTGGAGCCAACTTGGGACTCAGTCTCATGAACACTGAGACCAATACCTGAGCAGAAATCAAGAATCAGACCCTTAACCAACTGAGCCACCCAGGTGCCCCCCTCCATGTATCTGTTTTTATACCAAAATCATACTGTTTTGATTACTACTGCTTTGTAATATAATTTGAAATCAGGGTGTGATGTTTTAGCTTTGTTATTTTTCTCAATAATGTTCTTGCTCCTCTGTGTCTTTTGAGGTTTCATAAATATTTTAGTGTTGTCTGATGTTCAGAATGTTTTCATTTGTGTCTTCTTCAATTTCTTAACCAATGTCTGATAGTTTTCAGTGCATAAGTCTTTCACCTCCTTGGTAAATTTATCCGAAGGTATTTTATTGTTGTTGATACAGTTATAAATACAATTACTTTGCTAATTTTGCTTTCTGATAGTTCAATGTTAATATATAAAAATACAACAGATTTTTGTATGCTGATTTGATAATCTACAACTTTATTGAGTTTGTTCATTAGATTTAATAGTTTTTTTTTTTTTTTTGCGTCTATAGGGTTTTTTCTGTATAAAAGTATCTTGTTCACATAGAGTGAGAGTTTTACATCTTCATTCCCAATTTGGATAGATGCTTTTATTTACTTTTCCTGCCTAATTGCTGGGGCTACAACTTCCAATACGACGCTGAATAAGAGTGGTAAGAATGAGTATTCTTGTCTTGCTTCTGATATTAAAAGAAAATCTTTCAGTTCTTCCCCATGGAGTATGAAGTAAGCCATGGGCTTTTCACATATGACCTTTATTATACTGAGGTATGTTTCTGCTGTATTCAGTTTGTTGCATGTTTTTATCATACAGCATTGTTGAAATTTGTCAAATGCTTTCTCTCTGTCTTTTGACATAATCATATGATTTTTATCTTTAGAATTTCTGAGCTAATTTTCCAACTCTGTTATACATCTCACTTGATCATGCTCTATGATTCTTTACATGTATTGTTGAATTTGGTTTGTTAATATTTTCCTGAAGATATTTGCTTCTATTTTCATCAGAGATACTGTGTTGGCCTATAATTTTCTTTTCTTTTTTAAAAATTTTTATTTATTTATTTGTCTTTTGGTGTTCTTATCTGGTTTTGCTATCAGGGTAATGCTGGCCTTATAAAATGAATTTGGACGACTTTCCTCCTCTGTAGTTTTTGGAAGAGTATGAGAAGCATATGCATTAAATCTATGAATTTTTGGTAGAATTCACAAACAATGCTGCCTGGTCCTGGACTTTTGTTTGCTGGGAGGTTTTTGATTATTGATTCAATCTCTCTACTAGTAATCGGTCTATCACTTTTGTATTTTCTTCATGATTCAGTCTTGGAAGAATGTATGTTTGTGGGAATATATCTATTTCTTCTATGTTTTTCGGTGTTTCTTGGTAGTTTTTTGGTGAAAAAAATGTTCATAATAGTCTCATGATCCTGTGTGTGTGTGTGTGTGTGTGTGTGTGTGTATGTATGTATTAGTCCTAATTTCTCCTCTTCCATTTTTAGTTTTTTAGGCTTTCTCTCCTTTTTCTCTTGGTAAGTCTAGCAAAGATATGTCAACATAATTGCAAAGAACCAGTTCTTAGTTTTATTGATCTTTTCTGTTATCTTTTTAATATCTAATATATTTATTTCTGGTATGATCTTTATTCTTTATTACTTTTTTCTTCCTACTAACTTTGGGTTTTCTTCTGTTCTTTTTCAAGTTCTTTTAAGAGTAAAGTTAATAACGTCTTTGAGATTTTACTAGTTTCTTGAGGTCAGCCTTTATCACTATAAAATTCCTTCTTCAAAATGCTTTGCTACATTCCATCATTCTTGGGGTGCCACATTTCCATTTTCATTTGTCTCAAGGTTGTTGTGTTTTTCTTTTCCTCCATCAATTCTTTGTTTGTTCAGTGGCATGCTGTGTAATCCTCACATATTTTGATTTTTTTCTGGTTTTATTTTTCTTGCCATCGATTTCTAATTTCACACCACTGTGGTCAGACAAGTGTATAAGCTTCTTTCAGAGGTGAGGCCAAGGTAGAGCACAAAGAAGCCTACGTTCCCTGAGGGTACCTCTGCAGCCTGTAGACGAGTGGTAGACCTTCTCCTCAGGCTGAATTTCCAGGACAAAAAGTAAACAGAACTTTTTCCCAGAAAAGCTGGAGGAGCGTTTCCGTCTGCTGTCTGTGAAATTCCCTAGGGAACGGGGTGGTGTGATAACCAGCCCCAAACCGTCTCTCCAATTGTCTCAGACCTGTAGGGTTCAGAACCTCCTTCCCCCCGTTAGCCAGAGCCAGACACTCAGGGGGAACACCCTATGCGGGCTGCAGCTACCCACCGGCTTTGATGCGATGACAGGACAGACACAGGAGCAGGGCACTTATCCACCCGCCTTGGGCAGGCTGCGGGAGGAACGAGGGGGTAGGCGCTCACACTCCAGCTTCAGCGGAGCTGGAGGTGCAGGGGCAGGGTGTTTGCCTGCCAGCCTCAGTGGGGCTGCATGAGTAGAGCTGGGGTGGAGCCGGTTAGAGGAAACTTGCAAAACTCATGCCCACCAATACTGAAACTAACCAGGTAGAAAGAGAATGCAAAGATGATGCCCACCAACCCCTCCACCCTCAGAGAGATGCCCACCACGTTCCTGCCCTCCAGCAGACACTTGAATATTAGTAATGAATCTTTCACATATGGCCTAGGTGCTTTTCAAAGTGATGCTTTTGCGCTGGGTTCTGGGCAGGTGAGTCTACCTGTGAGCCTTTTAAGAACAGAATCTCAAGTCTCCACTGCTCTGTGGTTCTCCTGGATGTAAATCCCATTGTTTTTCAAAGTCAGACAATTTGGGGGCTTGTCACTTTGGTATAGGTCCCAAGGATCGGAATGCCTGATGCGGTGCACAAATCCCTCTCCTCAGGGAGAAGCTCCTTTTTTGTGAGATCTCTCCTAATTGTGGGTTGCCGTGCCAGGAAGAGTCTAGAAAAAACATATATCTTCCTCTTCTCCTCATCATAAAGTGACCCTTTTATCCTTTGTTGTGTGGAACTGTCCAGATAGTTTTCATGGTCTTTTTCAGAGAAAATTGTTCCATATGTAGCTGTAGATTTATTGTGTCTGTGGGAGGAAGTGAGTTCAGGATCTTTCGACCCCACTATTTTGAATTGCCTCGCCCAGTACAATTTTAGATTTATATAAATGCTGTGCAGGAATGACAACGAGTTTCCATATGCCCTCTCCCCATCTGCACACAATTTCTCTTATTATTAATATCTTATATTTGTGACAGTTGATGAACCCATATTGATATACAATTATTAACCAAAGGCCCTAGAATATATTATAATTCAGAGTGTCTGTTGTACACTCAATGGTTTTTTTCAAATGACATGTATCCACCATTTCCATATCATACAGAATAATTCCACTCCCTAAAATCTCCTTGAGCTCCACCTGTTTATTACTCCCTCATTTCCACACCTGACAAAGTTTACCTTTCTACTGTTTTTACAGTATTTTTTTATTTATCTAGAACGTTACATAGCTGGATTCATATAATATATAACCTTTTAAGGCTGTTTAGCAATATGCAATTAAGGTTTCTCAACATCTTTTCATGACTTAATAATTTCTTTTTAACACTGAATAATATCCCTTGGTACAGATATGCCATAGTTTGCTTATTCAGTTACCTATTAAAGATTATCTTTGTTTCCTTCAATTTTTGGCAATGATGAATTAAGTCACTATAAACATTCATGTACAAGTTTTGTGTGAACGTCAATTTCAACTCATTTGTGTGAATGCCAAAGAATACAATTGCTGGAATGTAAGAAAATGTTTAACTTTGTGAGAAATTGCCAACCTATCGTTCAAAGTAGCTGTTCTATTTTGCACAGATACCAGCAATGGCTGAGCATTCCTCTTGCTCTACATTCCGGAACTGTGTGTATTTGGTATTTGTTAGTGTTTTGGATTTTGTCCATTCTTATAGACATGTGGCGGTATTTTTGTTTGTTGGTTTAATTTGCAATTCCCTAGTGTTGTACAATGTTGAACATTTCATATGCTTACTTATCATCTGTATATCTTCTTTGGTGAGGTATCTGTTCAAATATTTTGCTCATTTTCAAATTAAGTTCTTTGAATTTTAGGAGTCCTTTCTACATTTTGTATTCAAATCTTTTATCACATATGCATGTTGTATACCTATTTTGTCCAAGTCTGTGACTTGTCTTTTCATTCCCTTAACAGTGTCTTTTGGAAGCAGAAATGTTTAGTTTTAATAGTGTCCAGCTTAACAGTGTTTCTTTCATAAATCACACTTTTTGTGTTGTACTTATATCACCATGCCCAAGGTCACTTCGATGCTCTCCTGTGTTATCTACTAGAAGTTTATAGTTTTATGTTTTAAGTTTGGGTCTCTAAGCCAATTGCAGTTAGTTTTTGTGTGAGTTCAAAATTTGAAAGCTGAAGTTTTTATTTGAAAGCTCAAAATCAATCATCATTACTGCTTTTTTACGCTGTCGGTCCTGAGTTAATTTTATGTATAGGTTTACAATTCACTAGTTCATTACTTATTGCCACTTACTCCTACAATCTGTTTTTATTTTCCTTCTTCCTTAGGTGTATCCTTTCCTTATTAGCAAGCATATATGAGTGATAAATTCTTTATGTTTGTTTTTTTTCATGTTTTTATTTCACCCATACTCTTGAACGATAATTTATAAATATATAAATCTTAAGAATGGCATTATTTCCCTTGAGCACTTAAATTTTTCTCATTTCTTCTGAACTGTTGAAAAGAATTCCATCAGAGTGATTCAGGGGTCAACAAGTTTCCTTTAAAAGGACAAACAATAAATATGTTAGGTTTTTTCAAGCCTTATGGTTTCTGTCACAACTACTCGACTCTGCCTTCATTACACAGAAGCAACCATTGAAAAAAATGTAATTTATAAAAACAAGCAGGTTTCTGACCTCTATACACACACACACACACACACATATTGCTATTTAATTTGATTTCTCTTTAGGCACTGATAAGATGTTTATTTTGAATATAGCATTAGAAATACTAGTGATTGAGGAGGGTCCAATGGACCAACAAGAACCAGTCTGGACAAAAATAATGAAGAGCGCATAGATGAATTATGATCCAGAGATCACAATGCCTCTGAAGACAGCTGAGTGCTAATTTATTGGGCAAATGGGTTGATGACCAAGTGCCCACTGGAATGAGTTGAATTTCACTGAGTGACAGAGTTGACAACTGCATACAGTTAGAAGTTTAATTCCTCTTCCAAAACCAAGTCTATAGATGGTGACTTGGGAGTGGGGCATGGTAGGTCAAATGATTAATTGCCTGTGTTTAAATCTGAATCTGCTAGGGGGAAATAAAACATAATTGTCTAAGATCATACTTTCTGGCATGACACACACTAAGAATGTAAAGATACTATCAGACAACTAACAAAAAAAGAAATTAGTTGAAATTTCTTTACCAACAATTACAGCTTAAAAGTATGTACTCTGATATTTCTAATGAGAAGTATAATGGTTTCTCATAGGTATATGTGTTTGAATATGTACCACATTTAAATAATGTATCTTCTTTTCAAACATATTTTATACCTTTGCTCTGTTTTATTTTTATTATTTATTTATTTAATTTATATATAATAGAGACAATATGGTACATATATAAAAATCATTAATTTTAGAATCAGAAGTGTTATATCTGAACCCCAATTCCACCTATCATTATAAGACAGTCATTCATTCACCATTCATTCACTCATTCATTCAAAAGTAAATCTTATAAACTAGTGCGAATGTAGCCCCAGATCAGTAATAAGCAATGGCTACAACAATACATTAGACATGGAATTGCCTGCCTGCATCTTTACAATTACAGGAAAGTGAAAAAGGATGTAAGAAGTTGCACAAAAGAATAACTGATGACTTTAGAGGGAACAATTAAGCTGTTACAGAAACACTTGGGGCACAATCTCGCTACCAGTTTTAGAGATTTCCTGAAGAAAGTGGCATATAAACTGGTTTTAAAGTATTAAAATTAATATAAATTTGGGGGGGGGTAAACTCAAAAGAGTGAGCTATATGTACCAAGGACTAAAGATAAAAGAAATTATGGCATAGCACACATTGAGTCATTGCAATGAAATTATCGAAAGTTTGACTGGCCAACTGAGATGACCTGAGTTAATGTGCACTTTGAATGGACACTGTGGGTATGCAGCTAATAACCAATAGCAGAAGGTAAAATACAGGAAAGGAAACTACTGGAAAGATTTGACAGTTTTCATGACTAATGTGATGGCTAATTTCAAGTGTTACTTTGGTTTTGTCATCATGCCCAGATATGTAGTCAAACATTGTTCTCGATGTTTTTGGATGGCATTCACATTTAAATCAGTGAACTTTGACTAAAGCAGATTGCCCTCCCTAATTTGGAAGGGCCTCATCCAAACAGTTGAAGGCCTTAACAGATCAACAGTCTGACCTCCCTCAAGCAAGAGATAATTCTGCTAGCAGACCACTCTTGGATGTGAGCTGCAACATTAGCTGTTCTGGGTCGCTAGCCTGCTGGTCCACCCTGCAGATTTGGGACTTGGCAGCTTCCATAGTGATGTGAGCCAGTTCCTTAAAACAAGTCTCTCTATGTGCATATATAATACATTGTGTTGGTTCTTTTTCTCTGGATAACCCTGACTAGAGTTGTATAATTGAATAAACTACATGGACAATGGTATGGCTGGTGATATGTGAATGTACTTAAGAAATGCGTTTAATTTTACAGTAGATTGCATAGGTCAGAGGAAGAGAGAAAAGATGAAACTGGCAAAAAGGATGTTCAGGTCCCTGGCCTGGGGCAATTGCATGAATTGTAACTCTTTTCAACTGAAACAGGGAAGGAAATGAAAACACCAAGTGTCAAGGAAGGACTAAGTTTTCCTCCAGATCTGTGTTTAAGGCAGCCAAGGGACCAAGATATTTAATAACTCTTGGAATCAGTGCCCCTAAGAGGAGAGAATTCTGAATACATAGAGATTTTAAAAGTCATGTATACATGGATCATAACTGAAGTTTCTGACACTATTTTTGTGTTGTAAGAGTCACATATTCAGCTTTAAATGGTTAAGGTGGAAATGATACCAAACTTCAGTAAAATCATCCTGGAACTTTGTCATTTTAGTTCCACCAGCAACTTGCACATCATTTTGATGTTAATGTATGTGTAAATGCTCTTGGTGATGAAGAAACCCACCATTTCCTGATGCACATCTTGGTGATTTTAGATCACCACCTCTCCATGGAATCACGGAGAGGCCAACAGAGGAAATTCAAAGAAAAACACTTGTTAAATTGCAAAACCCATGTAGCTGCAAGTTGTACTTTAATAAAATTTACTTTTCCATACTTCAAATGTCATCATGATGTGATTCTTTTACAGAATTATAAACAATGACTTCAGTCTTTTTTAAAAGACTTTTGGCCTTGCTTTATGTCACCAGGAGGGAGCCACTGATAGTGAAATTGATTGTAAAATCCAAGCCAAGCAGTATGCGTCTTTTTGATTGGAATTAGAAGCTGTCGATGTAAAGGGCATTAGATTCCGAGAGTTCCTTGTCAGACCTTTAGTAAAGGCCCACCTAGTATTGACTGGGTGCTTGGGATTTACATTATATTCCAAACCAGGAATATCAAAGAAGTAATAACAACTTGTTCATGATATTAATCACCCATTATTAAGGAAACGCTGTGCATTTGCAAGTGATATTTGAAAGTGGGATTGCCCAAATTAATGCATGATTCAACAGCAGTAGAAGTACTATTTAGGCATCTGAGTACACAGTTTAATATATTATTTCATGAAATATTAATATTATGACATTAATTTAAATTGATTTATATATACACACTCTAATAGGGGCAAAAAAATTTAAATGTTATTATCAAATCATCATGCCTTGCTCTGCAGAACTGCTGGCAGCAATGTTGCTTGTTCGGATTTTATTTAACATCTTCATTAATGAACTGTAGCAGGGAATCAACAACAGACTAATGAAACTCTGAGAAAATTGTAAATCAGTGAATGCAGTTAGTGATCAGGGATGCACAATACTAAAGGTCTTTGATGATTAAAACATAAAATGGGTTCATCTATAAAGGTGCACAGAGGTTATGAAGTGAAAAAAAAAAGATACCAAAGAAAAGAAAGAAAGCAAAATATAACTGTCGTCCCAAGCCTCGCTAACTGCTGTCATGTAAAAGTGTAGAGTATACCACATTCTGCACCTTTTCTAAACAGGATATAAATTGTATGGAAAGCATATGGTCCCATATGGTGTGATCTTAGAACATATACTTGCTTTTCTCAAGCCCTGACTCACATCGTCTTCACCATCTATTTTCTCAGGGAACTGAATATTGTCCTCAGTTTCCAGCCGCTTACTGGAGTCTTTCTCAAAACGGAATAGAAAACACAAAAACCGTTTCTGCTTCCTACCTGGCTTTGCTATGGTAATTTGCTTCATCTGACGACATTTCTGCTTACTGGCAAAACTCTTTTAGTTTCAACTACAACCTGGTGGAAACCAGATTGCATCTGGTTAGTATTTGTGGAGAAGAAACTTCCAGCTCCTCCTTGTGCAACATAAACACACACACTCATATCCAGGAGGGGAAGGTTACCATTAACTGGCCAAGTTCAAGAAAATCAATGGGATTAAACTTGAAGAAATGGCAGAAGACATGAATAGACACTTTTCCAAAGAAGATATCCTGATGGCCAACACAGACATGAAAAGATGTTCAGCCTCACTCATCATCGGGGAAATGCAAATCAAAACCACAAAGAGAAACCACCTCACACCAGTCAGAATGGCTAGATTTAACAACTCAGGAAGCAATAGATATTGGTGAGGATATGGAGAAAAGAGGAGCCCTTTCACCACGTTGTTAGGAATGCAAACTTGTGCAGCCACTCTGGAAAACTGTGGAAGTGCCTCAAAAAATTAAAATAGAACTACCCTATGACCCAGAAATTGCACTACTAGGCATTTATCCAAGGGATACAGGTGTGCTGTTTCAAAGGGACACATGCACCCCCATGTTTATAGCAGCACTATCAACAATAGCCAAAGTATGGAAAGAGCCCAAATGTCCATCGACTGATGAATAGATAAAGAAGATGTGGTTTATGTACACCATGGAGTATTACTTGGCAATCAAAAAGAATGAAATCTTGCCATTTGCATCAATGCAGATGGAACTGGAGGGTATTATGCTGAGCAAAATAAGTCAATTAGAGAAAGACAGATATCATGTGATCTCACTCATAGGTGGAATTTGAGAAACTCAACAGATGAACATAGGGGAAGGGAAGGAAAAATACGATAAAACAGAGAGATAGGCAAACCATAAGAGACTCTTAAATACAGAGAACAAACTGAGGGTTGCCGGAAGGTAGGTGGGTGGTGGAGTGGGTTAAATGGGTGATGGGCATTAAGGAGGGCACTTTTTGGGATGAGCACTTGGTGTCCTATGTGGGAGATGAATCCCTGGGTTCTACACCCGAAGCCAAGACTACACTGTACGGTAACTAACTTCAAAATAAATTAATTAAAAACATTATATACATAGATTATGAAAGAAAAATTGCAAGTAAGTTTTGAAACAAATATCCTATGCCTCTTTCTTGAGTTTTGTTTTGTTTTGTTTTTTCTTTATCGCTCAGCTAACTAGACTTCACCCCAGGTCCTGCTCCCAGAGTCCTGGTTTGACGAAGCCAGAGAATGTGCTAGACAGCCAGAGATTGTGCTAGGCACTACTCCTGTTCTACTGGATCATTTATGCTTGTTATTTTTCTTCTCACTGGCTAGTATACTCTTTTTTTGATTATTTATTTAATTGGTAGGGCAATAACAAGGTTGCAAGTTCAGATGTGAGGAGGCAAAACAGATATTTTGGATATGTTTGGATTCAGATTCTAGGGACAACTTTCACTTCTGCCATAGAAAGCCTCCATATGGTCCAACCTAACTTTATAGTATTTGAAATAGGACTTGAAGACAGATTCTATATCTTACTGCTCATTGTGTCCTGTGCATATATTTCTTTAGAGAGCATTTTTGAGAAAACTGCCTTTTTAAAATTGTAGTTCAGATATCTCATATATCTGATATATCAGATATATATATAAATATATTTATATATATTTAGGGGCACCTGGGTGGTTCAGTTGGTTAAACTTACGACTTCAGCTCAGGTCATGATCTCGTGGTCTGTGAGTTCGAGCCCCATGATGGGCTCTGTGCTGATAACTCAGGGCCTGGAGCCTGCTTCGGATTCTGTATCTCCTCTCTGTTCCTCTCCCACTCATGCTCTGTCTCTGTCTCAAAAATAAATAAAACATAAAAAAATTAAATAATCAAGATATTTAAATTTTGCTAGAAGATATACACCCTTTTTATAACGTGATCAGAACAGTTTTCTCCTGAGCAGTTTTTAAGCACCGTGTGTTTGCGATAAATAAACATTATCTGTTTGGTGAAGCTAATACATTCACCGGGTGCATATAGGTATGTTATTAGTTATTAAAAATTTCAGGCCATATCAAAGATTTTTTATGACTTCTCATAGTTCAGTAAAATATGCTTAAAGAAAATTCGCAAATTGCACACATACAAATCATTACAGGGTGAACGGGCCACATCCCAGTCGGGAAATAAAATATACTAATCCCTCTGGCGATCCCTTTTGTGACTGTCACTGCTTGGTTGCCTCCCAAAAATGAGCACTATTTTAGTTACAACACCATCAACTTCTGCTATTTTTTATTTTTATATGAATGAAATAGTGTATTTTTGTCTACTTTCTTTTGCCTCATATTATGTTTACAACTTACACTCATGCTGTGTCACCAGCAGCTACTTGCTCATTTGTATCACTGTTCACCATTGTGTTGTATGAATATGTCACAATTTATTGATACATTTTGTTGCTGGATGCTTTTATATTGTCTACTGTTTGGGATGATTATGACTAAAGCATTTCTGTTAAGTACCATTTGAAATACATACATATACATTTCTTCTGATTTTATAGCACTAAGTGGAACTCCTGGGTCATATTCAACTTGAATAGATACTGACTGCCAAATGGTTTCTTAGAGTGGTTTTTATCAATACATGCAGTCATCAACAATATATGGGGTTCCAGTTGTTTCTCATTCCTCACTCTGTTTGGCATTGTCAATCCTTTTAACTTTTGCCATTCTGCTGTGTGTGGAGTGGCATTAAATTTGGGCTTAAATAATATGTTTATGATTTCCAGTAAGCACAAGGAGACTGGACATTGGCCATGTATATGTCCTTTTTGTGAGGTGCTTGTTCATGTGTTGTGCTCACTTCTAAATTCCAGATAGAATTATTTTGTCCATTTCACATGCAACATGCGCTGTCCAGTTCATCGTTTTTCTTTCACTCTCCAAATGGTACATTTTGATGAACAGAAGTTCCTCACTTGAGTGTAATCCTGTGTAGCATCGCTTTTCGTTAGGATGTTTCATTATGTTTAGCCATGATTAAGACCTACCTACTGTATTCCGTAATTCACTCATATGCTATCTTTTCTATTGTCTTACCTTTCACATTTTCATCTTTTACTTAGCTGCAGACAATTTTTGTTTGTGATATGAGATGAGGGGTAAGTTTTAACTTTTTCCACATTAGTGTTCAGCATAGTTTATTGAAAACAGCACTATTTGCCACTGGTCCACACTGTCATATTTATCCTAAATGGAGTTCTTAGCGGGATGTGTTTATTTCTGGACTCTCTTTTATTTCATCAGTTTATTGGCTGTCTCTGGATGAATGGGACATTCAATCACTATGGCCTTATAGTAAATCTTAATATCTAGGGAATACATCCTCTTTCTTTGTTCTTCATGTTAGTTTTAACTATTCTTAGTCCTTTAGTCTTCCAGAGATTTTAGAATCACTTTGCAATATCCATACATACACAGAAATTTGCTGGAATTTTTTTGCAGGGGATAGCGTTGTATGCCCAAATCAATGTTGAGAGGACAGGCATTTCTACAATATTGAATCTTTCAATCAATGAAACATGAAATCTACTTTAGGTGTGATTTAACTTGTCAATAAACTTTTAAAAGAATTTTTGGTACAATCTTGTCCATTTTTCATAGATTTATTCATTGACAGTAGAAGTGTTTGAAGCTACTATGAGTGATACCACTTAAGAATGCTGTTTTCTATTATTTTTCTAGTATTTTATTTTTGTATATATAACTTATATACAATACCCTGCTAAATCTATATGTGTGTAATTTTTCCCATGAGATGGGTATCTCTAATATTTCGAATCTCTTGAGTTAAATTAAATGAAGCAGAAATATATTTATGTGTTTTTGAAAAATTTACTAATATAGTATTTGTATTAGTAGACAATATAGAAATCTCTAAAAATCTTCTCATATATAATCAACACCAGTATGACATAATTACCCTATAGCTATCATGAGAATTTTTTTATAATCACATAGTAGTTGTCAGTATTTTTAAAACGTTATTTTTAGGAAAGTTGAAAGAAAAGCACAATTCTCCTAAATTTACCAATAGTTATCATTTGGCAATATTTGCTTTCTGATTAGAGAGGGAGGGGATTATTTTTTCCAGTTATTTAGAAATGGTTTCCTGAACAGCTAAAAACAAGTACCTATACCCATATAGCCACATGATGATTTTCACAGCTGAAATAATAATAATAATAAAAATAATTAAACATTTTCTAAGATAGTTACATGTATTTCTAAAATGTTCTATGCCTGTTTTTTGATCCAACGCCCAATCATAGTTTATCAATTTCATTTGATTTAACATCTTCCTTCATGCTTTTTTTAAAATCTAAAGCATTACTCCAAATGCTTCTGTTTTGTTTTGTTTTGTTTTTCTGACAAATTTGAAAAGTGTACAAACATGTTTTTCTGTAGACTATCCTATATTTTAGGTTTGTCTGTGATCATATGCAGGTTGATATGTTTGTAAAACATAAAATAGAAGTAATGTGCATTCCTTACTGTCTCACATCAGGAAGCACATTGTATTAGGTCACTTATTTGTTTGTGGATCCTTTGGACTGTCTATAAAAGTATCCTCTGCAAAATAGGACACCATTGTTTCATTTCCAGTCCTGTTGTGTTTATTATATTTTCTTGTCATATTCTGCTTGTTAGAGAGGTCAGCACAGAGTTGAAAGCAAAGAATGATACAGAACATTCTTGGGTTCTCAACAGAAATGTATTACAGCATTAGGTAGTGCTTACTGTTCTCTTTGTCTTGCTTTGATATTTTGTTTTGTTTTTGCAGATTAAGGATTCCTTTTGACAATTTTACTTTGATGGAAGTATTCATGTGTATTTGGTATTTGGTATTAATGTCTATTTGGATAATTGTATCCTCATTTTTCTTTCATTACACTGATATCCTAATATTAAAATAACCTTGAGATTATACAGTAAAATGAACTTGATCATGACACAGTATTCTTTTTATATATTAATATAAAATACCTATTTGTTATTATTACTATTATTATTACTATTGTTATTATTACATTGTCATCCATTTAAAGAGCTGGAACTGAAATTGTTCTTTCTTGTTGGGTTCTCATCTGGTTTTGATGTCAAGTTCTATTATCCTCAGGAAATAAATTAGAATATCTCTTTCACTAATTTCTAGAAGTATATAAGATTTCTGTTATTTTTTAATATAGGTAAGATTCTTAAATTTTCTTTGAGAAAAACTTTCTAATTGTGGTTTAAAGTTTAATAATATTTTTTATTAACGAATGGATAAAGGGGAATGAGAGTTATAGGCTTATAGTTATGGAATGAAGAAGTCGTGGGAATAAAAGGCACAGTATACAGAATATAGTCACTAAAATATAGTCCCTGATACTGTAATAGTGATATATGGTGATGGATGGCAGTAACACTTGTTGTGAGCATAGCGTAATGTATAGAGAAGTCAAATCAGTATGGTCTCTCCCTGAAACTAATTTAATGTTATGTGACAACTGTATTCAAATACAAGAATTTCTTAAAAATGAATGATGGAGGGATGGGCCAAATGGGTGATGGGCATTAAGGAGGGCACTTGTTGGGATGAGCACTGGGTGTTAAACATAAGTGATGAATCACTAAATTCTACTCCTGAAACCATTATTACACTACATGTTAACTAACTTGGATTTAAATAAAATTTTGAAAAAGTGAATGCAAATTTCCCATTCATGTTTTTCTTTGTTTTTCATGATTATTTTTCTTGTAATTTGGTTATTTCTTTAAAAATTTCATTTTCATAGACATGAAGTTAAACATAATCTCTTCAGATGTTTTTTTTTTTGTCTTTAAGGTTTGTAGTAATTAACTATTTTTTTCTGTCTTAATTGCTTACTTATGTTTTTTGGTCTTTATCTTTCTCTTCCTCCATCAGTCTCTCTCTTGCCCCATGATATTGTCAAGTGTTATCAATTTTTTTATTATTTATTTAGTTATTTAATTGAGAGAGAGAGAGCAAGTGAAAGAGAGTGGCAGAGGGAGAAGGAGACAGAATCTCAAGTAGGTTCCATGCTCACTGTGGGATTCCCACAACCCTGGGATCATGACCTGATCCAAAATCAAAAGTCAGATGCTCAACCAGCTGAGCCACCCAGATACCCGAGTGTTATCAATTTTATTAGTTTTTTAGAATAAAAATATTTTTATTTTTATATTTTTATAAAAATTTTTATTAAAAATTTATATTTTTTAGAAAAAAATATTAGTTTTTTATTAGTTTTTTATGGATACATTTATCATGTATTTGTTTTCTGTTTCATTATTTTCTTATCTTAGTTATTAACTTTCTATTTAGGGATGTTGGACTTAGAAAAAATAGAATAACATAAAGAAAAAAAACAAAACAAAACATACACAAATTTAAATTCAAATAAACAACTTTTTTTTTTTTTTATAAGCACATTCCCTGCAACATTTGGGTACTCCTTATACTAAAAATAATCTGTTTATCTGAAATTAAAACTTACATAAGTGTTCTATATTTTTTTTGGTAACCTTATGTAATACTTCATTTTATTTATTTTTATTTTTTAGCAATACTTTTTACATTAATGTGTGTGTTATTTTTATTTCTTCTATTTAGATTATTTATTTTTAAACCTTTTTTTTTTCCTGTTACATTTGCATTTAATGCTATAAATTAGATCTTAGAATGGTTCAGCCATTGGTTCCTTCAATTTTTAACCTGTCCTAATTTCATTATCATGGAGTTTAAACTATTTTCTACTTTACTTTGTAAACATGTTTTCAAAGGGATTTGGGAAAAGCACATTTGTTATAATACTATGGGAGACTACTCAAATATCAACTAACAGTAGAATAGATAAAAATATATTAGTTATACAATGTAATATTAAAGAAAAATCTGAAAAGAACAAACTGATAAATGCTACAAGCAGGACAAATATCAAAAGCTTTAACGAAGCAAGAAGACTATACTGTTCTGACTGGGGTGCTATTGGCTGGAACGAGGCAGAATAGACTTTCTTAGAGATATGGGACTAGTCTATGTCATAGTCTTAGATGTGATGCTAAAGATAAATGTATAAATTCTAAGAGTGATATACTTTGGATTTGTATTTTGAATGCTTGAAAGTCATATCCTTTTAAAGGCAATGAATAATAAAGTGATAGGTTATGATTAAAATAGAAATGTATATGCAACAGCAATTCCTGATGAGAAAGAAAGTGATATCACATTTAAAATCCTAAGTGCTAGGGGCGCCTGGGTGGCTCAGTCGGTTGAGTGTCTGACTTTGGCTCAGGTGGTGATCTCACGGTTCGTGGGTTTGAGCCCCGCATGGGGCTCTGTGCTGACAGCTCAGGGCCTGGAGCCTGCTTCAGATTCTGTCTCTCTGTCTCTCTCTCTCTGTCTCTCTCTCTCTCCTCCTCCTCCTCCTCCTCCTCCTCCTCCTCCTCCTCCTCCCTGGCTCACACTCTGTCTCTTTCTCAAAAATAAGTAAAGTTTAAAATCCTAAATGTTAGGTTTTCTTGAACAGCTTGCTTTATATTATAAACCAGAGTAAAAGAAATACTAAGTTCAGATAAGCTTATTTAACTATTATTATTTAAAGCATTTTAAAAATATTTTATTGTATTCTTCCAATATACCTTGTATTGTATTGTATCCTTCCGATATTTTATTGTATTATATTGTATGGTATCCTTCCAATATACCTTATGTTTTATTATTACATACCAGAAATACATGTAAAGAATCAAAACTAAAAGTAAGGTAAATGATTTGTAGAAGATTACAAGCTAAGAAGAGACAAACAGATTTAACTCCATACACCTTGACTTCAATTCTAGGAATAATGCATTCACTCCACAAATATTAGTTGAACATTTAGTATACAACTGTCCAAAAATGACTTTACAGTTTTGAACACACAACAATCCATGGTCATTTTCCCATTAGGCTTAGAGCGTATAAATAGTGCCAATGACATTTAATATGACACTAAACACACAAATGGGAAGCATGAAAAGGATTATTTCAATTTAATACATTTGTAAAAATAATTTCCCCACAGACAATTTTGTACAGTGAAACTTTACTCCAAAAGCTATAATTTTGGAGTAAACCTCCAGATTTTGTCATGTTGCATTCTTATTCAGTTGAATTTAAATCTATGAAACATTTATTCAAGCAGTCTCTCATAGAAAGAAAGAAAGAAAGAAAGAAAGAAAGAAAGAAAGAAAAGAAAGAGAAATGACAGAGGGAGGGAGGAAGAAAGAAAGGAAGAAGGAAGGAAGGAAGGAAGGAAGGAAGGAAGGAAGGAAATAAAAGAAAGATTGTCACTGGGGTCTTATGGTAGGTGGCATGGCCCCAGTGTTCTGATCTGTTGCTATACTTCCCACCACTTTAAGTTCATTACCTCGTATTTTGATTCCCAGTTCTTCAGACCTTCGACCCTGGCCTGCTTTATTATCCATCAGTGACTTAAACCCTAAAGCTTGTTTTTACCAGATAGCAATCTGACCATGAGTTCATTGAACTATTTGATCCCAGTATTGACCATAGTTATGTTCTTTCAGTGATGTCTTTTATCTGATTCTGTACTCATTCAACATCTATCCCAATAGGCATTCTTCTCTCTTCTGTGTTTTCAGTCCGCCCCAGGCTTTACTTATTCATCCATACCCATATTGGATTCTAAGGTTCACCAATTTAATTGTGTTCTGAGTTAATGTCTCTGATTGTCCTCTGTCTGCATCGTCAACCAGATACATATTGCCCACAATAATCCAACACTATCTTATTCTGTTCTTTATGTTGCTCACCCTGAACCGCTATTGGCATACCTGTGATTATCAGATCCACCACAATTTCATGCTCTGCAACTTTGGCCACGGTTTTAGCGATATTTGGCAATGCTTTTCCTCACCTCTAATTGGCTCATTATAACTCTTCTCATAGCAGCTGTTCAAAATAATCTCCACTGCTTTCATATCCCCAACCTACTTGCACACCACACTCTGGGTAAAGGTTCTAGTTCCTATTTCACTATGAAGATAGATGACATTCTGCAAGCTACCATCTGTATGATATTTCTAAAACTTAAAAAAAAAAGAAAGAAATTCATCGCATCATTCCTATTGCCATTAGCTGGCTCCAGCTGATGTTTTTAGACACTTACGAATTCTACTGTTGTTTCAATTTCTTCAGCTCTCCAACTTTGTCAAGCTTTTTCTTACTTTCTTGCCTCTGCTTCCCCCTTCCTAGAGTTTTACTTACTCTTTTCGCCATTTATCTCTCTTGCACACCCTTTAAGATTCAGCTCAAATGCCATCTTCTCTTGAAATCCTTCCCCAAGCTGTTTTAGATGCAGCTCTCCATAATGTCAGCTCTTTTGTTCCAAAACCGGCTTGAATGTGTCCCTATTATATTTGTCCCTAACATTTCCTAAGCAATTGGAAGGGCAAAATTCTTCAAACCTGTCACTCTGCCTAACAACGTCCAGGAAACTGTTAATATATTAGAATTTTAATATGTTAAAACTGAACTTTCTTGACAATCATCTCTAAATGTATTAATAGGTTTACAAAAATCCTTATTTCTTCTCTTCCTCATTTTGTTTTTCCTTTCCTTTTTTATTATCCACTTAATTTTTACCTCCTGCCCCTTTATCCCTCACTCTCTGATAAAAATGGCAGATCTCTATTCATTGCTATAGCCCTACAAATTACTTTTGGTTCAATCCTCTCCCACTGCCATATAATAACATACCATGCCATTCTACTTCATATTCTTGGCCTAAAAATATTTTTATGTCCACTTCATATTACAAAAAAAAAAGAAAGAAAAGCAAACAAAACAAAACAAACAAAAATACCCACTCTATTTCCTGAACACCACTTCTATCTCATATCATCTTTCCTTTGCTTTGTCTCCAGATATTCCTTTTTTTCCAAAATATAAACTCTATGTCTCTCCTTCATTACTAATCTGATACTTAAGTAATGACAATCTCACTCCTGTCATCACCTTTCAAGTGAAATTGCCTTTCTTCTTTTAAGTACAAACCCCTCTCCTTGAAGACATCCTCCTCAAGCTCTTTTCTCAAGAAGACTGTGAAAGCCCCAATGATTCCTTGACTTAACAACCCTCCCACCTATCTTTCAAAGTGAGTGTATTAGTGAATACACTAAGGTGTTGTTCCTACCTTTCTTCCTCCTTAGTCTACCTGTTTCATTCTGAGGGTCATCACCTGTTGACCATTTCAAATTGTGTGTCCTGCCAGCAATTAACTTTTAAAGTATAGGCTCTCCATAGTCCATCTGAAAACACACACTTTGAGTCATTTCATTTAAGCAGTTCATAAGTTGTTGTCACTGAGTTAGAATTGTGTGGCGCTGATTCTTGTGTGGGTCAATGGCTACTCAATTTCTCAGGAAGAGTGTAAGTCTTTTTTTTTGTTAATATGAAATTTATTGTCAAATTGGTTTCCATACAACACCCAGTGCTCATCCCAACAGGTGCCCTCCTCAATGCCATCACCCACTTTCCCCTCTCTTCATGGAAGAGTGTAAGTCTTAACAAATTCCACTCATGATCTCTTTGTTATGGGTGAACCCAGACTTCCAAATAGGCAAGATTTTCCAGGAAACAGTCAGTTTCCTGCAAGCCTCTGGCCAACTGATTCATCAATTGATCAATACATAACCTGTTTTTTTGTGTGTGTGTTTTTGTTTATAAACACCTTATGTAGTGTCATACTATTGATTGATTAACATTGGACTTAGCACCAACAGTGCTACAACTCATTCTACACAAACTATTTAGTACCTGTATTTTCTCCATGCAGCACATTGGACTCTTCCTACCCTTAAGAACCTTGGGCAGCACTTCAGCATTGTGTTTCAGAGCCATTGTATAAACAGTGAAATCACCAATAACAACACAAAAATTCCAGAAACTGGGTACTAAATAGACCAAACAAAAAGAATATTTGTTTATAGTATGAGAGTTGAGACAATAGAGTGTCTCCTTGTCCAATGTCATCTGGACCCTGCACATTAGGTGATGTAATTTCACACCCTCAAGTTTCCCAGGTGACATCTGAAATCAGCTCCATATATGGAGGGTAGGGGGAGACCAAAGAAAGAGGCAGATCACTCAGATGGGCAGGTGGCAGCTATAAGAAACAAAAGGGAGTTACATACAAGGCTTGTCTTGGATGTCACAAGATGAGAGCATCTCTGCCTTTGCCTACAATGTCTTAAAAGTCTTCATCAGGTTTTGTCACACTTATCATTCACATGGTCTCAAAACCACATTATTAGCTCAAGGCTGTGTCTTTCGGGAAATTTCTGGGGCTGAAGAAGACAATGGGATGCACATTACATGGACAAGGGAAAGGCTGAGGATCTTGTGACTGCTGGATCCATTTCAAGTGTGAACTGACAGTCACATTTTCTCAATGACCTCCCCTAAAATAACATTTCTCAGGGTTAAAGTGATGTCTCCTTGGTGCTCTCCCCCAACGCTCCACCTCTCGTGACCTCTTTCAATATCATATTCCCTTCTCTTCTCCAGTGGGCCCTATGTCATCAACAAGAAGTTTCAGCAGCATGGAGGCCTTCTGCATGGAGGCCTTCCTTAGGAGACCATCTGGCTGCATTCGAGGTAGATGCCACAAAAACAATACAGGCACATGAAAGAGAAAATACAGATTAAGATAATGATTCCCAAAATTAGTGACAACTTTTTACCCTTAGAGTCCCATTATCGTAATCTCTGATTTATGAAATCTCCTAGACTGGGTGGTCAGATCACTCAGGACATTCACTTGTGTCCTCAGATGACCTAATAAAGATGATGCCTTAGCAAACGCATCAGGTATGAACATACAATATTCTGTTTGGATAATGATATTGATATCTCCTTATGAGGCAGTAATAATGTCTAAGGCCATCCTATTTTGGAGGATGGCTTTTCTCATCAGAGACATTTCAGTGTTCAGTAAGCATAGGCTTGCCAGCTCTCATTTAAGCTTGCTAGGTGAATTTAATAAGAGCGTCTGTATGTGATGGAACATCCTCCAGGCCAGCGGAGGGAATAAAGATGGTTGTCAAATAAATGATCATGCCAGTGAATAGCAGAGCATGCTTACCTGACCTTGAGGAAGGGAGGTTGGCAATTATTGTTATCATGGGACGGATTCTCCCTTGTACCCAAGGAAAACCCAAGGTGCAGCAACCCAACCAACCAGGTGGAGGTTATGGGCAAGGATTTGTGCAATATAACCACTGGGTCCCATTCAAGGTTATCCAATAAATACCTAGGTGGTATCACCAGCCAGTGCCAACCAGTCACTATCCTTTAATGTGACAGAATGACCACATAGCTCCATGTTTTACACAATTTGGGGTGCAATTGGGTTGGTTCTGTTGAGAGAGGTTTTTCTGTCCCCAAGACATGGTGCCCAGGTGTTCAAATGTCCATAAGCTAGAGCAAGCCATATAAACCCATTCCCAAATCTGAGCATACCCACCCATGGCTCTGATGGTGGTATTTCTAGAACTTTCTAGCCAACAGTTTTATGGTCTTCCAGTATAGTTTGATTGACAGTAAAAGAATACCCAAGCCAAGTGTCATTGTAGTGTGTGCCACAGGCCAGGTTTCTGGATCAGTACTGGTAATATCAGATGAATTGAAGTATTAGTCCTAGCTTGTTCTTCTTTAATGTACTGCATTAAGGCCTTCCAATCCCTACTTTAGACAAGCAATATCCACCATGGCAATCCTGATGAGCTGGAGAGGAGCAGCTCTCCACATAAAAAGCGGTTGGAGTAATTTCTTTGTTGGGCATATAAGTGGGCCCACTGTAGAAAGGTATTTCCATCAAATACCATCCTGTGGCCACAGATACAACAGAATTATAAGGTCAAAAAAGACAAATATTTGGTAGGAACTTGTATGGGGAGGTCTTCCCCCTTCTCTAAGAATTACACTTATGGCTTAATCCTTAAATGTTAATGTGGTTGCCATTTTAGGAATTTGACCAGGTTATGCGTACCATACGTGAGGGCCAAGGGAGGCAGCATTGTCAGGTGTGAGGAAATGGGCTCAGTGTGGGGCATATGCCAGACCAGGACTTCCAACTTTTCTCCCTCTTTGAATGATGCGTATCCCATTCCAGACATAGTCCATTTCAATAGGTTCAGTTCACAGAAGGACAAAGAGATCTTAGTGTAGATTGAGTGATCTCCCATCTTCCAGGGGTGCAAATTAATTCACTCATCATGGCAGGATGTCTCATTTTAAATTCCAGTGGATAACTCCTCTCCCAGATGTGACGGGGCTTGTTGTTCTCAGCAGCATAGCACATTGATCTACAGTGGCAGGAAAATGGACAAGACAGGACAGTCACATTTCCTGTGACTTCATACCTTTACAATACTGATGTCTCAACAAGGGTCCCCAATCTGACATATGTGGCAATGGGTGATCATTCTAATGTATCAAAACCTGAGACAGAGGTGCCTGGGTGGCTCAGTTGGCTGAGCATCCAACTTCAGCTCAGGTCAGGATCTCATGGTTTGTGAGTTTGAGTCCCATATGGAGCTTGCTGCTGTCAGTGCAGAACTCACTTTGGGATCCTCTGGCCCCACCGCTCTCTGCCCTTCCCCCCTTGTGCTCTCTCTCTTTCTCTCTCAAAAAAAAAAAAAAAAAAAAAAGCCTGGGACAGTACTGTAGTTCACTCAACAAAGTTGATTGTACCTGTTAGTAATTTAATCTGCTGCTTTAATAACCCATTTTCCCTTTCTACTAACTCTGCCTCTTTGGAGTTATAGGGGAGATGGTTTCTTGGTTCAATGTCCTGTTTTTCTGTCCAGTTTTGCACACATGGCCTTTGAAATGTGACCCCCTGATCACTACCTATTCAATGAGGGTGTCTACACATGGTGCTTGGCTTCTCTAATCCCCTAATGGCAGCAGCTTGGTTTGTACAGCATTAGGGATAAGCTTGGGTTAGACCAGATGTGGTGTCCACACAAACCAGGTCATATTTAAACCTTCACTATTCTTTTATTTCTCTCTCTCTCTCTTTTTTGCCAATTTGCCAATCTTTCACCAGTTGAAACTTTAGCGAATTTTCCCAGACTCCTTTGGCTTGGACATTGTTTAGAACACATGAGACAGGCTGTTACTGCCTTAACCAAGTCATGGTCTTTCAAAGGAAGTCCAGCATCCTTGGCAGTGTGCCATCCCACTTGTGGTGGCCACTTTTTCTGTGTACTCAATCTGCTGTAACTAGTGAAGGGTCAGTTGCTAGGGCTCATATCCAAGCTAGGGCATCATTTCCTGATTGTCAGGGGGTGTGATGTTTTATGAGTGGGGATGTGGAAAACAATGAGGATTGCCTCAAGGTCTTACAGATGGATCCAAATGGCCCTTGACACATCCCGACCCCACAAAGGCTTGTTCATGATCATCTATCCCTTGGCTTCCTAATGTCCAAGCCCCAGGGCTAATCCCTTCAGGACAGCCCAACTGTCTGTGCAAAGGGTTAATAGCTAGGGCTCATGAATGACCACCAACCTACCCTGAGTCCATCCTACTGGCTGGTGAGTTTTGTTTCTGTTTCCATCCAGATGGGGTTAATGTTGAGCTGGAGAGCAACTGCTGTCTCTGTAGGTGGGCTGCCAGATTAGACCCGTCTGTATACCAGGCTACAGAAGGAATTCCCCTTGCTTTTTCCCTACAGACACCCGGAGAATGGAGAAGGGGGCTTCTTCCAGGGACGTGGGGCCCTGAGGGCTAGGGGGTAGTGGGGAAGACACTGCCTTGAGAGTTCTGGATTCTGTAGGGGATGGTTCTGTGGGGACTTCTCCTCCCTCATCCTCATCGTATATGGGGGATGCCTTGTGTCCCCAGACCATTCCTTGGACAGCTCCTGGAGGGAGATCTTTTCTCAGCTGCTCAGGTAACACACAGAGGGGGACAAGGATGGGGAGAGGGGCATTTGGAGGATCTGTGTCCTCTACAAGGCCTATTTGCACCTGCATTTCTACAAACGGCGGGCAGCGCAGACAGGGTATTCCTCTGCATAGAGCTTCATCAAAGTTGGACTTTGAGCCATGGTACAAGTGGGTCAATGGAATATATTTTCAACAAATCCCTTAATGGGCATGGAGGTTCTTACCACAATATGCTGTTCCTTTGTGAGAGGCTTTACCTGGAAGAGGTTGTCTGTGCCGTAATGCCTTACCCATACCTTCCAGAGTCACAGACACATATAACTCAAATGGCAGCCCAACTTGGAAGATGGCCAGAACTTTAATCTGCTTCACTAGTATTTTTGTCTCAGTCCCCCATGCCCTTTCTTTACCAGGTGGTATAATGCATGGAGGAATCGTGTCCATGGGAAATAAAAGTCCTCCAAAATCTGAAAATCCCTATAAAGTCTTCTACCTCTTTCACATTGTTAGCGGTTGGATGAGCTTACACTTTTTCAATGAGAGTTTCTGGGGCAATACAAGGCTTATCCAACTCGACAAATTTCAAAAAAATTTTATGACAGTGCTTGGACTTTGAATCTCCTGTGTGCCCCTTCCCATCCTCTTGCACATGCTCCAGCAAAGCCTATCGGGTGCTCTGCAGCAGAGACAAGGCTTCCATGTGAACATTGTATCATTGATGTAATGGGTCCATTTTCTTGATGCAGGAAAGGGGAACAGGGATAGGTCCTGAGCTATCATCCTGACATATGGTGGGGCTGTGCAGGTGACCTTGAAAGGTCCATTGTTGCCCCCACTCTGAAAGCAAATTGATGTGACTCAGTGCCCCGAGATATGATGAAAAAAGTATTTGCTAAGTCCAGCCCAGCACGGTACCCTCACATGGCCAAAGTACCTGAGGTGGTGGTCATGCTGGGCACAGACACATGAACGGGGAACAGCCTTGTGCAGTTCTCGGTAGTCCACCCTCTTCTGCTATGAGTCATCTGGGTTCTTCACTGGCCATATCAGTCTGTTGAAGGCACTGTAGGCCAGACATAAAATACCCACTTAGTGAAGTTCTTAGAGAGCTTCTCTTATTTCCTTATGCTCCCCCAGGCAATTTGTATCATCTGGCAGTTACCACCTTTCATGGGGGTGGCAGGCTTACAGGTTCCCAGTTGACATTTCCCTTCAGCACTGGTGTGATCAACCCTGAGGCCGACTTCACTGATAGAGGTTTGCAGAGTTTGATCTTGTAGGATATCCATGCCCAATATGTTCTCTGGTATTGAAGACATAAAAACCTCATAATCTCAGGTGAGAGAGTTCAATTTTCAGTATCAAGGGATCATCTTGACCATCACTGCTTGCCTCCATAATCATCAATGTCACTGAGGGGGCCAGAAAACTTCTACCAAGTACCGTGCGTCACAGTATATCCAGCTCCAGAATCCACCAGAGCCACCACTTTTTGTGTGTTTCTGGAGAAGCAGAGAATAGTGAGTTCATTGTGAGGCCTACAGTCACCTCCAATGGCCCTCATCTGCAGGAAGTCTTGGCCTGGATCCTATCCCTGGGGGTGGGAGACATGAACCCCAAAGAGGATTCTATTCTTGAGGCCTTTTCTGGAGCAGGGATGGTAGGGGCAGAAGAAGCCAGTCCGACCTATTGTTTAGGTTTTTTTTTTTTTTTTTTTTTTTAACGTTTATTTATTTTTGAGACAGGGAGAGACAGAGCATGAACGGGGGAGGGTCAGAGAGAGAGGGAGACACAGAATCCAAAACAGGCTCCAGGCTCTGAGCTGTCAGCACAGAGCCCGACGCGGGCTTGAACTCACGGATCGTGAGATCATGACATGAGCCGAAGTCGGCCACTTAACCAACTGAGCCACCCAGGCGCCCCTTGTTTAGGTTTTAAGGCTTTCCATAGGCCAACTGACACAGTTTTGAGTTGTCAGTCTATATGTTTAGGTGGGGCCCCCACGACCATGTGGTCAAACCACATTTATTTTCAGGTTATTTTTATCCAACGCTTTACAGCCGACTGGAATAGCCTTTTGTCTTTCTGAGCTTACTCTTTGTCTTGAGTCTTTCCCGTACTTCATATCCATTTTGGGGACTTACCAGTTTCTGCCAGATTAACAATCCGTTGTCCAGCATCATAAATATCTTATCCCATGACCGGGCTCAGCATGGATATCAGCATCCCATATCAGGTGCTGGGGAGGAACTGGAGAATCTTGGCTTCCATTCTTGCAGTGAATATGGCCTCATCCAGGCCTTTGAATGACAGGGACCTGTCCTGTCTCATTCTCAGCTCCCTAAGAATTTTTTGTACCTCCCCTATGATTTCCAGGGTCCCGCATGCCCAGGGAACTCCTCTCACTGAGCAGCACCTCCCTGAAAGATAGAATAATTCAATGCATAAGGGATTGAGTTCCATGAATTCCTGAGCACTATGCAGGCTTTGCTGGAGGGCAGGAGGATGGTGATGTTGCTCATTTTCTCTGCCTCCTGCCTGGTAAGAGAAATCACATGGTCTCTGTGTCCCACGGCCAGAGTAGCTATGCCTGGATCCTCTCCCTGGCCTTTTGCTGGAACTTGGCAGGTGGTATCCATGAGCTCAGGGGGAGTACATTCTCTCATCATGAGCCTTTCCTGAACTGGGGCTGCCCCACTGGCTAGGGTTTCTGTGGCTGTGCTTTTGCTTTCCTCTGTATTAGGGGTCTGGTGGTTTGGGGCTTCATCTGTTTCACTGTCAATCCCAACACACCCTCTTCTCTGTCCTCACTTCCTCAGGGCTTCTCTTTCACAGTGTGCTCAGACAGCCCCTCAAAGGAGCACTCTGAAGCATCTGGTGTCGGGAGCACCCCCAAACTCACACAATGTCCCCAAGCATCTGCCACGCAGGCTGCCCCTCCCTCCCCCCCAGCAATGGCCCGCCACTTCAGGATTTCCCTGTGGAAGCCTTCTTCCTAAGGTCCACTTTTTCCAGCCTCCAAATGTGGGTTCACACTCTCAGGAACTTCCCAGGTGAGATCTGTAATCATCCCCCACATGCAGAGTGCAGAGAGAGCTGGAAGACAGAGACAGGCCTCCCAAGATGGGTGAGTGGCATGTATAACAAGCAAAGATTTTTCAAATGAAGATTACCTTGGGTGGCTGCAAGACATCTCCCCACCAGTCCCCAAATCTTAAAGTCATGTGTACTGTCCAGATGGTCTCAGCATCACGTCACTATCTCTCTCAGGGTGTGTCAGTGGGCAGCTTCTGGGATTGGGGAAGGCAAAGGGGAAGCAGTTTCCAAGGACAGGGGAGGGGGTGAGGAACCTACCAGTGCTGGGGTCTGGCTCTGGGATCAATGGGTGAGCACGTCCTCTCGATGACCCCACTACCACTCAAATTGTTTTTGCTGCTCTGTGTTTCTCCACAAATGATTGTGAAAGCACTCCAAGTATTGATTTTGGGGTTACAAATAAATTTTAGTAAGTAGGTAAATTTACACACAGAGAATCCATGAATAATGAGGATGGACTTTATGTACAACTTTATGTTGCTTCTTTTCTTATTTACGCTGACTTAACTTCTGCTTAGCTATTTAGAAACTCATGCCTGCCTCAGGACATTCTCTTCCTGTCCTTGGCTAATTCTCAAATAGCAACAGTATCTCTAGCCAAATCCTGACTTTTGCTCAGGCAAACCTTATTTTGTTCCCATCCCTGTTTTCTAATGGTTTAAATACCCTCTTAATCACCAGGTCTAGAAGTTAACATTACGTCATTCAATGTTTCTCTCTTTTTTTCTAACATAATTCATTCTTGATACAGCTATCAGCTTTACTTTCATAAAATAGGTCAAAACTTCACAATGCACCAATTAAGTATTTTAATAGCTTCCATTTTTATACATACATTTATGTACACCCCAAAAGCCCAGACTATTTTTCTGCATTAACTATATGTACCTATACTAAAGTGTTTTATGCTCCAGGACGTTGCAAAATCTCCCCAGTCATATTTTCTCAATGACTCTACACAAATGTAATCATTATGCTGACCTTTAATGCTATAGATCATTTTTCGGTGTCTTGGGTCATCATATAATTGAAATCACACAGTACAGAATACTGTTTTGTGTCTAGTTTTTCTACTCTGCTATCACAAAATGGAGCCTGGAAGGATTTGGTTGATGTGCATTGCCACAAGATATTTACTGGTCTAATTCTTGACAGAAATGTGGCCATTTCCATTTTGCTTTGTAATTAGTGTTGTTTTAAGTATCTTTTTTATTTGCCTCTTGCATAAGTATGTACTCATTACTGTTGGGAATATACCTACAAGTGGTATTTCGGCATCTGGAGCCCATATATACATACATACATATATACATATATATACACACACACACACATATATATATGTATATGTATACATATATATATATATATGTATATATATATATATATACACACACACAAATACATACATACATATATGTATGTATTTGTGATAGCAGATAATTTCAGGCAGTATTCTCTTTGTTTCACCTTGCCTTCCCAACAGTAGTCAGTTGTTTTTGAATGTTATGAACCAACATTTGGATCATCTGCCTCTTGGAATGTGATCATTCTCATTAGTCTGCATAACGATATATCATAGCTTCTACTATTTTGATGACTAATGATGTTAAGGATTTTCCAAATCATATTCTGGTAATTTGGATAAATATATGGAAAAAAGACATGAAAAATGCCTTAAAATAGAACTTTTACTATTATTTGACTATGGTGAGGCCAACAGATCAGGAGACAATTGTCATTGAAAAGATAGTTTTCTACTTCACAGATCTCATCAGAGGGTGCACGCCACCCCTGCAGGGCAGCATGGAGAAGCACCAGGATCACCCAGCAGGCAGAGAACATGGGGAGAGATATAGGCAGGGCGTGGTATAGTGGTTTTAGTAGGAAAAGGACAGCACAGCCAGGGAAGTAGGGTTGGGATCTGCTAGCTTGAATAATTTCACTGGCTCTGGCTCATAGGTGCTCTGCCCAGTTGTGTTGTCCCTAGTCACCCTGGGGTGATGAGGACAGGGAAGATAGTGGCCCCAAGTGTGAGAACCCAATAGAGGAAGTGGTTGCAGGTGTGAACTCTGGATTTGTTGGCTTGTATAGGAAAGCCATGATCGTAGGTAAATTGTTTACTATTTCTAGTAATTGACTAGCCCAAGGAGAAGAGGTCCTTCAAGGACTCCAAGGACCTTATAATGTTTATAAAATTCTGTGAATTTGTCAATTTTAATTTACCAACTATGTCTTATTTTTTATATGTTTATGCTCTCCTCATGGAACTAACTGGGATCTATTCCTTATATCCTATTGCCTGGAATGGTTTTTGTGATATTGGTGATATACATGTCTTCCATGTGTATGTAGAAAATTTCTTTGTCAACTATATCTCAATAAATCTGGAAAAAAAAGCAAAAAAGAAAAAGAAAGAAAATTTCTTTGAAAGGCCATCTATGCCTCATGTTTTATTTATGGGAATACTTGGAAGATATCATTCCATTTTTTTTCTGCCTTACATTTTTTTTTTTTTTTGACATTATCTGTCAGTCTTTCTACGATTTCTCTGAAGCAAAGTTTATGTCTTCCCTCTGGTTGCTTTTTACATTTTATACTTTTTATACTTTTATAGTTTACTTTGGATTTTACCAAGGTATTTATGAATATGTGTGTATGTGTGTGTGTGTTTCTATAGGTTTCAGTTACTTCGTTTGGGCTTTATAGAGTTCTTTATTGTCTTAGTTTGTATAATCCACCAATTTTGTAAAGCTCCCAGTCATTCCAGTTTTAATCTTTGTCCTCCTAATTCTCTCTTCATAGTTGGTAATACATACATTATATTTTTAATATGCTGCATATATTTTTAATATTCTTTCAGTCCATGGAAATCTTTTATCTTCTTCATATCTCAATCTGAATACCCTCTACTAATCTGTTGTCTCATTCACTGCTACACACTTCTGCTGTTACTATGGATTCTTAATTTAATTTAATTTTTTAATTATTTTTAAAAGTTTATTTATTTTTGAGGAGGAGTGAGAGAGAGAGAGAGAGAGGGCTCAAATGGGGGAGGGGCAGAGAGTGAGGGAGGGAGAGAATCCTAAGCAGACTCCACACTGTCAGCTTGGAGCCAGATGTGGGGCTTGAACTCACGAACCATGAGATCATCACTTGAGCCAAAATCAAGAGTCAACTGAGCCACCCCATTGCCCACTATGGATTCTTAATTTTAATTCATTTTTGTTTATCTACCATCTCCAATTTTTACTTGCCTAAATATATCATCCGAAGATATTTCAACTTTGTGTTTCTTAATTATTACATGCAGATTATAAAATAATTGCTCTTGTTGTCTGTTTTATCTCTTGGTTTTAAGCATTTGATCTTGAACTTTATAGGAGCACATTTCTTTTTCTTTTTAAGTTTATTTATTTATTTTGAGGGAGAGAGAGAGAAAGAGAGAGAGAGAGAGAGAGAGAGAGAGAGAGAGAGAAGCATGACTTGGGGAGGGGTAGAGAGAGAGGGAGAAAGAGAATCCCAAGCAGGCTCCATGCTGTCTGCACACACAGCCCGACACGGGGCTCAATGTCATGAACTGGAAGATCATGACCCAAGGCAAAATGAAGAGTTTGACACTTAACTGCCAGAGCCATTAAGGCACCCCAGGAATGCATTTCTTTAAATGAAAACTAGCTATCATGCTCCTTGTATACAATTTACAAGTGCCAGAAACTATCTACAAATTAAAGAGGCTTTCACTGATAAGTTCTTTTACCAGAGAACTTTCTTTCATCCTGGTAGATAGAGATTATAGGCAGATAGAAGCAACTGAAGACTGTGTTGCATTTTTGTGAAGAATTTTGTTTCCATCAGGTATCCTCTGCTCCTGTTCTGTAGCTTTCTTGATTTTCCAACTGAGAACTTTGGGGGTTCCCTGCCACCCATCTCACTGCTCTGTATTCTGAACTCCTGTAATATCTAATATCTAATTCCTAGTACAGGGCTGTCACGTTGTAGGTATGTTCAATGCTTGGACACAGGTAACCTGAAGCCCTCACTTCATATTGAATAAGGTGCAAGGCAGTGTTATACAAACTCAAAATATATGAATAAACAAGCAAAAATCTTTTTTCCTCTAGGAGATTAATCTAATGAAATAGAGAATAAAAATAAATATATAATAATGGAAGAACATGGTAAGGGTGCTGGGGGCGGGGATTAAAAATTAAAGGGCAAAACTGGTGATAGTTCCACAGAAGCCTGAGTGAAGTGGGTAAAACAGGGGAAGAAATATCCAAAGAACCTTTTAGTAGGAGTGAAAAGAGTGAAGTCAAAGACCCCAAAGCAGGAGAATGCTTGGTCTCCACAAGGAAAGTCAATAAGGCAAATGCGGTTGGAATGCATTCCGCTTGAAGACAAGAAGGAAGACAGTGCAGGGATTTATTCAGGGGCCAGATCTTGTCTGTCTTTGTGGGACATGTGAATGCTTTGTGTATTATTGGAGTGAAATGGAAAGCCATTATATGCATTTGAGCAGGGGACATGCCTTATGGTTTAAAACCTGACTTCAGAGAGAAAGAAAGATGTCAAGAATAGAAACAAAAAAAGACTAATAAAATAAATGAGTCATGGGGTGTAATGTATGGCATTGGGAATATAGTCAATAATACTGTGTCATAATAAGTTTGTATGGTGGCATTACAGTAAGTAAACTTTTTTTTTTAAGTCTATTTTGAGAGAGAGAGAGAGAGAGAGAGAGAGAGAGAGCGACCTCAAGCAGGGAAGGGACAGAGGGAGAGGGAGAGAGAATCCCAAGCAGGCTCTGCACTGTCCATGAGGAACCCAACATGAGGCTCAAACCCACAAAACATGAGATCATGACCCAAGCTGAAATCAAGAATAAGATGCTTAACCAAATGAACCAGTCAGGCAACCAGTAAGTAGACTTATCATAGAGATAATTTAATAATGTATGAAAACATTGAATCATTATGGTATACACCTGAAACTAAAGAGACACCGTATGTAAATTCTTTTTTTATTATTATTAAAAAAAAAAAGATCCAACGCTGTATCTAACTGGAAAGTTGCAAAAAATCAAGGACTTACTGAGATCACAAGTTCACTGATACTATTGATCACTCTGGCGTGGACTAGCTACTAACTATAGAGACCACTTTCTATATGTGTATAATTTTTCCCTAGAGATAGAAATATTTTTACATGTACCCATGAGTTTAACCCTGCTGTCTGTAACATCAACCCATTATCACAAAAATCATTATGCACTCCTCCCTGATTATCTGTAAGTTGCCAACCAAAGCCAGGGAGAACCTAGCTCCCGTAAGTAGCCATTCACTTATTTAAATCTTTAATTCCAGTATAGATGAAGAACAGCATAAGAATTGCTAACCCAGAGCCCCTAGAATCCACTTTTACACCTTTTCTACAGGTGCTACTACTCTTCCAAAGTTAGTTGGGTCAACATTTTTTTCTTCTGCTTCCTTCAGTGAGGTTTTTTCCTCACCTCTGTAACAGGTTGTTTTGTAATAATTTACAGTCCATCCTAAAATCCAAATTTAGGAGGTATATTTAGTGTGTGTGTGTGTGTGTGTGTGTATATATATATATATATATATATATATAATATATATATATAGAATATATATATTTATTTTTTTAAAAAAATTTTTAACATTTATTTGTTTTTTAGAAACAGAGCATGAGCAGGGGAGGGGCAGAGAGAGAGGGAGACACAGAATCCGAAGCAGGCTCCAGGCTCCGAGGCATCAGCACAGAGCTTGATGCGGGGCTCAGACTCACGAACCGCAAGATCATGACCTGAGCCAAAGTCGGATGCTTAACCGACTGAGCCACCCAGGTACCCCTATATATATATTTTTTTAATTTTGTAAATGTTTATTTTTGAGGGAGAGGGGGACAGACAGAGTATGAACAGGGGAGGGGCAGAGATAAGAAGACACGGAATCTGAAGCAGGCTCCGGGCTTCAAGCTATCAGCACAGAGCCTGATGTGAGGCTTCAACTCATGAACCATGAGATCATGACCAGAATCGAAGTTGTTCACTTAAACAACTGAGCCGCCTAGGTGCCCCTAGAATATGCATTTTTTAATTGTATGATTGAGATAGGAACTTTGTACTCTGAGTTTTGAAAAGCACACTGTACCATTTGTCCACCATTATGGTATCATACCTAATAGTTTTACCTCCATAAAAAATGCCCTGTGATTTGCTCATTCAGTTCTCATTTACTCTCCCTCAATTTCTGACAAGTACTGATTTTCATATTGTCTGTAATTGTGCCTTTTTCAGAATGACATATAATTGGTATTACAGTGTACACAGCCTTTTCATATTGGCTTCTGTCATTTTAGCAAGATACATTTAAGGTTGAATGGTTAATTTTCATGATCTGATAGCTCATTTCTTTTTATTGCTGAATAATATTTCATTATATAAATATAACATAGTTGTTTATCTGTTCATTTCTTGAAGGATATCTTGATTGCTTTCAGGTTTTGACAATAATGAATAAAGCTACTTTAGATATTCATGCACAGGTTTTTGTGTGGAAATACGTGTGGAAATCAGTTGGGTAAATATCTAGGAGTCTGCTGGATTGTAGAGTAAGATTATATTTCACTTGATTGGAAATTGCCAAACTCTCTTCCAAAGTGACTATATCATTTTGCATTCCCACAAGAAAAAAATGAGAATTCTTATTGCCCACATACTCTCCAGATAGGTTATTATTAGATTTCTTAGATTTTATTTATTTTTTTTTATTTAAAAAAATTAATTTTTTTCTTTTAATTCCAGTTAGTTAACATAGTGTAACATTAATTTCAGGTGTACAATATAGTGATTCATTACTTCCGTAAAGGACCCAGGGCTCATCATGACAAGTGTACTCCTTACTCCCCATCACTTATTTCACCCCCCCCCCTCCCCACACACACACACTTACCTCTCTCTGGTAACCATTGTTCTCTATGGTTAAGAGTCTGTTTCTTGATTTGTCTCTTTCTTTTTTTTCCCCTTTGTTGATTTGTTTTGTTTCTTAAATGCCACAGGTAAGTGAAGTCATCTGATACTTGTCTCTCTGAATTATTTGCTTAGCATTATACTTTCTAGATCCATCCATGTTGTTGAAAATGACAAGATTTCATTCTTTTTATGGCTGGGTAATATTCCATTGTATATATACCACAACTGGTTTATCCATTCATCAGTCTATGGATACTTGGGCTGTTTCCATAACTGGTTATTATAGATAATTCTGCTGTAAACATAGGGGTGCAGATACCCCTTTGAATTGGTGTTTTTGTTTACTTTGGGGAAATACCTAGTTGTGCAATTGCTAAATCATATGGTAGTTGTATTTTTTACTTTTTGAGGAACCTCCGTACTGTTTTCCACTGTGGCTGTACCGGTTCGCATTCCCTTCAACAGTGCACAAAGTTTCCTTTTTCTCTGCATCCTCCCCAACATCTGTTGTTTCTTGTTTTGTTGATTTTAGCAATTCTGACAGGTGTGAGGTGATAGCGCATTGTAGTTTTGATTTGCATTTCACTGATGATGAGTGATGCTGAGCATCTTTTCATGTGCCTGTTGGCCCTCTGGATGTCTTCTTCAGAGAAATGTCTGTTAATGTCTTCTGTCCATTTCTTATTTGGATTACTGGTTTTTTGTCTGTTGACTTTTATACGTTCTTTATATGTTTTGAATACAACCCTTTTTCAGATATGTCATTTGTAAATATCTTCTCCTGTTCTGTAGGTTGCATTTGGATTTGTTGACCATTTACTGTGCAGAAGTTTTTTTGTTTGTTTGTTTTTGTTTTTATTTTTGTTTTGTGTGTGTGTGTGTGTGTGTGTGTGTGTGTGTGTGTGTTTTGATGAAGTCCCAATAGTAAGTTAGTTAGTTAGTTAGTTAGTTAATTTATTTATTTATTTGGTTGTTTATTTATTTTTGTTTCTCTTGCCTCAGGGGACCTATCTAGAAAATAGTTGCTACAGCCAATGTCAGAGTAGTTAGTCCCTATACTCTCTTCTACCTAAACAGGTTTCACACTTAGGTCCTTAATCCATTTTGAGTTAATTTTTGTGTATTGTGTAGGAAAGTGGTTCAATTGCACTCTTTTGCATGTAGCTGTGCAGTTTTTCCAACCCCATTTGTTGAAGAGACTTTCCTCTATTTCATATTCTTGCCTCCTTTGTCGAAGATTAATTAACCTTATAATCATGGGTTTCATTCTGGAACTTCTGTTCCATGCTTTTACTCAATTTTGAAAGATCAGTTGACTATATCTGTGTGGTTCTACCTCGCTGTTAATGATTTCTGGCTTGATTCCATTATGGTCTGAGAACACACTTTTTATAACCTCAAATAATCTTTTACATTTGTTCTTATACATTTATTGAGGTATGTTTTATCACTAAGAACATGGTCTATCTCAGTGAGTGTTCCATATGACCTTGAGAAAAATGTGTAATTTGTTGTTGGATGAAGTGGTCTATAAAAGTCCATTATATCCAGTTGATTGATGCTTCTGTTCATTCCAATTATGTCCTGAGCTTTTGCCTCGTGTATTTTGATGCTCTGTTGTTAGGTACTATTAGAATTTAAGTCGTCTTGGAGATTTAATATATTTGTTTTTATTTAGTGCTTCTTTTTACTGGATTGCTCTGAGTTTGCTTTGTCCTAAATTAATATGGCTAGTAGTTTTTTTTTTTTAAATTGTGTTTGCATAGTATATATTTCCTAATGTCTGTACCTTTATATTTAAAGTAGATTTCTTGTAGCCAAAATATAGTTAGACCTTGTTTTCTAATCTCCCTCACAGCCTCTGTATTTTAATTGGTGTATTTAGACCATTCATATTTAAGTGATTATTGACACAGTGTTTTCTATTGTAGTTTTGTTTTTCCTTTAACATTGAATTATCTGTTGTTGTTTTCTTAAGTTTTTATTCATTTATTTTGAGAGGGAGAGGGAGAGGGAGAGGGAGAGGGAGAGAGAGAGAGAGAGAGAGAAAGCACAAGTCAGGAAGAGGAAGAGAGGGAGAGAGAGAGAATCCCAAGCAGGTTTCATACTATCAGCACAGAGCCCAATGTGGGGTTCGAAACTACAATCTTGTGAGATCAATCTTGCTTGATCTTGTGAGATCAAGACCTGAGTAGAAGTCAGATGCTTAACTGACTTAGCCACCCAAGCACCCCTGAATTCTCTGGTTTTAATTGAGCACTTCAAAAAAATCCATTTTCTCACCTCTTTTAGCATACCAGTTCTATTTCTAGGGTGTGCAATATACATTCAACTACCTAATGCACTTTCAAATAACACTAAGACACTTCATGGAGTGTACAGGTCCATACTAATATAGTTTCCAAATTCCTCCTTCCTGTCCCATAAGATATTGCTGGCAATGATTTCACTTATCCATATGGTATAAGCATCTAATACATTGTTACCATTATAACTTCTAGAAGTCTTTTATTAGATACTTTTATAATAGGACATTTTTAAAAAGACCTATATAGTTTTCTTCTCTGAAGATTTTTTCTTAAAATTTCTTGCAAGGCAGGTCTACCAGCAACATATCTGCTAGGTATAGAATTCTAGGTACAGAATTCTAGGTACAGAATTCTAGGTACAGAATTCTAGGTATAGAATTCTAGGTATAGAATTCTAGTGGATTTCTTCTTTCTCTTTCCTTCCTTCCTTCCTTCCTTCCTTCCTTCCTTCCTTCCTTCCTTCTATCTGTCCTTGCTTCCTTCCTTCCTTCTGTCCTTGCTTCCTTCCGTCTTTCCTTCCTTCCTACACTCTCTATACTTCAGTTCACTCTCTTCTGGCTTGTATAGTTTCTGATGAGAAGTCAGATGTAATCCTTTTTCTTGATTTTATTTTTCAAATATTTCGTTAAAGATCTTCTTGTTTTTTTAAGTTTGTTTTGTTTTTCATGCAGTTTGAAGAATCTATGTCGAGATACATTTTTTTTTTTTTAGTTTATTCAGCTCTTTTCTTATATAAGGGCATGAGGACTTCCAAGCTCTTTATATGATGGAGCTGATCTGGGGCACCTGGGTGGCTCAGTTGGTTAAGTGTCCGACTTCAGTTCAGGCCATGATCTCGTGGTCCGTGAGCTGGAGTCCGGTGTCAGGCTCTATGCTGACAGCTCAGAGCCTGGATCCTGCTTCAGATTCTGTGTCTCCCTCTCTCTCCACCCATCCCCTGCTCGTGTTCTCTCTCTCTCTCTTTCTGTCTCAAAAATAAATAAATATATTTTTTAAATTTATATCATGGAGCCAATCTAAAGTTTCTTCTTCATTTTTGAAGGCTAATTCTTATGAATGTAAAATTTTGATTCCAGTGAATATAGAATTCTGGACTGGTGGTTTTATTATTTTGTTCCTATACTGTAAATACTCCAGTCACTTCTTGCTTCTATGACTTCTGATGAGAAGTGCAGCATAATTATTATCTTTCTTCTTCTATATTTATTTTTTTTCTCTTCTGTCTTCTCTCAAGATTTTCTCTTTGTCTTTTGCTTTCTGTAGTTTAAATATAATATATCTAGGTGTAGTTATTTTGGTTTTTATCCTGCTTTGTGTATTCAGAGCTTCATAGTTGTATGGCGTGATATCTGTATTAATTTTGGCAAATTCTTAACGATTATCACTCCAAATATTTTTTCCTACCCTATTCTCTCTTTCTTGTCCTGATTTTCCTACACTTGTAAGATACATTTTAAAAAATATCTCCCCACAGTTCTTGGCTGTTCTATTATTATTATTAACTATTGATCTTTGCATTCTGCTTGAAAAGTTTCCATTGACCTATCTTTAAGCTTATTAATTTTCTTCATGGCCGTGCCCAATCTCCTGAGGAGACCACCAAAAGCATTCTTCAACTCTGTCAGTGTCTTTGATTTCTAGTATTTTCTTTTGTTTTCATTTTAACTGTCTTTCTTTCCAATCAGTGATTTTTGAGAGTTTTCTACTTTATTATCCCTTATAGCTCCTAATATATTAATCATATTTAATTTAAATCCCCTGTCTGCTAATTCTAAAATGTGTGTCATATCGAGTCTGGTTTCTTTTTTTTTTTAAGCGTATTTATTAATTTTTTTGAGAGACAGAGAGAGAGAGAGAGCAGGAGAAGGGGATGGGCAGAGAAGAGGGAGAGAGAATCCCAAGCAGGCTCTGCACTGTTAGTGTGGAACCTGACACTGGGCTCGAACTCACAAATTGTGACATCGTGATTGGGCCGAAAGCAAGAATCAGGCACTTAATGGACTGAGCCACCCAGGTGCCCCTCCGAGTCTGGTTCTAACGATTGCTTTGCCTCTTCCGATTATTTTCCTTGCCTTTCTTGAATACCTTATAATGTTAAAATGGGTATGATTTGGGGGGTGGGAGGTAACAAGAGCTGAGTTTTATAGTCTTTAATGTCAGGTTTTATGTCAATCTTTCTTGGGGATGCGCTGAGTTTGATGTTTGCTATAACTGCAGGAAACAGAACGTTCAAATTCCCCCAGTTCTTTTGCTGTTGGGGCTTTCTCAATTACTCCCCTGTCAAGAGCATCTGAATGTCACAGCAATCTTATTTGTAATCCATTATTATTGTTCAGGAGTCCTATTGGTGTTTCTGCAAGGGGTAGGCCAGGGGGTTCATTCTATAATTATGATTAAATCTGTCTTTTAGTGGCCTGTGTCTCCAGACTATGACCTTCCTACGTGACTGTGCAGTGGTATGGCTGGCCTCTGTCTCATTAGGATAGATCATAGGGCTAATGGGGCTGCAGTTGGAGAAAGGCCCACCCTGCAGGTGGGATAGAGGTCATGCAAAGGACTTTCCCCTAAAGAGTGGCCCTTGTGAAGGAGTCCTGGGCCCATTTCACAATGGTTGCCCTTTCCCACATCCTGCCAGAGTCAGAAGGAATCCTTCTCACATCGTTACCGCAAAATCTGATGTAATGCCTGCTGTGTAAAGCCGCAAAAATGTAGAGACGTCCCTAAGACTTCCAACAACACTTGTTTATCTTTCTTACACTCGTTCTCATTGAGCCCCCGGTGTTGTTCAAAGTTATCATTGAAGTATTCCTGAGAGTTTATAGTGCCAGCAGTCCCAGGAACACAGATCTCAGCTGTAACACTCTGGCTTTACCTCTCTCCTGGGATTTTGTGGTGATGGCTTGCCATATAATCTCAGTTCCCTGAAGGGTCCAAAGAAAGTCATTGTTTTTTGTTTGTTTGTTTGTTTTTTATTGTCATTGTGAGGACAGAGGTGACACTTTCTAATCTCTTTAGATGTCAGAGCTGACACCAGAAGTTTTTTTATGTTGGTTTTTTTTTTTAATATTTATTTACTTTTGAGAGAGATAGCAGGTGCATGCGAGTGGGGAGGAGCAGACAGAGGGAGAGAGAATGACAGCATGGAGCCCCATGTGGGGCTTGAACCCACTAACTGCTAGACCATGACCTGAGCCAACATCAAGAGTGAGGCACCCAAACAACTGAACCACCCAGATACCCCTATCATTTTCAATTAAAAAAAAAATTTCAGAGATTTATTCGTAGTATTGTAATACCATAATAGGAACATTGCCTTTTATTAAAGAGTAATTCCCTTTATTTTTATCCTTACCTCACTAGTTTCTTTTTTTTTTTTTTACATTTTTTAAAGTTTATTTATTGTTGAGAGACACAGAGACAGTGTAAGCAGGGGAGAGGCAGATAGAGAGGGAGACACAGAATCCGAAGCAGGCTCCAGGCTCCGAGCTGTCAGCACAGAGCCCGACATGGGGCTCAAACACACAAACTGTGAGATCATGACCTGAACCGAGTTGTATGCTTAAGTGACTGAGGCATCCAGGCATGCCCTTACCTTACTATTTAAAAAAAAAATTTCTTACGAGAACAAGATTCACAAGTGTCACAAGAACAAACTTACCTCCTTAATGGAGTCCTTTCTAATTGTATTTTCACAGGTGTGATACTTTTCTGCTTAATACTGTCTTCAGTAAGCTGTCACATTTTCACTAGGATGCAGGTAGCTTTATTTCATCAATAATCAATTTGCAGTTTTAATGTGGGCACATTTTCCCCACAGCAATGACGTCCTATTGTGAAGCAGAACTAAGAGGAATAATTTGTCTATGTGCAGTTAAGGTCTCAAACTCTGAATCTAATTGTTTGTGTGCAAAAATTCTGCTTTATGAACTGTTACTCCTATCTTTATAGTGTAATTTGAGGGAGGGCAGCTTGGTGAGTTGTTTCTTAATTTAATGGACTTCAATATACCACCACCAGCTGCCAAATAATTTGTGAAATGCATTATCATTTTCTGCATGTTGTCCTGAGAGAGACAAAAGTAAAAAGGCTGTTAAGTGTGCGGCAAAGAAAAGTAAACATCATCCTCTAAAATGCAATTATATTAGCTTATCTTTCTTGTTTATGGATTAATTAGCACAAAAAAGTAAAATGACTATTTTTATTAAATTGGAAAATTAATCAATTAATGTAGAATTTAGCCATAATTGTTTGGCAATAATTTGTTGCCTCTACCTCATTGAAAAATCTCGACACTGACTATATAATAGCTATGCAAAGATTTTACATTCGTAAAGTGCCCATGGCATAGCCTATCACAGCCGAGATGTCTCTAAGCTCATATGTTTGCATATGCATGTGGGAGTTCAAAGCTACTCGAGATTAGAAAAAAAGAAAATGACTTAAGACCGTTTCTGTTTTCTTTCTTTTATGGTTTTTTCCTTGCATTGTAATTCTCAAACTCACAGTGTTAAGGTTAACCTTAAGAAGATGTCACAGTGATGACAGCCATTAAAACCATTTAAGAATTTGGAAATGTGGGCTACCAGGGGGAATAAAAACACTGCATGCAGGGCCTAAGGACTTTCATTTACAGGCTAGCACATACGGGTGTGCTACACTCTAGATTAATTGATTAACTGCAAAATTGGTTAACAATCACAATAGGACATTTCAGCTGCTCGTAGATCGTTGCTTGCCTCATTTGAATGCCCCCTTACCTGGTCTTTGAAGACAGATAATATGTATTTTTCCTTGTACACTTTTCCTTGTACACCTTCTTCCTGCCTGGTTTAAAGAGCATTAACTATGAAAATTGTCGTGGATTCTTTGCTTTTGTCATGTTTCCAGTACACTTTATAGCTTGGAAGCTCAACACTGAAATATCTCCATGCCAGCACTACTTATTTAACTATGGGGAACCTAAAATAAGATCCTGCTGAGGTTCGGGCTTGTGCATATCACTGAGGTTCTGTTCCTTCTTTCCCACCATACATAAGAGTGATGACACAGAGGGCCTCAGTGATTATTCTACAAGCCTGTTGACAAGACTGGCCCTTTGCTCGTGTCTGTGAACTTGGATTTCACGAAGGTTCCTACCCTTCCCAGAACTGATAAGAGTAGCTCACTATGACTAAATGGTTTGGGCAAACATCATGGTTTGTGCTTATCAAAGAAAGAAAGATTTAATGAAATTTGTTAAGGCATAGTAAGGCAGGCTTTATTCAAGGGGAGGACCATCACAATAGGTACAGCAGCATTATAATAGAGCTTTGCAGTAAGGGAGAGAGATTGGGTTCAACCTCTGAAGGCAGCATGGGCAGTGGGGATTTACAGCCAAAGAGCAGGGTGGGAGTCAGTGGGTAGAGAATTACTAGAGGAATCATCAGATGGAAGGCGGGGGGGGGGGGGGGGGGGGTTCTTGTCAAACCAACCCAAGAGGATTTTTGCTGAAGGCAGGCCAAGGTGATCAGACATCAGCTGAGGCATGATGGGAGATGAGGAACCTAATTAGAGCATGAAAGTTATCAGATAGGAGGGTGGGGGAATCTTGCAAAACTGACTTAGCAAGATTCTTCCTAAAACTAGATTTCACTAGGAAGGGCACATTCTGACTAAAATTTGTAAAGAAGCTTTGTCATGCCAAACGTGCCTTCTTTCTAGGTGTCTGAAGGTTTGGTGTGCCATGGAGAAGTTACCAACCCCCACTAAAAACTCTGGGTGCTGAGTCTCTAATGCATGTCTGTTATAGACTCTGTCCCTCCACTGAGACAGGACTCAGTCCAGCCTGAGTCTGGTTTCCCTCTGACTTCACTCGTGTATCATTTTCCTGATTCTGCCCTATATTCTTTTACTGTAATACATCATAGCCATGGGTAAGCCCATACTGAATGTTGTGGGTCCTCCAGGGAGTCACCGAGACTGAAGCTGGTCTCGGGGACCCTCACCACCACTGTACCATAACTTTTTGATCTAGAACTACATGAGCTTTCCCACTCTAAACTGCTAGCTCATTCAAAGTTTTCCTTTACATTATTTCAGAGTAGTGGTAGTGTCTTTAATCTATTTGACTCCGAGACAGATAATTTTGCTTTACCACTAGTTGGTTTGAGGTCTTAGATAAGTAAGGAAGCCTCTTGAAATTGTGGTTTCTCAACTTGCATGTGACAGAATGAATCTATAAGGCCCCTGTTTCAACAGGCGGTGGATATCACGAAAGTTTGTGTTCTTGGAGTCATACAGTCTCATCTTTTTTTATTACATAACATTAAAACATAAAAGCTCAGCTTAAATGGAAACATTTTCTGTACATCTCATCCTATCTCACTGACTAAATTCTGGCTGTTTTTGTTGTGGTGGTGGTGGTCATTGTATCATCAGTTGAAGTGCTTCTGGTTTGAGTAATAGATTTCCTGGAGAGGGGTCAGTATCTTAAACACTGAGGAGTTTAATATCACTGGTAACAAGAAGTTCTGTGAACTATGATTCCAGGATTAATTAATTAACACACCCAAATAACCAAGGGCCCAGATGTCACCAATATTTGTTTTGTATCCTCAACATTGTCTTAAAAATGTTTATTTTTGAGAGAAAAGGCATGAGCAGGGCAGAGACAGAAAGAGGGAGAGAGGACAGGAAGTGGATTTTGCACTGATAGCAGAGAGCCTGATGCAGGTATCAAACTCATGAATTATTAGATCACGATCTAAGCCAAAGTTGGACGCTCAACCGACTGAGCTCTTTATCCTCAGCATTTTTTTAATGTTTATTTATTTTTGAGAGAGAGAGACAGAATGAGAGAGGGGGAGGGGCAGAGAGAGAGAAGACACAGAATCCGAAGCAGGCTTCAGGCTCCAAGCTGTCAGCACAGAGTCCGATGTGGGGCTCAAACTTATGGACCGCAAGATCATGACCTGAGCCAAAGTCGGACGCTTAACCGACTCAGCCACCCAGGCACCGCTTCTCAGCATTTTTAATGTGTCTTCAGGCTTATCATGTCATGACTGCAAGATGGATTCCACAACTCTAGGCTTTGGATTCTCACAATCTGAATCAAAGTATAGAAAGTAATGTTTTTAAGCATGTCTTCTTTCTTCAGGGAGAAAAATAGTTCTTACACAACTCCCAATAAGATGTTCATATATTTTGTCAGCCAGGTAGTAATTACATCGATAAACCTTGTGAAAATTATTCTACACAGAGAGAAAAGTAATGATCATAATACAGTTTAGATTAAGCACAAAGTAACATTGGGGTCAGGCAGGGACCATCTTCCATGAGAAACTGAATATTAGAAGCAAAGTCTCAGACTCTGTAAGATGAGAGGACTGAGAACATGACTGCAGTAAAGGCAAAAACCAGATTCTTCCACGGAGCTTTGATCCAATCAGCTATAATGATTATAGTAGTTGCTATCACATACTATTCGTTATAAACCATCTTCTCATTTATGCATACCTTTCCTACCTGCAAATTTTAGTAATAACATTATATGTTCTTTAATTGGAATACCATAATCTCTTCCATGCTGTTGTTAACCACATATTACTTTCCAATATTTCTAATAAAAATACATTTATAAATAACATAACATATTTTTTAATGTTTATTTTTTTTTGACAGAGACAGAGCATGAGTGGGGGAGGGGCAGAGAGAGAGGGAGACACAGAATCTGAAACAGGCTTCAGGCTCTGAGCTGTCAGCACAGAGCCCAACGTGGGGCTCCAACTCACAGATCGCAAGATCATGACCTGAGCCGAAGGCAGACGCTCAACTGACTGAGCCACCAAGGCACCCCAACATAACACCTTTTTATGAAAATATCTTTATACATTTTTTTCACATTTTAAAAAAAAGATGTAAAATTTGTATGGAACTGTAAAAATCCCTGAACAGCCACAGCAATCTTGAGAAAGATAAACAAAGTTGGGGGTATAACACTTCCGATTTTAAGCTACATTACAAAGCTACAGTAATCAAAACAGTATGAGGTTGGCATAATAGGAAACACATGGATCAATGGAACAGAGTGGAGAGCCCATAAATAAACCCATGCATATATGGTCAATTCGTTCATGAGAAAGCAGCTAAGAATATACAGTGGGGGCAGTATAGTCTCTTCGATAAATGGTTCTTGGGCAACTGAACAATCACATGAAAAGAGTGAAAGCAGACCCCTATCTTATACCGTACACAAAAAACCAATTGATCATGAATCAAAAATTTTGAATGTAAGGTCGTAGAACCTTACAAGAAAACATAGGTGGCAAGCTCCTTGTAATTGGTCTTGGTGGTGATTGTTTGGATAGGGCTCCAAAAGCAAAGACAGCAAATACAAACTTAGAGAAAAGGGACTACATCAAGCTAAAAAGCTTCTTCACAGCAAAGGAAACCATCAGCAAAATGAAAAAGCAACCTACTGAATGGGAGAAAATATTTGCAAATGATCAACCTGATTAGGAGTTAATATATAAAATGTATAGTGAACTCTCAACTTAACAGAAAATAAAAACAAACAGTTCAATTAAAAAATGGACAGAGGATCTAGATAAGACTTTTTTTTCCCCAAAGAAGACATACAGATGGCCAACAGGCACACGAAAAGATGTCAACATCACTAATTATCAGGGAAATGCAAATCAAAAACACAATTTGTTATCACCTTACACCTGTCAAAATGGCTAGTAACAAAAACACAAGAAATAACAAGCATTAGTGACTATGTGCAGAAAAGAGAACCTTCGCACACTGTTGGTGGGGATGTAAATTGGTGCAACCACTGTTGAAAACAGTGTGGAAGTTCCTCAAAAAAATTGAAAATAGAACTACCATGCGATCTTATAATTTCACTTCTGGGTATTTTTCCTAAAAAAATGAAAACACTAACCAAAAAATATATGCACCCTCATGTTCATCGAAGCCTTTTATAAAAACTAAGATAGGGAAGCAACCTAGGCATCCATCAAATTCCTAAAAAAATGAAAACACTAACCAAAAAATATATGCACCCTCATGTTCATCGAAGCCTTTTATAAAAACTAAGATAGGGAAGCAACCTAGGCATCCATCAAATGGATGGTTGGATAAAGAAAATTTGGTATACACACAGACACACACAGAGGAATATAATTTACCTATAAAAAAGAATATCTTGCCATTTGCAACAACATGGATAAACCTTAATGGTGTTATGCTAAGTGAAATAATCACACAGACAAAGACAAATACCATTTGATCTCACTTATACGTGGAATCTAAAAACATACCCAACGAACCAAATAAAAAACAAACTTATCTAATAGATACAGAGAACTGATTTGTGGTTACCAGAAGCAGAGGTGAGGGGAAATGAGAGGAAGGGTTAAAACGTATAAATTATCAACTATACAATAAGTCATGGGGGTGTATGTACAGCATGGGGGCCATAGATAATACTGTATCACATATTTGAAAGTTGCTAAAAGAATAGATCTTAAAATCTTTTAAGATCATCATCAGACAAAAATTGGTAATGATGTGTAGTGATGGATGTTAACTAGATGTATATTATGGTGATTATTTCACAATAACACAAATATGGAGTCATGTTGTATACCTGAAACTAATATAATGTTATATGACAATTACAGCTAAATAATAAAAAGTAAGCAAAACAATGGACTCTTGCAAGCACATGTAAGGGATTAAACCAGGGAATCAACACCAGGGTGTAGGGATCCTTGGGGCCATATCAGAGGCTGCCTACCAGGGAGCCTATCACACCATGTCAGTATATATAAATCTATCTCTTTATCATTAAAACTATATAGCATTCTTTTTTTTAAGTTTATTTATGTATTTGAAAGAGATAGAGACAGCACAAGTCGGGGAGGGACAGAGAGGGAGAAAGAGAGAATCCCAATAAGCTCCACGCTGCCAACACAGAGCCCAATGTGGGACTTGAACGCATGAAACTGAGATCATGACCTGACCCGACATCAAAAGTAGGATGCTTAACTGCCTGAGCCACCCCACTGCCCCCAAACTATAGAGCGTTCTAATATAGAAATGAAATAATTTCCTATTTGAACAATTTCCTATTACTGTATTTTAGGATATTTATAATCTTCAACTAATTTTTTAATACAATTTATTAAACACATACATTTTTACATATATCCAATTATTTCTGGAAGATCAGTTTCTAGAAGTGAAATTGCTAGGTCAAAGAATCTGCACAACTTAATTATTCATATATACTGCCAAATTGCCTTCCAAAAACATTGTTACCAATTTACCTGTCAACAATTTCTCAGTAATACTTTAAATAGTAAACATTAAAAGATTTGAATATTTCTCTTTTCCATACATAAGAACTATTGGAGTGGTCCCACCTTCTTTTCATGGCCTTCTCCCCAGCGTTCCTTCCCCAACTCCCCCAGTCCGGTATTCGATGATCTGGAGCTGTGATCTCTATAACTGTATATTCCACTTAATATCCCCACTTGTGCACCTTTTATTCTCCATCAGAGAGATGTTGGTGAAGGACGTATTAGCTAGACTAGACTAAGTTGTGCTGCAGTTACAAATAAAACCAGACATCTCACTGGCTTAGAGATGAACATTTATTCCTTGCTCACACAAAGTTCATTTTAGGTGTTGAGGACTCTCCATAACAGCTTTCTTCCTATGGCGATTCAGTCATCTGCTTCTATCTGGTTCCAGCAGAGCAACATGTGATCTCCTTGGTTGAGGTAGGGGAAAAGCAGAGACATAAAGGGTTAATTAAGAGCTCTTAACCTCCTCAGCCAAGAACTGGCATACATCGTTTTACTCAAAGTGCATTCACCGAATTCATCTTGCAGACACACCAAGGATTTTGGTGAACATTGAATTGTTAATGAAAAGGTGAACTTTACTAAATAGTGAATAAATACCAATAAACATTTATTTGAATAAAATGTAATAAATAATGCTAACTGACATATATGTTAATAAACATTAATATTGATAAATTATTTAATGTCTATTAAGTTATATATCTGTCACAAAACACAACAGACAAATACACTTTTGTAGATCATAGTGACTTCTCTCAACAGGCCTAGATATTGTCAACAAATTGTCAGTCTTTCCTTGACTTTGGTCTTCTTGATAAAGTTGCCTAAAAATAGAAAAATAAAATTGTTAGTCTCTAACCTTGTCTTGCTTTTTACAGATAGACCTGTGCCCTTTTGCTCAAATGTTGAAATTATTGTTTCCAAGATAATATATTAACAAACATGTGCTCTAAGGCATTCTTTCTATAATATACAACACTATGGTTAACTTATTTTACTAGATTAAGGAATATTAGCTTTTTCAAACCTTGTAGCATTACATATTTTTAATATACTGCTTACTATTACTCTCAAGCTTATGATATACTATTCAAAATTCTCAAAGTTATAGAAACTTAAGAGGTAATGAAGCATTTGCTTTATTTTTATTTAATGAAAATTCATGCAATCTTTTTTTTCCTCTTTAAGAAGTAGTAGGTCTTAATATAACCTGTACGATATTTAAAGTATTTAAGAACTATATACATTAATTACTATTTAAAGTGTAACCTTTTCTAATGAATCAAATCCAAGAAGAACTAAATAAATGAAGATGGGTTTCATGTTCATGGGTAGGAAGATTCAATATTGTCAAAATGTCAGTTCTTCCCAATGTAATCTATAGAGTAAATGCAATCCCAATTAAAACCCCAGTAAATTATTTTGTGGCTGTTATCAAACTGATTCTAAAGTGTATATGGAGAGGCAAAAGACCTAAGATAACCAACACAGTGTTAAAGCAGCACAACAAAGATTGAGGGAGCACCTGGTGGCTGACCAAAGTCAGTTGAGCGTCTGGCTTTGGCTCACATCCTCATCTTGCGGTTTGTGAGTTCAACCCCCACATCCAGGCTCTCTGCTGTCAACCTGTCAGTGCAGAGCCAGCTTCAGATCCTCTGTGCCTCTCTCTCTGTCCCTCCCTGACTTGTGCTCTACCAAAAATACATAAATATCAAAAAATTTAAAAAAAAGTTGGAGGACTGACACTACTCAACATCAAGTCTTTACCGTGAAGCTACAGTAATCAAGACAGTATGATATTCATGAAAAAATGGACGAGTAGATCATGCAATAGAATAGAGTCCAGAATTAGACCCTCATAAATAGTCAACATCTGATTTTAAAGTGTGCCAAAGACCTAAACAGACACCTTGCCAAAGAAGATACAAGGATACCAAATAAGCCTATGAAAAATATGTTTCACATCATATGTCATTGCAATATTTTGTGCATAACTGAGACTTACAAATAGTTTCTCTACAGATGTGTTTTAACATTGTCTTGTCATTTGAATCTTTTTAATTTGATCTCATTTTTTTTTTCTGGTGTGGTGTTCTTTATCCGATATATCCTATTTTTGAGTTTTTGATTTTTGTTTTTTCCTGGTTGGTTTTATTACATTTAATTTTTCTAGTAGGTAGTAAGTTTTAGACACATATATCATGGTGTTTCAAATTGATAGAATTGTGAAGAGAAATTTGTGTGCAAACTGATTACCTTTGAATAAGTACTGTATCTGGCCTACTATTACATAGATAGATACATATAGATGTAGATATAGTTATAGATATAGATATAGCTATGGATGTATATATATATACAGATGATATGGATATAGATATAGATGATATAGACATAGACATAGATATATATGATATATAGATATAGTTATAGATAATATAGATATAGATAATATATAGATATATACATAATATAGATAGAGATAGAGATAGAGATATTTTTTCCCTAAATGTTCATAGGAACTCATTTATGAAGAATGCAGGACTCCAAAATTGTACTAATCACCATAGATAATAGAAGATAAATCCACAGGCAGATAGGCGAATTTATGGGAAAACTCCTGTTTTTTAGTGCTCTATAGAATGAAATGTAAAATAGATTACTGCTCAAATATTAGGCCAAATTGTGAAAAATCACCTATTGTTATTGTTCGTAAACCCTCCCGGATTCACTTACTACTCATTGTCTTTATATTTATTAAAACTGGATGTAAGTAAAATGAGCATTTGACACTACTGCTCAATTTATTGTCTTTTTCATGAAAATCTCCCTCTTCCTCTCTCTCTTTTTAAAGATAATACAGGAGTGTCTGGGTGGCTCAGTCAGTTAAGTGTCTGACTTCAACTCAGATCATGATCTTAAGGTTTGTGGGTTTGAGCCCTGCTTTGTGCTGACAGCTCTGAGCCTGGAGCTTGCTTCGCATTCTGTCTCCCTTTCTCTCTGCCTCTCCCCTGCTTGCACTCTCTCTCCCTCTCTCTCTCTTAAAAATAAACATTTAAAAAATAGATAATTCATATTAAACGCAATCCCATGTGCATTTATCTAATTACTGATAATTTCAACTTCATCTGTGTTTTGTTTGGTATTCATTTGTCATGTCTGTATTTTTAAGTTTTAATTTTAATTCTGTCTAGCTGACATTAGGTGTTATAATCGTTTCAGGTGTGCAGTAGAGTAATTCAACACTTGCAAACAACACTCGGTGCTCATCACAATGAGTGCACTCCTTAATCCCCACTTCCTCTTTAATTCATTCTCCCAGTCCCTTCCCTCTGGTATCCATCAGTGTGTTCTCTGTAGTTCAGAGTCTGTTTCTTGGTTTGCCTCTCTTTCTCTTTTGTCCCCTTTGCTCATATGTTTTATTTCTTAAAGCCACATATGAGTGAAATCATATGGTATTTGTCTTTCTCTGATTGGCCTATTTCCCTTAGTATAATACTCTTTTGCTCCATCCATGTCATTGCAAATGACAAGATTTCATTATTTTTTTATGGCTGAATAATATTTCATTGTATATATATACCACCTCTTTATCCATTCATCGGTCAATGAACACTTGGGCTGCTTCCATAATTTGGCTATTATAGATAATGTTGCTATGAACATTCCGGTGCATGTATCTCTTTGAGTTAGTGTTTTTGTATTCTTGGAGTAAATACCCAGTAGTGCTAATACTATATCATAGAGTACTTGCATTTTTAACATTTTTGGGGAAATTCCACACTGTTCGCAGTGGCTGCACCAGTTTGCATTCCCACTAAGAGTGCAAGAGGGTTTCCCTTTCCCCACATCCACACCAACAGCTGCTGCTTCTTGTGTTGTTTTTAGCCATTCTGACAGGTATGAGGTGATATCTCATTGTAGCTTTGATTTGTATTTCCCTGATGATCAATGATGTTGAACATTCTTTCCTGTGTGTGTTGGCCATCTGTATGTCTTTGGAAAAATATCTATTCATGTCTTCTATCCATTTTTTCATTGGATTATTTGTATTTTGGGTGTTGGGTTATAAGTTCTTTATATATTTTGGATACTAATCCTTCATCAGATAGGTCATTTGCAAACATCTTCTGTTCTTAAGTTGCTTTTTAGTTTTGTTGATTGCTTCCTGTGCTGTGCAGAAGCTTTTTATTTTGATGAAGTCCCAATAGTTTATTTTTGGTTTTGTTTCCCTTGCCTCTGGAGACATATCTAGAAAGATGTTCCTATATCAACACAGGCTACTGCCTGTGTTGTCCTCTGGGATCTTTATAGTTTCAGGTATCACATTAGGTCTTTAATCCATTTTTGATTTATTTTTGTGTTTAGTGTAAGAAAGTGGTCCTATTCTTTTATTTTGCATGTTTCTATCATGTTTTCTAAATAGCATTTGTTGCAGATTTTTTCCCATTGGATATTCTCTCCTGATTTGTCAAAGATGAATTGACCATATAGGTGTGTCTTCGTTTTTAGGTTTTCTATTCTGTTCTATTGATTTATGTGTCTGTTTTTGTGCCAATACCATCCTGTCTTGATCACTACAGTTTTATAATATTACATGAAGTCGGAATTGTGATGCCTTCAGCTTTACTTCTTTTTTAAAGATTGCTTTGGCTATTCGGGGACTTTTGTGGTTCCATACAAATTTTAAGATTGTTTGTTCTAGCTCCTTGAAAAATGTTGGTGGCATTTTGTTAGGGACTGAATTAAATGTGTAGATTACTTTGGGGAGTATAGACATTTTAACCATATTTTTTCCCAATCCATGAACATGGAATATTTTTCCATTTCTTTGTGTCATCTTTAATTTCTTTCACCAGTGTTTTATAGTTTTCAGAGTACAGGTCTTTCACCTCTGTAGTTAGGTTTATTCCTATGTCTCTTATTCTTTTTGGTGCAATTGTATAAATGGAATTGGTGACTTAATTTCTCTTTCTGCTGCTTCATTATTAGTTTATAGAAATGCAACAGATTTCTGTATGTTGATTTTGTATCCTGTGACTTTACTGAATCTGTTTATCAGTTCTTGAAGTTTTTTGGTGGTGTCTTTTGAATTTTCTACATACAGTATCATGCCATCTGCAACTGGTCAAAGTTTTAAATCTTCCTTGCCAATTTGGATGCCTTTTATTTATTTGTGTTGTCAGATTGTTGTGACTAGGACTTCCAGCACTTTAATCACAAATCAATGTTGTACTTTGTCAAATGTTTTTTTTTTCTGTATCTATTGAAAGGATTGTATGATTTTTATCCCTTCTTTTATTAATAGCATGTATCACATTGCTTGATTTGTGAATATTGAACCACTCTTACAACCCAAGAACAAATCCCACTTGGTCATGATGAATGACTTCTTTAATGTATTGTTGGGATCGGTTTGCTAGCATTTTATTGAGGATATTTTGCATCCGTGTTCATCAGGGATATTGGCCAGTAGTTCTTTCTCTCTCTCTATTTTAATTTAATTTAATTTAATTTAATTTAATTTAATTTAATTTTATACTATTCTTATGTATGTATGTATGTATGTATGTATTTATTTATTTATTAAGTGATTTCTTTATCTGATTTTAGTATCAGGGTAATGCTAGCCTCATGGAACGACGTTGGAGATTTTCCTTTTCTATTTTTTCGGAATAGCTTGAGAATAGGTATTAACTCTTTTTTAAATATTTGGTAGAATTTGTCTTTGAAGCCATCTGGCCATCGACTTTTGTTTGTTGGCCATTTTTGATTACTGATTCTATTTCTTTGCTGGTTATCAGTCTATTCAAGTTTTCTATTTCTTCCTGTTTTAGTTTTGGTAGTTTATATTTTTCCAGGACTTTCCATTTCTTTCAAATTGTCCTGTTTGTTGGCACATAGTTTTTCATAATTTACTCTTCTAATTGTGGTGTTAATTGTTATTTCTCTTCTCTCATTTGTGATTTTATTTATTTAGGTCTTTTCTGTTTTCTTTTTGATATGTATAGCTAGAGGTTTATCAATTTTATTTATTTTTTCAAAGTGCCAGCTCTGGTTTCATTGATCTGTTCTATTGTTTTATGGTTTGTTTGTTTGCTTGATTTTCAGTTTCTATATAATTTATTCCAACTTATTCCAACTGTAATCTTTATTATTTCCTTTCTTCTGCTAGCGTTAGGCCTCTTTTGTTGTTATTTTTCTAGATCTTTTAGGTTTAAGGTTAGGTTGTTTATTTGAGATTTTTCTGGCTTCTTGAGGTAGACCTGTATTGCTACATAGTTCCCTCTCAGGGCCATTTTTCCTGCATCCCAAAGGTATTGGACCATTGTGTTTTCCTTTTCATTTGTTTCCATGTGTGTTTTTATTTCTTCTTTTATTTCATGGTTGACTGATTTATTATTTATTAGCATGTTGTTTAACCTCCATGTATCTGTGGTCTTTCCATGTTTTTTTTTTCTTGTGGTTAAATTCTAGTTTCATAGTCTTATAAGAGTGTTCATGAACAGAAAAGGTGCATGGTATGATTTCAGTGTTTATGTATTTGTTGAGACCTATTTTGTGACCTAATATGTGATCTATTCTGGAGAATGCCCCATGTATACTTGAAAAGAGTGTGTATTCTGCTGTTTTAGGATGGAATCTCGGAATATATCTTCTCAGTTACTCAGGTCCAGTGTGTCATTCAAAGTTATTGTTTCCTTGTTGATTTTCTGTTTAGATGATCTGACCTTTCATGTAAGTGGGATGTTAATGTCCCTTACTATTATCATGTTATTATCAATTAGTTCCTTTATGTTTGTTATTAATTGTGTTATATTTTTTGGTGCTCCGATGTTGGGTGGTGCATAAATCTTTACAATTTTTATATCTTCTTGTTGGACTGTCCATTTTATTATGATATAGTACCCTTATTTTTCTCTTTTATAGTCTGTTTTATTTTTAATTTTTTTTTTTAATTATGAGAGGGAAAGAGAGAATACAAGCAGGGGAGGGGCAGAGAGAAGCAGAAGAAAAACCCAAGCAGCTCCAAGCTGTCAGCACAGAACTGGGTGCAGGGCTCAATTTAATGTAATCTGAGATCATGACCTGAGCAGAGATCAGGGGTCAGATGCTTAACTCACTGATCCTCCAAAGTGTCCCTTATGGTTTTTGTTCTAAAGTCCAGTTTATCTGATATAACTATTGCTACTCTGGTTTATTTTGACACCCATATGTGTGATAAATGTTTCCCCACTGCCTCACTTTCAAATTACAGGTGTCTTTAAGTCTAAAATTAGTCTCTTGTAGGCATGAGATGGATAGGTCTTTGTTTTTTCTTTTCTTTTTTTTTTTTATCTACCCTGTCACACTATGTCTTTTGATTGAAGTATTTATTAGCCTATTTAAATTCAAAGTAATTATTCATAGGTATGTATGTATTGTCAATTTATTGTCAGGTTTTTTTGTAGTTTCTGGGGAATTTTTCTGATCCTTTTTTTTTTTTTTCCCCATCACTTTTGGTGTCTCATTTGCACTCATCAAGTCCTCCTTCATATTTCTTGCAGGGTTCGGTTAGTGGTCACAAACACCTTTTAGTTTTTGTTTGTCTGGGAAACTATTTATCTCTCCCTCTGTTCTGAATGATATCCTTGATGGATAGATTATTGTTGGCTGCAGATTTTTCCCATTCAGCACTTTGAATATATCATTCAAATATATTCTGATCTTCCAAGTTTCTGTTGAGAGATCTCCAACTAGCCTTGTGGGTTTTTCCCTTATAAGTTAAGGACTTCTTTTGTCTTGCTACTTTTAAGATTTTTTTTTTTTATTTTGCTTTGTCACTATATTTTACAAATGTAAATACAATATGCCTTGGTGTTGGCCTGCTTTTGTTGATGTGATGGGAGTTCTCTGTGCCTCCTGGGTCCGGATGTCTGTTTCCTTCCCCAGATTAGGGAAATTTTCAGCTATGATTTCCTCAAATAAATTTCAGCCCCTCTTTTCTGTCTCTTCTTCTTCTGTGACTCCTACAACACAAATGTTTTCTTTGTGCATTCCCCTGTGTGCTCTTCTCTCTCACACTTCTCTGCAACTATGACTCCCTCCCCTCCACAGCACCTGTGATCCATTTCTCCACCAAACATCTTCACACTTCCTACCTTTTTTGATGTGTTCTCTTCTCTCCCTTAAGTTGTGGAGGTTATTCTGTCAGTCTTTAAGTCGATTTGTGAGGTATTTAGGATGATTTAATAGTTATCTAATTATGTTGGAGGGATAAGACAATGTCCTCCTACTCTGCCACCATCTTCATGGCTTTACTTTCAACTTCATTGGTGTTGATACTTGTTTCTTAGTTCTAGATAACACAGTTGTCCGTTCTTCAAGACAGTTGTTTTCCGGAATAACTGGAGATTCTCTCAGTGGCTTCTATTGTTTACTTTTCCAACATTTTTCAATAGTTCATACGTCCCAAGAGGTCAAGAATCATATCTTTCGTTCATATTATCATATATTCAATACCATATTGTTCTTTTCTTGTATTTTCCACAGCATCTGTTAAGTAAGGCAGAGAATTCAACAAGCTGTTGACCAAGAAGAAATTACTTTTTTTGATGTCTTCACTTCTTGGCTTTCTGCTAGCCCTCCTTATTAGTAGAGTCTTTATTTCTTACCTATTACCTTTACGTAAAAGCTATTCTTGCACTGCTGCCTGTTTTTTTCTTTGTTTTTCAATTTAATATAAAATAATATTTTATTTGACTTTGGTTCACAAAGTGTATCTGTGTGATAATATCATGTCTGTATATTTGTCACTTGTAAAGGTATGGAATTAGATTTTCTGATATACCATACATCAGTTTATTATTTTTCCTGTAGCTCAATCCATATTTTCTTTGTTTGTTAAATAACTACTGTATTTGTTTTATGGGCACAATATATGATCATTACAAAAATAATGAAGATGTTGAAACAAAGTAGAAATAGTAGAACAACAAATAACACCGAGAAAAATCAATATTTTTATTTGCTTTCTATTATTCTAGCCATAGTTAGCAAAACATGTACAGAAGGAAGGTCGGGTATAATGTGAGTGGATAAATGAATAGATAAACTGTTTCCCAAATATTTAAGTTAACTGATCCTACTCATGTTTTTAATCATAAGAGAATATAAATAAGTGGTCAAATAAATGTTTTTTTCTTGTGTTAGATAAGGCCAAGGTTCACTTTGTTTTTTAAGTTTGTAAATCCAGTTAGTTGTGTCAATACTTGCATTAACACTTCAGTATTTCAACTGCTATCCTTTCCACTTTCCAATAACTCTTACTATTGAGTGGTGTGAATTGAGCTATTTTCCTTCCTTTTTTTTTTTTTTTTTTTTTTTTTGGAAGATTGTTTTAGGTGTTATTGGACCTTTGTATTTCTATATGAATTTTAGAATCATCAAATTCTGCCAAGATTTGCTGGGATTTTGAATTAAATTTCACTCAACTTATATATAAACCTAGAGAGAAATTCATTATGGTTTGCCAATCCATAAACATGGTGTATCTTTATTTTTTTAGGCATTAATGTTTTACAAAATTGTTTTAGTTTGAGTATAGGCATTTTTCTAAGTATTTGATTTTTGATGTTATCATAAAGAATATATCTAAAATTTTTATTTTGTTTGTTGCAGGAAAATGTAAAAACATTTAATATTTAATGGATACTGTATCAAGAAAACTTGCAAAATTTGATTTGTAATAGCTTTTTATATTTTATGTATACAATCATAAATTCTGCCATTAAGGAGAAGTTTTATTTCTCCATTCACAATGCATTTATTTCCTTATTGTACTGGCTAAAATTCCATCAAAATATATCCTTAAATCCAATTTATTTTTTAGAGTTTTTATGAATTTTTGCCATTTAATAGGTATGCAGTGGTATTTCATTGTTTTAATTTGAAATTCCTTAGTGACACATGGTTTTGACTATCTTTGTTTACTATTTATATTTCTTCTTTGGTGACTTATCTGATTTGCCTAGGTCTTTTACCAATTTTTAAATCAAGTTTGTTCTCTTAGTTGTATTTTCAGTGTTGTTTGCATATTTTTAGTAATAGTTCTTTTTCAGATATGTCTTTTTCATATATTTTCTCCTAGTGTGTTCCTTGCCTTCTCATTCTCTTGAAAGTATCTTCTATAGGACAAAAGTTGATCATTTTAATAAAGTCATGCTTAGCAATTATTTATTTCATGGATTGTGCCTTTGATGTAGAATTCAATGCCAAACCTCAGGTCATTCGGATTTTCTTCTTGTTATTTCTTGGAGATTTATAGTTTTGCATTTTTCATTTAGATCTGTGATTGTTTTAAATTAACTTTTACAGTCGTGTAAGGTCTAGGTCTCTCTCTCTCCCTCCCTCTCTCTCTCTCTCCCCATGTATGTGTGTGTGTGTGTGTGTGTGTGTGTGTGTATACATACACACACACACACACACACACATATTTGCAGGTGGATGTCCAGTTTTTCTAGCACCATTTATTAAAGAGAGTATATTTTCTCCATTGTATATTTTTTAAAATTTTTTAATGCTAATTTTTTTAGGGAGAGATACACAGAATGTGAGTTGGGGAGAGGTAGAGAGAAAAGGAGACACAGAATCTGAAGCAGGCTCCAGGCTTTAGCTTTCTTCACAGAGCTTGACATAGGGCTTGAACCCATGAACCATGAGGTCATGACTTGAGCTGAAGTTGGACGCCTAACCGACTGAACCACCCAGGTGCTCCTCTCCATCGTATTGATGTTACTCCTTTGTCTAAGATAAGTTGACTATATTTATGGGAGTCTGTTTTTAAACTCTCTGTTTCATTCTATTGATCTATCAGTCTTTTCTTTCACCAATTTTACCTTGGCTTGATTAATGTGGCTTTATAATAAATCTTGAAGTTGAGTAGTGTTGGTTCTCTGTCTTTGTTCTTCTTATTTGATTTTGTGTTGGCTACTCTGAGTCTATCCTTCTCCATATAAACTTTAGAATAATGTTGACAATATTCACAAAATAATTTTCCAGGATTTTGATTGAGATTGCATTCAATCCACAGACCAATTTGAGAAGAGCTAACACGTTTATAATATTGAGTGTTCCTATCCATGAATCTAGAATATCTGTCCATTTATGTATTTCTTCTTCACATTTATCAGAGTTTTACAGTTACTCTTCCCATAGATCTCATATACATTTAATTAGATTCATAACTAATTATTTTATAATGGGGTGCTAATATGTATGGCATTGTATTTTTATTTTAAAATTCTACTTTGCAATTGTTGGTATATATTAAAGCGATCTGTATATTAGCCTTGTATCCTACAACTTTGTGGTAATCACTTATTAGTTCTAAGAGGATTTTTTTTTCATTCCTTTGGATTTCTTACATAGACTATCATTTATCTATGAACACAGACCATTTTATTTCATCTTCCTCAATCAGTATACAACTTATTTGTATTTTCTTGTCTTATTGCATCAGGTAGGGTTTTCAATCTAATTTTAAAAACAGTGGTGGAAGGGGACAATTTTGCTTTTTCCTGATTTTGGCAGTAAAGATTCTAGTATCTAATAATTTAAGTTTTAGCAGTTGGGTTTTTGTCTAATTTTTTTTTTTTTTTAATTCCTCTCTACACCCAATGTGGGGCTCAAACTTTACTGAGAATAAGAGTCACAAGGTCTACCAACTGAACCAGCTAGGTGCCCTTGCAGAATTTTTTTTTAATCCAGTTGAAGAAGTTCCCCTGTATTTCTAGTTTAATTAGAGAATAAGATTTGTTTTGCAAAGTAGTAACAATGTTAGCCTTGTGTTCTTATTGTTATTTATCTTATTGTTAGAGAAAAATTCTTAATTTTTACTATTGAAAATTATATGAGCTATAAGATTGTAATAGATGCCTTTTATCAGAATCAGGTGGTTCCCTTCTATGGCTGGTCAGCTAAGCAATTTTTATTATTATTACTCAATGATTTTTAATTTTGAAAACAGTATGTTTCTTTATCTGTTGGGATTTTCATAAGATTTCTTCTCTTTTTTTTAGTACAGTAAGTTATATTTATTGATTTTAGAACATTAAGCAAACTTTGCATTTCTGAAATAAACCTGCTGGTCCTGATATATATGTATTTATGTACTGCTGGATTTGTCTTGGGACTATTTTAATGGAGTATTTTCCTATCTGTGTTCATAGATTTTGCATCTCTGTTCATTTGCTATAATATCCTCATGGAATTTTGGCATCAAATACATGTTTGTTTCATTAAAAGTATTGGAAAATTTTCCTTTTCCATTCTTTTTTAATTTTTTTTAATGTCTATTTATTTTTGAGACAGAGAAAAACAGAGCATGAGTGGGGGAAGGGTAGAGAGAGAGGGAGACACTGAATCTGAAGCAGGCTCCAGGCTCTGAGCCATCAGCACAGAACCTGATGTGGGGCTCGAACCCACAAGCTGTGAGATCATGACCTAAGCTGCAGTTGGACGCTCAACCAACTGAGCCACCCAGGTGCCCCATCTTTTTCCATTCTTGAGGAGAGTTTATGCAAACTTGATGTTATTTCCTCCATAAAATTTTTGGAGAATTCATTAATTAATCTCCTTTGCTTTAAGAAGAGAGTAAAGTTTAAATTTTATTTATTTTTTCTCTCATCTGTGTTAAGTTGCATTTTGAACAAATTGCTTAAATTTATTCATAATATACTCTTAATATCTCTTGATGTATTGAATATCCAATTATGTTCTTTTTAATTCCTGGCACGTTTTTCACTAGTTACCCCCTACTCTTTCTTTTTTTAATTTTTTTGTTTTGTTTTGTTTTAATTTCTGAGAGAGAGAGAGAGGGAGAGAGAAAGAGAGGAGAGTTTACGCAGGGGAGGGACAGAGATAGAGGGAGACACAGAATCTGAAGCAGGCTCCAGGCTCTGAGATGTCAGCACAGTGCCCAATGTGGGGCTTGAACTCACGAACCCCGAGATCATGACCTGAGCCCAAGTTGGACTCCTAGCAGACTGAGCCACCCAGGAGTCCTCCTCCTCTCTTTTTGATTCATCTCTTGGGTGGTTAGAGTTTGTAAAAAATTTAAAATATCATAAGTATATTCCATGGTATATTTACTGATACCTTAAATGTCTGATCTTGCTTGTATTAAACAAAGAAACACACACACACAGAACACTTATGGGGCACTTGGGTGGCTCAGTCAGTTGAGCGTCCAACCTTGGCTCAGGTCATCCTGTCACAGTTCACGGGTTCACGGGTTCAGTCTTTGCATTGGGCTTTGTACTGACAGCACGGATCCTGCTTTGCATTTTGTGTCCCCTGCTCTCTCCGCCCCTTCCCTGCTTATGCCCTCTCTCCAAAATAAATAAACATTAAAAAATTAAAAAAAAAAAAAACTTGTGGTACACCTAGATTCTTAGAACTTCATATAATAATTTTATCATTTTATTTATAATTTATTTTCTATAAATTTTATTTATACAAAAATAAATTTTATTGCCATTCAGTTTTGTATTAATCATTGAGTCCCAGTTGTGCCTAATTTGAGACTAGTCTGATATTTTTCCCTTGTAAGAGAATGACAATTTCTTTCTCTATGCATAAATAATTAGTTATCTTCAAATTCCAGGACATAACCAAGATATGCATTGTTTGGCAAGTAAATTTCATTTTTGTTTCACGGAAAATGAATTTTAATTTTGTATCTAAATACTGTTTCACCTCTATTTTTAATATTGCCTATCCAGTATTATCCATTTCCCTTACACAATGTCATCACTGCCTTTCATAAATTCTATCATTTTTCCCTCATAGGTGTTAATCTCTTGTTTTTTTCTTCTACTGGAAAAGAATCAGATTGTATCTGAGAATTTATTAGAAATGTGTGCTGAACTCAAAGCTTTTGAAACTTTTCAGAAAGTATTTGGTCAGAATCTTCAAAAAGGTCTCACTAACAGAGGGATCTTACATTCGTTCTATCCAGAAAGCCAGCAAGATTATTCAAAACTGTCTCTATATGCTGTTGTAACAAAGGCAGCTGGCAAAGGAAATATTCTCAGCATAATGAAAACTCTGATGTTAGCTTAAGTCTCATATCTTTCCAGAATCTGGAAGCTGATCTGTTTTTTGAAGAAAATACTAGTGTGGTTTCCTACCTTTAGTTTATGTAAGAAAGATAATATTGTTATATTTTCTCTGACTTTGGGAAAAAATAATGTGCAGCAGCTACTAATAATTATTTTTCAACACTAAGCAAATGTACTTTCTTTGGGGAGAGAGGGGGAGTACACACAGACACAAGAGAGGGAGGTGCAGAAAGGGGGAGAGAGAGAGAATCTTAAGCAGACTCCAGACCCAGCTCAGAGCCCAAGGCGGGGGCTCGATCTTGGAAACCATGAGATCATCACCTGACTTGAAATCACGAGTCCAGCTACCTTTAACCAACTGAGGCACCCAGACTCCGCAAGCAAATGTATCTGAAGTTGTGCAATATCTCAGAGGTAATTTTATACTCTTTATTGTACTTTTTTCCAGAAAAATAGCAGTGTGGTTGAGACAACTAAGTATGAACATGGTATGTCATCTACTTCTGCAACCGTTTACCACATCAACTGTACAACTTATCCCTAAGTCATTTCGGGTGAATAACTGGGACTAAAAATGTTCATGAGAAACTCATTCCCATCATCACAATCTGAAGGTTAGTGTGGCAGTTAGATAAAGGGTATGTCTGCCCCCATAAATACCTAGCCTTTTAAAATTATTTTATTTAATATTTAACCGTCTTCTAATCATTTTCTTAAGAATAAACCAGGCAATAAGACTTGGGATACAGAAGCAGCCAAATTATGTTCCAAGATGAACATTAACAGCACATAATTTCACTACTGATATTCATCATCAAAAGAAATGCCCAGTTTTTGGGGCAGTCTGTTAAGCATCCAACTTCAGCTCAGGTCATGATCTTGCGGTCCATGAGTTCGAGCCCCACGTCGGGCTCTGTGCTGACAACTCAGAGCCTGCAGCCTGCTCCGGATTCTGTGTCTCCCTCTCTCTCTGCCCTTCCCCCGCTCATGTTCGTTCTCTCTCTCTCTCTCTCTCTCTCTCTCTCTCTCTCTCTGTCAAAAATAAATAAAAACATTAAAAAAAATTTTAAAGCAATACCCAGATTTTAATATGCTTCTACCTTGGAATTGGAGTGATAAATGAGGTGAGAAAAATCAAAACTATTTATAATTTTTATACTTTTTCCCCCAAAACAAAACAAAGCAAAACAAATCCTTTCCCTTTTACTGCCTGGTTCTGGGAAGAATTGAGATTATTTACATTTCCATCCAAGGATGTCATTCAAAGCATTGGATCACAGCTGCCATATGGGTCTCTCTCAGCTACTTCCCCAAATACAATCTCATCTGTTCCTTCCCATAAGGTGTCTCTAACCCACAACCATCTTCAGTTAATGAGCCAGTTCGTATTTATCCTCTGCTTATTATGTGAGTATCCAGAAATCTCCAACCATACTCTTGACTTAACTAATATGATTTTCTCTTGTAACCCTTTTACACGGATTATGTACTGTTGGACATCTGCCATTTATTTCTAATTGCTATTTTTACACCATGATTTTTCTTTCACTCCAAAAGTCTCATCCATTTGTAAGCAACTATACAACCTTTTTTATTTTGCTGCCAGTATCTCTGAACAGGAATCTGGAAAATCATTTGTCTTTTAAAAAATATATTTCCTCTTTAATATTCCTAGAAAACTGGTTGAGTTCTCTAACAGATATATAAATATGGAATAGCAGCATTGATAAATTGTTAAGTATGGCATTAAAATTGTGTCAGGAGTGTATCTAATGCAGAAATGTATTAGGCAAGGCCCAATTATTTGATACAATATACACTTTAGTGTATTTCTGGAACAAATATGAGCATCTTTCACTTAAAGAATATTTTCAGATTATAGTTTAATAAAGTTCACACATGAAGAGGCTAATGGGAAAAATACAATTACTTAGATATCAATGGGGACATTACAAAATCAACTGTCAGCACACAAAAAGTTCTAAGCTATTTGATTTGGTTTAAAAATATAAAGAGTGTGGGACACCTGGATGGCTCAGTTGGTTGACCTTTGGATTCTTGGTTTCGGCTCAGGTCATTATCTCACGGTTCCTGGGTTCAAAGCCCCACCACTGGTGAAGCCTACTTTGAATTCTCTCTCTCTTTCTGCCTCTCCCCCACTCTTTCTCTCTCAAAATAAAGAACTAAAAAAATGTAAAACATGCCACTCTTCTACATGCATTATTTAAATAAATGAATAATTTCCTAAAGAAATTGTTAATGATTTTAACATTCAAAAACTGAGATGATTATTTTTGTACACTATTGTATGGCATAAGGAAAAAAAAAGTCTTTTGACGTTTCTAGAAAAAGAATGTTGCAAAATATAAAGCAATAAGATCTTATTAGAAACCAAATGCCAACATCATTAATCACTGAAAATGAAATAATCATACTGACAATGACAGTATTCTTCGTAGCCAAAGATCTTTTGCTATTCTAAGCTAAAGCAATTAATAATTATTAATGAAACTAACATTAAGGGGAAATATCATCCATCTACATATGAAAAGTAGCATATTATACTAAAGAGTAAACTATGTAATTAGTCAATACCTGATGCTAGCAAGTGAATTGTTCTGATTTCTTATTTAATGAACTGATATTTCTACTTACATCCATTATTAGGACATTTAAATATAATATACTAGGCAGAAAACAATATTATCATTAATATTTCAACACATTTTGTGACTTTATTAGTGACAAATAAGAGAGTATTATTGGTTTCACTTGAAATTAAAGTGAAAAGTCAAGAGCTTTCATATTTATTAGCAATATGTATTTTGCAATTGGAATTGAACACAAGTAGTGACCACAGAAATGATGCAAATGGACCCAATGACTGACTTTCCTCTTTTTGTGATGCAGCCAATTAGGAGCTCTTGCTGCAGCCTGGTCCGTGCTGACATTTCATCCTGCAGTTCCTGCCCCCTCAACGAGAACCTCTAAGAATAATGATGCTAGCTGAACTCAGCCAGCAAGAAATAAACTTTGACTTTTGCCGTTGACACCTCAAGATCACATTTATATTTTCCCAGTGTGAGATGAGAGGTCATAGAAAATCACAGCCCACAAAACACGATGCTAGGAGAACAAACAGAGCATTGTTTTAACTATTATTCTGGTTTATTTACAACTCTGATCAAGACCTGAATGACCATCAAAATGTGAGGGGTGGGGAATAATGTGTTCTAGGCTATTAGCCTGATTATCCAGGGACAGTGTACTCCTCACAGAAAATACTCAGCATCTTGTATAACTCTTAGGGTCTTTCCCCAGCTCAGCGATGCATCTAAGATCTACTGCTCGTCACATAGATGCAAATGAGATATACATCTTAAATATTTTACAATTAATAATATGCCTTTTCTCAACTGAAAATGCACCCCCTGCTTTAACTTCTCCTAGTACTTCTCATTATCTGTGTCTTGGTGTTTTAAAACCAAAAATGGTAAATATATCAACCTTTGGGAAAATATGCTGTCTTGTGCGGGAACCTTGGCTCAAGCATAGCCTGAGTATCACATAAGGAAGACAAAAAAAAAAAAAAAAAAAAGGATTATACAGAAAACCCAAAGCAACTTTGTACTGTGTACAGACTTCAGTCATCTGACTGATGACTATCTCTTAAATCTCAGTCACTCTGGCCTCCCCTCCCTTATCCTCTAGGTCGTCAGATCTCTGTATCTATTGTAGTTGTCCACTGAGCCCCATGAAACTGGGTTTTCCCAATGGCAGCACTCTGCAAGTTGCCATGCACCCTTCATCCTGGTTGGGTCTTTCGGTACTACTGGAATCAGCCTAGACAGGCTTCAGTTTCACCGTGAATCTTCTCCTGTCCCCTTGTCCACTGCAGCTAGTTTACAGCCCCCCATCTGGAGTCACAGTCATTTAGGAAGCCCAGGAAAACGAATCTAGCTCTGGGTTCTAGTTGGGGCAAACACAGAACCGTGCAGTCCCTTTTTTCCAGAAGGCAAGAATTTCTTGAGCATGTACTAAGCCTAGGTGTTTGTCCACAACCAAGTGAGCAGAATGTCAGGGTGTAGGCATCACGATTTTCTGTTGGAGTAGACTAGGATCCGGCAGGGATCCTCAATTAGGATAAGAAGAATGACAGTGGTATTGACTTGCACCATTTACAGGGAATGGATTACAAAATCTCAGCAATCCCAGTTATCCCTTCCTAATAGAGGCTATACTGAGCGTGAAGGCTATAGGGTGTGTATGTGACGGAGGAGAGCACAAACTGCTCTCATTCAAAGCCTGCACATGATATATGTGTCTTCTCATAGATCTCCAAAATGAGACATGTGGGGGACTGATTTCACTCATGTAGAATTTAAGATACAAAACAGATGAACATAGGGAAGGGAAGCAAAATAGTATAAAAACAGAGAGAGCGAGAGAGAGAGACAAACCATAAGAGACTCTTCAATACAGAGAACAATCTGAGGGTTGCTGATGGAGTGTTGGGGGTGGGGGAGGAGGGCTGAAGGGGTGAGGGACATTAAGGAGGACACTGGTTGGGATGAACACTAGGTGTTATATGCAAGTGCTGAATCACTAGATTCTATTCCTGAAAAAAAAAAGATGTGTTAAAAAAATAAAATAAACATTAAAAAGAAAGAAATGCTGGTGTTATATCGAATTCAAATCCATTGAACAAGTTCTGCCCATGATTGATTTTCCCTAAGGAATGACAGACTTCAAAGGATGCTTACTTACTTTTGTTTGGTTCATTCGTTATTGTTTTCCATCGCCTTAAGGAGCAGACTTTTTTGTTTGTTTTACTTGTTCTTCTAAAGTTCATGCTAGGGTTGAAGAACAGATGGAAGTGTGGATTTATTTTTCCCATATTGTTTTGGCATCTACCAATGGTAGCAGAAGAGTATTAGAAGTGAATGACTTTTGTTTATTTTTCCTTCTTATTCTCTAGTCCCAGTGAACTGAAGACAATGCTCTCATTAAAACAGACGATAATTTGATATGTTCTCTTCAATAATCTGTCAGTGCCCACCACCTGAGGGAAATCATAACCTAAGCCTGTATTTTATTCAGAACAATGTCTTGTCCTTGATGTCCAGATGAACTGTAAGCTGGGCACATACTTTCACCAGGAGATTTTATTTTCTCTCTTTCTTTCTTCCATCCTTGGCTTTTTAAATCAAATTTATTTTGGAGGACACACACTAGCCCCTAGGTGTGACTTTAACAAAGAAGGAAGTTTTTTAAAGTATCAGGAACATTTGTAGTTACTCAAGGATAGCTTAGTGATCTGGAAGCCAGAGTGTGACTGGGAAGTAGTTTGACTGTTCTTTGGCCACTGTTTTTGTGACCCTTTCCCTTGCTCCTCTCCATATACAGACACACTCATCAACACGCATGGTCCTTCCAAATCACAGGAGGTTCAGCCCACAAATGGAAATTTACTTATTCATTCTTTATTGCCAAGGACCTGCCTTCTGAGTCTCAATGGCAAATATAGACAAAAAAATTTAGGTTTACAAATGATGCTTCCTAACTCAAGTGTCCAATTCTGATCTAATGACCTTAATCATCAGGAGCTGGGGATGCTGAATAGCTGTGGCTGCAGGATCCTTTGACTGAATTGTGTCTCCACAAAATTCATATGTTGAAGCCCCAACCCCCTATATTTGGAGACTGAACCTTTACAGAGGTGATTAAGGTTAAATGAGATCTTAAGTGTGGGCCCTAATCCAATAGGGCCATGTCCTTATAAGAAGAGGAAGAGAGGTACCTGAGTGGCTCAGTCGCCTGACTCTTTATTTTGACTCAGGTCATGATCTCACGGTTCTTGAGTTCGAGCCCCACATTGGGTTCTTTGCTGACAGCATGGAAACTGCTTGGGAGTCTCTCTCTCCCTCTCTCCCCCACCCCCCATCCTTCTCTCTCTCTCTCTCTCTCTCTGTCTCTATCTCTCTCTCTCAAAATAAATAAATAAATAAATAAATAAATAAATGAGGAAGAGGAACCAAGGATGCACACACACACACACGCAGGAAAATCCACGTGAGGACAGTGAGAAGGCAGCTGTCCACATGACAAGGAGAGGCCTCAGGAGAAGCCAATTCAACCAGCACCTTAATCTTGGCTTTCCCACCTCCAGAGCTTTAAGAAAATTAATTTCTGCTATGTAAACCACCAAGTCTGTGATATTTGTTGTGGTGTCCCAGCAGATAGATATATATATATATATATATATATATATATATATATATATATATATATAATAAGAATATATATTACATAATTATATAATGTAATTATATGTTGTCTATAATACTATATGTTGTGTATAGTGTATGTAATACACAATTATATATTATATATATATATATATACTTTTTCCTGATAAAAAGCACCCTCACAGGGGTAGTATGCCTGAACCACCAAAAGTGTTATATGTACTTAACAAAAAAGAACATACTGATCTAAGTTTCTTTTGCTAGAGGATGCCATTTTGTTTTCATCTGTTGCTTCTTTTTGCCCTCTTCCTTTCCTCTTCCTTACTCCTTCTTTTCACAGAAATTGTTGTATATGGGCTTCTTTTAGTCCTGGAATCTGTGCAGATGCTCTCTTTTGAACTCTGGCCCCACATTTTCTATAATACTTTTAACATCTGTACCAGGTTATACCACCAACATTCCAACACATTTTATCTAAGACTAAAATAATTTACATTTTGGCAAACTTTCTCCCTCCTTAAACTCTGCCCCCAATGCTGCAAAACATGGAAATATGTGTCGAGCCACTTCTGAGTCCTTGTCCTCTCCTTGGCCCCTGCCATCTCTCCCCTGCCACCTTGTCCTAAATAATGAAACACCAGAGGGTCTGGCTTATTTATTCTTCAAGATTAGCCTTCCCTTTCAAGTTCTTACATGCACACTTACCCCTCCTGTACAAATAACATGACTAATGAAGAGCTAAGTATTATTGTTAAATAACACCTCAACAATACATGAATGAACAGTTTAGAAGTATTTGCAGAGACTGACAGAATTGGCTTTGCAGGACCAATTACCACTTAATATATTTATTACACCAATGTTGGAGTTCCTATGTAACCAGTGACAAGCCATTCCTAGCTCATTTCTACTGAGCAGCTAGCTAAGGTAAGAATTTATGGCCATTAAGGGGAAACAAAGAAAAACAAACACACGATTTTTAAAAATCAGCAAGCATGTAACAACAGCATAAAAAAATGCTTTTGCATCTCTCACTTTTTATGTCTTGGATTCTCTTGTAAGATGGAATTGCACCACTGGTGACATATTAAACATTTCTGTTACATTCGCAGGGTAGAAAGGTGGCTGTCAAAGAACATATTCGGGGTAAATATTTGATGTAAGTCACAGACACCCTAGAATATCCTGAAACCTCTGACCATCCGTGTACAAACTTGGTGTTTCCATGCGGAGGATGTTTTGTTGTGGGAGGAAGTGAGATGAAGAGAGACAAAAGAAAGACATCAGCGAATCCAAGAACAATGGGCCATGGAAAAGCAGCAGATCTCACTACTCCAATGTAGATTGTATGTGCCCTGCCGTCTCTGAATATCAAGTAGACATGTAACCTGTATGGCCCAACAATATCCCCCAAAGGAATAAATGAATTTATGGAGAAATGTTTTCTATTGCTATCGTAACAAATTACTGTGATTTAATGCAAATTGTTGCCTTATGGTAGGTAGTTTTCCTGGAGACCAGACATCTGAAATGGGTTTCACTGGATTAAAATCAAGGTGTTTGCCGCACTGCATTCCTACAGGGGCTCTAGGAGAGAATCCGTTGCTTGTCTATTCCAGCTCCGAGGCTGGCTGCATTTTTGGCTGGCTGCCTGCTGCCATCGTTGAAGCCAACAAAGCTGCTGAATTTTTCTCAGGCTGCCATCTCTCTGTTTCTGACTCTTCTGCCTCGTTCTCCCGCATTTGAGGGGGCCTTGTGATTTTATTAGGCCTGCAGTGATGAGCCAGGATAAAATCGCCTGGTCTTGAGATCAGCTGATCTTAAACTACTAACCTTAATTCCTACATGGCATGTGACAGAACATGTTCACAGTCTCTGGAGATTAGCACACTGCCATCTTTGGAAAGCATTGTTCTACTTGTCACAATATACTTGACTGGTCTTGTTCTTATTTTGGGGAGGGGGGAGTTGTTCGGTTGGTTGATTTGGTTGTTTTTTTTGTTGATTGGTTTGGGGTTTTGGTTTTGTTTTTTATGGTTTTGTTTTTTATGTGTTTTTTTTGTTTTTGTTTTTTTGTTTTTGTTTTGTTTTTGGTTTTTTGGGGGGTTGTTTGTTTTTTTTGTTTTTGTTTTGTTTTTGGTTTTTTATGGTTTTGTTTTTTTTGGTTTTTTGTTTGTTTGTTTTTGTTTTTTGTTTGCTTGTTTTTGACTAAAAGATTTGGCCCTTTCTGCCCTTATTCTTGAAATCTGCTCTATTACCATTTTTAAAAAACATACCCACACGTTCTTTTCAAGCTCACCTGCAAATCTCAGAACACTGACACCTGATGTGGACTAGTACCCCACGTTTCCCCTTCATAAATCTCCTCAATGTATCATATGTTCTGGAAGTACACATAGCCAGACATTCTGAGTGGCTAGTCAGGAAAAAAACACTTCACAGGACACCAGCTTTCATCACAATCTCATTAAATATTTCAGAAAAAATCATGAGTGGAAAACAAGAAAGGTAAAGTTTAATTTGAAGAATTTATCTTTTTACATTCAACTTAGAAACTGTGGCTGATGTGTAATGAGCAGGAACTGACCCTAGGATATCTCAGAAAATTCTCTATTCACAAGAATCTTAGGATGAGGGCAACCCCACAATAGCTCTCAGAGGATGGCGGTAACTTCACTGCCTCTTCTGATGCAAGCCCTGGTGAAAATGTTTGTTACTCAGGTTGTTAAACATCTCTTATTGACTAGAAGCTCATGACCCCCTCCTTGGATTTTATTCACTTATGAGTGTAACCTGCCCATTCAAGAAACACTTTTTATAGATTTAGAGTAAAAGCCTCAACCCACCATTGTACCAAGTTGCACACTGTAAGGTCTACAGGGGCTAGAGAGCAAAGACAATTGCCCAAGTAGAGCTGATTTCATAATGCACCATTGCAGAATGTCCTTTTTGACACTCATGCTCCTGACATTTCAGTCCTCAGTCTGCTCAAGCCCAAATTCTTATCCCCACACTTCAATTATTTTCCAAAACCTTGCAGTATGAACCACATTAAATCCACTCTATGTTTCCAGTCTTGATTATAAAATGGATTAGGTAATTAACATTCTTAAATACTTCATTTGTTGCCTATAGCTATAGCTTTTGGGGTAAAATCCCAAGTCCACAGTTTAGCTCATAAAGCTTTTTATGAACTGGCACCTGCCCTCTTGGGTGGTTTCAATCCTACTCTATGCCTATCACAATACGTTCTTCCACTCTCCAGAGCTGTTTGTAAATTTTTGATCATATACTATTTAGATATCTGTGTCTTTGCTCATGGGTCCCTATCCAGTGTGTCTATGGCCATCCTCTTGCCTTGAGTAAGTTGAACTCCTACACAGGCTTCGAACCTCAGCTCTAACACTATCTACTATTGGAGTCTTGTGATTTAGAGACTACTTAAGTGCTTTTGTGTGCTTCCTTCACAAATGTTTTTCATAGGATTTACAATTATGTCATCTCACTATTGAACAACCTTGTAGACATTCTTGGAGGACAGTGGACATAACCTATCTAGCTTTATATTTCCAATGGATTGCACAGTGGTACTGTGGGCACAGAAACACCTGTGGATTGATATAAAAATACTGCATTTGGAGATAGACTTCCACATCTACTAATTAAAAAAAAATCTGTATTTCTTCCATTCTCCATACCTCAAATCTGTGAAAGTTGGTATGCCTGTAAGGTTATTGTGCAGTGAAAATAATAAAACCAATGAAATCATTTCTTAAACAACTAACTTGTAAGATTTCTTACCACTGTGCAATTATTTCATAATTTTTCCTAGTTACTATTAAAAAGAAATTGACAACTACATTGGAAGCTGTGTTATCAGGTTGTGGCAGAGTTGGTTCTTAAACCTGATTCAAGTTTCCACTCAAAGTATTTTTCAAACGGGTCAGATCTTTGCCAATTTGTCGGAGGAAGAAGAAATGAATAAAGCAAGGGTTTTCTCAAAACCTTAACAACCTTGCCATTCTATTTGCTATTAGCATTAAAATAAGTCAGAACACAAATAAGCTTTTTCCTTTACAATTTTTCTAACCACTTAGATTTAAAAGCCTTTCTGGCCTAATCTCTCCACACTCATTGAATATCATCCAAATTCTGACTGGAAGTTACATATTCATAACACTTGTAGGTCTTATCACTGATCGGTACAATGAAACTAAGCTTGAGTCCTTATAAAAAGTACAATATAACAGCGTTCCTGCAGTGCAGGATGATCGCCGATTTAAATTACAATAAGGTACAAAGAAAAGAAAGAAAATAAAAACATTCTGAGGCTTATTGACTTCAAAGGCTTAAGTCAAAGACTACTTCTTCATCAATCATAACATCAACCCAGCAGTATCAAAGGGCAAATTTCAGTACCAATAAATACCAGAGTTGAGTGCATTTCATACACCATCAAAAGAAAATGAGTCACAAAATGTTAGAACTGAAAAGAATACTTCAAGTTACTGAAACAATCGCCTTACTTTGTGGTACAAGAAACCTAACTCCTAAACTCTGCCCAGCAGTTGAATCCTCCAGTTGTGCCTGGTCAGTCTATGAAAACACATTCCCCTACACTTTCTATTTGTCATCTATCATCCCATAACACATCATCAGAGCTTAATGGCTGGGGGAAAAAAACAACACAATAATTTGTTACCTCGAGGAGTTTCTACAGAATAACTTACCTGGGTGGTTCTCATGAGGTTGCCGTCTAGATGTTGGCCAGGGCTGCATATGTCTGCCTCCTAGGAGCCCCATTCATGTGGTCGGAATGTTGGTATTGGCTTTGGAAGGAGGCATCCATTCTTTACCCCTGGACACCTTTATAGGGTTTATAATATGGCAGCTGGCTTCCCTGATAGTGAGGGACTCCAGAGAACGCAAGATACAAGCCACAGTTTCTAGGCCTAGCCATAGACATCATACACAATCGTAAAATCTTACTGATGACACAATCAGCCCTACTCTCTGTGAGAAGAGGCCACACAATGGCATGAATACAAATAAAGCAAGAATCATGGGGCTATTATGAACAACTGGCAACCATAGCTCTATTATTTTTTTTTTCCTCCTGGTGTTTCTTTTCCCACCTTGTCTTCCCCGATTTGTGCCAGTCTTCACTTCCATTGCAACCTCAAACAATGACAGGTTACCTGCTTCCGGTTTTAGTTACTATTCCAAAGCTTCTACCAATTACAGAGTTGGTCAATGGGTCAAAGTCCTCTGTGCTCTTCAGTTCTGCTTCCAACCAATTACTCCCCCGCGTTTTTCTAAAAATGACAACGCTATTTGGTTCTTGTCATCAACTGACGGGTCACCAACCAACAAGTCAGTCACTCCCCATCCTTTGCAATGCAATCTTCCACTCCACCTCAGGCCCTACTCTCATTTGTCTGTGAAAATGGCATCCCAAATCTCCTGGCTGCCCGGATCTTTAAACTTCTTGTTGCCCAAGAAGCCAGCCCATTCTGCTGAAGCAAAGCAGGCACATGACCACAATGTAGGGCTTCGAAATCAAGTTCCTTTCACTCAGACAATTGTTCTACCCATATTTGCTCACTTTAAATAAATAAGGAAATAGATAAATAATAAAAAACAAACAAGCAAACAAATACACAAATAAACATGTAAAATTTTCAGAAGGTTTTTTGGAATAATTTTAGATTTACCGAAAGATGATCAAGATATTACAGAAAGTTCCCATAGACGCTTTCAGTTTTACCTGATGTTACCATTTCAGGTGGTTGTGGCAATGGGTCAAAACTAATACACCCACACTGGCATATTCTTTTTAACTGAACTCCAGATTTTGTTCAGATTTCTCTAGCTTTTCCACGAACGTTCAAAAATCCAATTCAAGTCATCACACCTACTTAGTCTCCTCATGTCTGTGACAGTTTCTCAGTCTTTCCTTGTTTTTCAAGATTTCAGCAATTTAGAAGATCGGCCACATACTTTGTAGAAGGGTGAACGATTTGGGTCTCATGAACATTTTTCTCATGATTAGAAGACTATGAAATTCTGTAAAGAATTTACAGAAGTGAAGTGTTCTTACCATGCTGTGTCAGGAGGGATATGACATCTGCAAGGCCACAGTGGTGACCTTAATCCCAATCTCAGGTATGGTAGTACTTGCTAGGTTTTTGCACTTTAAAATTAGCTTTTTCTCTTTCCATACTGTATTCTCTGGAAGCAAGAAACAGCTCCTGTGGAGTTGAGCATTAAAGTTTTCCTCTGGGAGAGTAAAATATCTGTATATATTATCTAACTTTTTCTGTAAGAAGGAGCTGCATACTCTTTACCATTCATGTGTATATGCATGTATACATGTATGCATTTATGTCATTATAGGCTCATGTACTTTTTTTATAATTAGGATTAGAAGGTTGTTATCTCATTTTTTCAATCAGTCCAACAACTATCATTCTTAGTTGGATGAGCCCTACAATCCACTGAATCGTGTAAATTTCCTTCCAATCTCCCTCTTCTGCCTCAGATACTGCAGCCCATTTTGTCACATGCATCTCAATCCCTTCTGCCGTGCTAAACATAAGAACAAACCTTTTAAAAAATATATAAGGAGTGGGAGGGGAGGGGGCTGGGTAGCTCAATTAAGTTAAGCATCCGACATTGGCTCAGGTCATGATCTCATGGTACATTAGTTGTAGCCCCACGTCTGTGCTGACAGCTCAGAGCCTGGAGCCTGCTTCCAGTTCTATGTCTCCCTCCCTCTCTGTTCTCCTTCCCCACTCATGCTGTCTTCTTTCTCACTCTATCAAAAGTAAATAAACATTAAAAAATAATAAAAAAATACACAAGCGGCAGTAATACTACAAATTCTACAAATTAACTGTTACCCAACAAAAATGGACTTTCAAAATTTCTGAATAATCTTTTATTTGATTTACCCATTTATCTTAATAAAATCTTCTTAAAAAAAAACACTTTATATGGGACCTCATCAAAATAAAAAGCTTCTGCACAGCAAAGGAAACAACCAGCAAAACTAAAAGGCAACCGACAGAATGGGAGAAGATATTTGCAAATGACATATCAGATAAAGGATTAGTATCCAAAATATATAAAGAACTTACCAACCTCAACACCCAAAAAACAAATCATCCAGTGAAGAAATGGGAAAAAGACATGAATAGACATTTCTCCAAAGAAGACATCCAGATGGCCAGCCGACACATGAAAACATGCTCCACATCACTCATCATCAGGGAAATACAAATCAAAACCACAATGAGATACCACCTTACACCTGTCAAAATGGCTAACATTAACAACTCAGGCAACAACAGATGTTGGAGAGGATGTGGAGAAAGAGGATCTCTTTTGCATTGTTGGTGGGAATGCAAGCTGGTACAGCCACTCTGGAAAATAGTATGGAGGTTCCTCAAAAAACTAAAAATAGAACTACCCTCCGACCCAGCAATTGCACTACTAGGCATTTCTCCACGGGATACAGGTGTGCTGTTTCGAAGGGACACATGCACCCCCATGTTTATAGCAGCACTATCAACAATAGCCAAAGTATGGAAAGAGCCCAAATGTCCATGGATGGATGAATGGATAAAGAAGAAGTGGTATGTATATGCAATGGAGTATTACATAACAATCAAAAAATAATGAAATCTTGCCATTTGCAACTATGTGGATGGAACTGGAGGGTATTATGCTAAGAGAAATTAGTCAGCCAGAGAAAGACAAAAATCATATGACTTCACTCATATGAGGACTTTAATAGACAAAACAGATGAACGTAAGGGAAGGGAAACAAAAATAATATAAAAACAGGGAGGGGGACAAAACAGAAGAGACTCATAATTATGGAGAACAAATTGAGAGTTACTGGAGGGGTTGTGGGAGGTGGGATGGGCTAAATGGGTAAGGGGCACCAAGGAATCTACTCCTGAAATCATTGTTGCACTATATGCTAACTAATTTGGATGTAAATTTTAAGAAAATAAAAATAACACAAAAAAAACCACTGTATTTTTCAGGGCAACTTCAAGGTTACAAAAAAATTGTGTAGAAAGTACAGGGACTTCCTACAGATTCCATTTCTTTCCTCCTCCCACGTACAATTTTTACTATTATGAACATTTTGTATTGGTGTAGTGCATTTGCTAAAATCTGTAGAACTCTACAATACAATATAAACTGGGCTTTAGTCAATAATATCATTGGTTCACCAATTTTAGCAAATGTGTAATATCATATAGTCACCATGATAGTATCCTACAAAATAGTTTTTCTATCCTAAAGCTTTCCTTTGCTTTACCGACTCATCCTTTTCCCTTATCCCCAAAACCCTGGTGATCACTGGTATTTTTTACTGTCTTTAGAGAGATCCTTTTCCTGAAGTCATATAGTTAGAATTATGCAGCATGCAGCCTTTTCAAATAGGTTTCTTTCACTTAGCAAAATGCATTGATTGTCTCAGGTCTCTTTGCAGCTTGATAATTCATTTCTCTTTATCACTGAATAACACTGCATCTTATAGATGTACTACAGTTTATCAGCTGGTCTACTGGAAGACATCTTGCTTCCTCCAATTTTAAGCAATTAGAAATAAAGTGCTGTAGAGGCTCCTGGGTGGCGCAGTCGGTTAAGCGTCCGACTTCAGCCAGGTCACGATCTCGCGGTCTGTGAGTTGGAGCCCCGCATCAGGCTCTGGGCTGATGGCTCGGAGCCTGGAGCCTGTTTCCGATTCTGTGTCTCCCTCTCTCTCTGCCCCTCCCCTGTTCATGCTCTGTCTCTCTCTGTCCCAAAAAAATAAATAAAAAACGTTGAAAAAAAAAATTTAAAAAAAAAAGAAATAAAGTGCTGTAAAAATTTGTGTGCAGGTTTTTGTGTGGACATAAGTTTTCATCTCATTTGGTCATATCAAAGAGCCCTGTTGCTGTATCATAGCGTATGCATATGTCTGGTTTTATAAGAAACTGCCAGACTGTCTTCCAAAACGCACCATTTTGCACTTCTAGCAAAAATGAAAGGGAGTTTCTGTTGTTCCACATCTTCACCAGTATCTGGTGTTGTCAGGATTTGGGGTTTGAACCATTCTAATAGGTGTGTGGTGGTATCTCATTGTTTTAATTTACTATTCCCTAATGCCATGTGATTGAACATCTTTTTATGTTTATTTGCCATCTATATATCTTCTTTGATGAGTAGTCTGTTCCAATCTTTTGCATTGTGTTTTCACATTGCTGAGGTTTACAGGTCCCTTGTGTATTTTAGATACAAATCCTTTATTAGATATGTATTTTACAAAATTTTCTCCCAGTTGGTGATTTGTCTTTTCATGCCCTTTAAAGTATGGTTTGCAGAACAGAAATTGTTAATCTTAATGAAGTCCCATTTATCAAATTTTTCTTTTGCAGATCATGCTTTTGCTGTTGTATCTAAAAAGTTATCATCAAATCAAGATCATCTAGATTTTCTCCTGTATTACTTTTCTTAGAGGTTGTATAGTGTGCATTTTTTGAATGTTTATTTTTTAGAGAGAGAGATAGAGAGAGAGAGGGAGAACTCTGTCAGCCCAGAGCTTGATGTGTGGCTTGAACTCCCAAACTGCAAGATCATGACCCAAGCTGAAGTCAGATGCTTAACCTACTGAGCTACCCAAGTACCCCTGTTTTGTATTTTAAATTTAGACTTTTAACCTATTTCTTATGAAAAATATAAGATCTGTGTCTAGACTTTTTGTTTTTTTGCATGTGGATGTCTAGTTTTTCCAGCATGATTTATTTAAATAATCATCTCCTTTCTCCATATCATTGCATTTGTTATTTTTTCAAAGATCAGTTGTTTATATTTATAGGAGTTTATTTCTGGGCTCTCTATTCTGTTCCACTGATCTATTATTTATTACTTATTACACTGTCTGGATCATGGTAACTTTATTTATGTGTTTATTGTTAGCTTGCATGGATGTTTTTCTTTCTTTCTTTCTTTCTTTCTTTCTTTCTTTCTTTCTTTCTTTCTTCCTTTAATTTCATTTAAATCCAAGTTAGTTAACAGCATAATAATGACTTCAGAAGTAGACTTTAGTGATTCATCACTTACGTATGAATAGCACCCAGAGCTTATCCCAACAAGAGCCCTCCTTAATGCCCATCACATTTAGAGCAAATCTTTCCTTTTCTTTTTTCTTTTTTTTTTAATTGTAATTCCAGTGTGGTTAACATGCAGTGTTATATTAGTTTCAGGTATACAATACAGTGATTCAACACTTCCATACAATACCCGGTGCTAATCACAAGTGCCCTCCTTAATCCCCATCACCTATTTCACCTACCTACCCCCCCTACCTCCCTCCCCAACCCACCTCCCTTCTGGTAACCATCAGTATGTTCTCTCTAGTAAAGTCTATTTCCTGGTCTGCCTCTCTGTTTTTCCCCACCATGCTGATTTGTTTTGTTTCTTAAATTCCACATATGAATGAAACCATATGGTATTGGTCTTTCTCTGACTGACTTATTTCACCTAGCAGTCTTCTGACTTTGTCCTTACATAATGTGTTGGCTGTTCTGGGTTTTTTATTTCCATATAAATTTTATAATCAGTTTGTCAATATTCAATAAATAACTTACTAAGATTTCGATTAGGAGTGTCTCGAATCTATAGATTAAATTGGGAAGAGTTGACACCTTGATATTAAATGTTCCTACCAGTGAATATGATGAAACATACATTTGTTTAGATTTTTGTGATTTCTTTCATCAAGGTTATGAAGTTTCTCTCATATGGATCTTGTACACATTTTGATAGGTTTCTACTGATTATTTCAATTTTTAATATTAATATAAATAGCGTAATTTCTTTCTAGTTGTTTATTGCTGGTATATAGAAAAGCAATTGAATTTTGTAAATTAACATTACATTTGGTGACCTTCCTGTAATTGCTTATTTGTTCATTTTTTGTTATTAACTTTTGGGGTTTTCTATATTGACAATTATATTACCTACAAACAAAGACAATTTTACTTCTTCCTTTTCAATCCATATACCATTTATTTCCTATTCTTTTCATATTGCATCAGCTCAGATCTCCAGGTGGTGAATAGGACTGGTGAGAGGAGATATAATTTCTCTCCTAATAATGTCATTGTTTGTTTTTGCCACTAGGATAATGCTGGCTTCATAGAATAAATTACGAAATATTTCTTCTATTTCTGTGTTATGGAAGAGAACATAGAAAATTGGCATAATTTCTTCTTAAATGTTTGGTAGAATTCACTAGTAAACCATCTAGGTTTTCCATTTTAGAAAGTTAGTAATCATTAATGTAATTTCTTTAATAATATAGACCTCTTTAGATTGTCCATTCTTCTTCTTTGAGTTTTAGTAAATTGTGTTTTCAAGGAATTGATCTATTTCATTCCACGTTTCAAATTTGTGGGGCAAAGAGTTGAACTTACATTCCATCACTGTTCTTTTAATGTCAATGGCATCACTTGTGATAGTTTCTTGTTCATTTCTGGAATTAGTGATTTGTGTTTTCTCTTTTTTTCTCTCTTGGTTAGCCTGGCTATATGTTTACCAGTGTTGATCTTTTCTAAAACCAGCTCATGATTATTTTGATTTTCTTTATAAATTTCCTGCTTTGGATTTTATTAATTTTTTTCTGTTTTATTTGAGAAAAGATCTAAATTTATTTATTATTTCATGTGGGTAAAAATGCCTGAGTACTGTTAATTGGGTAATTCCTCTTTCATCAATGATCACCACGATACCCACAAAATATCAAGTTTCATAAAAATTAGTCTTTTTCTATCTACTTATCTTTATATCCATTAATTTCCTATATCCTTATAAAACATTTATTTACTATAACTATCAATTGAACACCTGTTATAGAAAATATTTCTTTATAATTTTTCTTTAGGAATATCTCTTAAGTACTCTTTGGTCTTTCCATTTAAGATCCTAATTGGGATTTTTATTGAAATAGCATTTGAGAGTTTAAACAATTTAAGGAAAGCTGAGAAGACTAAGATATTGAATTTTTTATCATTAAACTTGCTAAAACATTTTATTGTTTTAAAATTTTCTCCCAGGCTTGTGTTTAATTTTCCTTAGGTATTTTATAGTTTGATATTATAAATGCTATTTTTATTAATTATACTGTCCTTGATAAATATATGCAACTGCTTTTTAATCTTTTAGGATTTATTTTATTTCCATCAAACTTGTAACACTCTGCTTAATTGCAATCATATGGGAATTATTTGGGGTTTTCTTGTGAAAATAAGCTAAATCATTTTGGAATAAAAATTAGTGGCTGATTTTGGCCAGCTCTTCTAGGACAACATTTAAAAGAAGAAAAATGAGTAGAGCATCCTGTTTTGTTCTTACTTTATGTATAATGTTGGCTTTAGATTTGGGTAGGTACTCTTTATCCATAAAGGAAATTTCTTCCTGTACCATATGCTGTTATGAAATTTTATCAATTTTCCTCCATATTTTGATGTAGTCATATTGTATATGTATATATTTATAAATATTCTGTTATATATGTGAATAATTTATTGGTGCCCTCTACAATATGTAAACTTTTAAACTGTGGATAAGGTGAATTACATTAATAGGTTTTCTAATGATATACCAACATGGATCATAAAAATATCTTTCTTATACATCACTGGATTTGGTATATTACCTTTTAATATTTTATATTACTTTAAAATGTGTATTCATCTTTTTTATTCACAAAGACTTGTTTTTATTGACATCAATTCTAATTTCATTGCGATTAATGAATGTGATTTATTTTATAACAATTTTGAAAACATGTTAAAATTTATTTCATGAGAAAAACATGGGTCAAATCTTATAAATGCTTCATGGTTGCTGGAGGAGAATCTACAGAAAGTATTGAGCTTAGGAATAATGTCAATCATATTAAGCTTGTGCATTTGGTCATTTACATGTCCCATATATTATATACTTACCATTTATGGAAAAGCTTGACAATCAAGCTAACTCAATGACCGCACTAATAGTTTGTGTTCAAAGTATGACCAAAATACTTCATCTAAAATACTGTTAATTTAATTTAGACATGATATTAAGTTAACTGTCAAGTTAAATATAATGTCATGGGATGATGTTATTAAGAGAAGACATTAGTTGAAAAAACAGAGCTCTCCAGAATGGTTCCAGGCATATTTCACTCTCTGTGTCCTTAATGTAAAGTTCCCAATTACTACTGATTCTATCCCAGGCTCCTTTTTCCCCTTCTTTGAAAGACCCATTTACTATCCTCCAAGATAATGCATCTCTGTGATGAGGATAACTATGTTTTCCTTGATTTTCTGAGCTCTTCATCAAATTAATCTTTCTGTACCTCATTTTCTTGGAAAGCAGGATTAATAATAGTGTCCTACTACATGGGATTCCTGTGAAGGATAAATGGAAGAATATACACAAAACATTTGGAAGAATGCATGGAACATAATAATGGTTAATGGTTCTTAGTCATTACAAATGATTAGTTTTTACTGTTGTCATCCCTGAATACTTTCTGTTTTCATTGCTCTCTGTAGGCCTCACGATTTCTCAATAAGATATAAAGTACTGGATGACAGCAATTGTAATGCATTTTATTTTGAAATTAGCTAGGCTGGGTAAGATATTGTAAGTTCTGTCCATCTAGTTTAGGGACTAGAAATATTCTGGACCTTTAGTAATCCGCCTTTGACCTAATTGTGGATATGTCCAAGTACCAAGCTGCAGAGTTCCTTCTTGTTGACACCAAGTATGGATCCATTATGTCTGAATGCATCTGATTCATCATTCATAATTTCCCTGCTGGAGTTTCACAGCTCTTTTGGAAAAGACTAACACCCTTGACAAGTTCTTTCCAGCAGCTCTGTGTTCTCCAGTGTGTGCACTGTGCTATAAAAGATGCACAAGTATAGTTTCATGATTTCGTTTACATGTTTTGTTTTTTTGTCAATAATCTTGCCATTCTCTTCTGTTAGGATAGAATGATTTAGAATTGCTTGATGCTCCTGGACTTCCGTTAGCACTCCTGGAGCTGGCTCTACCTGCACAGATACTGACACACAAGAGAGCACTATGGAGGACAGACATTTCCAACGGAGCATAGTTGGAAAGAGGCTGAAGTTGATTTTCTGGGGCAAAAAGACACTGAGAAAAGAGAAACTTCCCTGGGAGCCTAGGCATGAGGACACTGCCAATGTTCAACCTGGGTTCCTCTCCAGAGAGACCTAATTCCTCTCCACCAGCAGACCTTACTCACAGCACAGATCCGGCAGTGAACCTGGGCAGAAAACTCTCCCAATGATCAACGTCTCTGTGCCTCCTTCTGGGCATTTCTTTGGCAAGGTGGTCAACACATGTTTGCCTTGATGTCCCAAACCCTAGAGAAAGAAGAAAAAAGAAACCCAGTATTTTGAACTCAAGTGAAATTAGAGACTTTTACTATTTAAAACAATAAAACACGGCCATAGATTTTATATACTAAGAAGTATATATTAACAGAACACAGGAATATAGAATTTTGTCACAGAAGAGAGTTGCTACCTCACTTTGAAGCATGTCAAAAAATAGGAAACTGCTTTTCTTTTGGCTTCACCATTGGTATTCACTGGTGACCGTGACTTTGAGTAGAGCAGGTGGACTGAAGAAAACATCACCTTGATCACAAAGTAATTAGGTAATAAAAGTCTAATGTGTTGTTTCTTAGGGAAGTCAAGAATAAAATGAATTGAAAATAAAACTGAATGAACCACACCAAAAACAAGCAACTGTAGGCCAGGTCTATTCAGACACACAGGCGTTGGGGTGACAGCTCTCCCACGGTGTCAGGAGAATATGCCACCAGCCAGAGAAGCAGTACTACCCAGTCCCTGTTGCGCACAGAGCACGGCCAGCCCCTGTGAGTGGAAACTGTAGAATCAATCGTTAATTTTGTCCTGCCCAACTGAAGACAGAAGGTCACCATGTTTCTTTTAAAGATGAACAATCCTTTCTCTTTCTACCAAGTTTATGGCAGTGCAACATACCTCTGAACCAAGTGGCCACAGGCCGTCAGCCCATTTCTGAAGATCACACCCTACCTGCCCCCAGCAGATGCACCATCTGTCACAGTATCTAGTGGTTGCTTTGTTATATGATCTTCCAGGTTTACAGACCAAGATCATTAGTATTCGTGCTCTGATCATAAATAATTAGAGAGCATCCCTCTTCTCAGAGTTCAGGCCAAAACTCTGCCTAGACTCAACTAAATCAACACAATGAGAGGAATCATGGATTAAGAATAAAGGAGCAGAAGGGTAGAGGTGATAGAGAAGAGTGGTTGAAAGAACCAAGGAGGGTGAATCTGGGAAAGAAAAATCCCTGACCACCTAACAGCTGTCCCATGAACTTGGACATTTTTCTTACACGTGAGAGATTGTACTAGCTTTGGATCCCAGTGGGTTAATATCATACATGAATAGTTTAAACTCAGTTTAGGAAAGAATTTTATGGAAACTAGAGCTACCTAAAAAAATAGAATGGACGTTCTCATAAGAGTAAGGTAGTACTCCACACTTGGAATGTGTAAAGGTAAGCTAGAAGCCATTATGGAGTTTTCCAAGAATTGTGTGAGGTCCAGAATTATTTCTATTGATTGATAGTACTTACGTGTTTCCAGGGATCTTTCCTGCTGTGGCAATGATCAGATTATTGAACGGACACTTAGCTCCAGGAACCAGACACCTACATGCACAAGGTCCTTGGGAATTTCTGCACAAGAAACAATGGCAAAAAAGAGCAAAATGTCACTTAATTTTCAATGAGGCATTGGCTTCAAGGTATAAAATGAGAAGACTGGGGAAAACAATACAGACAGCACTCATGGCCCCCGAGAGAGTCTGGGCTGAAGATGTTCTCCAACAGCAGGCCTTGGTGGCGAGCCCTGCCTTGTCCAGTTCCTCTGGATTCTGGCCCCAACCAAGGAGACTTTGTCCCTTTCCCTGAAAGGGATGAAGACCCACTAAGTAAATAAGAGCAACTTTTGGAAACTGATGTCTACACACTGTCACCCAGTTGTGAGAAGAAAGGAAAAAGAAAGAATCCCATCCGTGGGCTGATCTTTTCTGTTTTTATTATCTAGGAACTGCCTCCACATCATTGTTTTTCCTAGACACGCATATTTATTTATGTACAGGGCTCTGGCTCTGCTGTTTCATTTTTTTTTTATTTTAATAGAATCAAACCATATGTGTTTTCATGCATTTTTAAAATAAAAAACCCCCACAGTTTTAGAGGACTTTCTATCAATGTTCACCCTAAGATCCTAATAATAGGATAAATTTTCTTGTAACCATTTTTTTTGCAAATAATTTAAAGTAGCTTTCATAGTTAAGTCTTTAATCTCCTTGGAATGAATTTCTGAGTTTTCTATGAAATGGGGATCCCATTTATTTTTTTCTAGATGGAAATCATTTGTCCAAACACCATGGATTGAGTGGAATGTCAGTCATCATTACATAGCAAATTTCCATATATACCCATCTATCTGTAGATTCTTTTGTATTCTGGATTATTTACTACAAATTCATGTTAAGATAGTACCTGGTACAGGTAATATACTTTTGTTATTCTTTCTTATGAATGACTTTGGCCTATAGGAGGGTTTGCTTTTTTCTTCTGTATCAGGGACCAGCAAACATTACCTGTGAAAGGCCAGATAGTAAATATTTAGACTTTGCAAACCATATAGTCTCTATTATAATTACTCAGCTTTGCCGTTGCAGTGCAAAAGTAGCCAAGGGCAATTTGTAAACAGATGGTCATGGCTGTGTTCCAATAAAATTCCTTTCACAAAATAAGGCAGTAGGTTGGGTTTGACTCAGGAGACATGGTTTGCTGACCCATATTCTATATAAAGGCCTTGTGGGGATTTTGAATGGAATTTAATTGAATCCAAAGACCAACTTATAGAAAACTGTTAACACAGAAATGTTGTCTTTCTGTTTTTGAACGTGATATAACATTCCATAGTCTTTTTAAAAACGATATGCACTGAAATTGTAAATGCACATCATAGAGAAATTTAGGCCATGTTTATTCCTAGCTCTCCTATAGTTTTCTGGGATTCGTTCACATATATAACCTTATTAATTAAATGAATAATCTCCATTCCATTCCCAACTCCCCATTCATAGTCTACTGTTTGGATTTACTTTATTGCACTGACCAGATGGCCACTTGAGTGCTGAATACTTGTGGTGACATCGAGCATGCCAGTGTGGCAGTTTCCTTTGGTTTCAACATTAAGTGTAATATTTGCTATAGGTTCTGGCAGGATTCTTTTAACAAATTAAATGTTCTTTGGAGTTTGATTACATGTACACTCATCTGGAATGGATACGGAGTTTCATCAGCTGGTTTTCAAGATCTGTGATGAAAAGAATAACTATGTTTTCTCTTAATATGTTAATGAAGAGATTCAACTTGAATTCTTTAAAAAAAACCCTAGTTTATTATAAACCATTATTCTTTTCCAATCAACTCATAATTATGATTTTAATTTCCTGAATATAGATTTGTAAGTGATTAGTCTATACCTTTCCCTGTGATCCCTTTATTTGATTTTGATATGAGGTTAATGCAAGTCTCTTTTGGAAGTTTAAGAATAATCCCATTTTCTGTTATACCCTGGAACAGTTTCACTAGTGTATCAATGTCAATAATGTACATTATTAATAACTTCTGTTTGTTGTAAACTGGACAAAAATATGCCAAACTATGACCAACCCATAGCAATTGCTCCCTCCTGGAAGAAGTTATTCATTCATTCATTCATTCATTCATTCAATTTTATTGTGGAAGAAGCAGATACTGAATAAGACAGAAAGCAAAGTATGCAATATGTTGGCTGGCTACTAAATGAGAAGGAGAACATTAAGGCAGGGAATGAAAATACAAAGTGGATGAGTTTGATATATTTTGATATGCTGGCAGTTTTGATATGGTGGCAAGTGAGAAGGGTAACATATGTACACATGTGAAGGAGTTCAACGATGAATGCTCATAAATATCTAATAGCAAACAATGAGAAAAAGACACTGAAATTAGAGAAAATGTGTCTAATTTGAAGGAAAAGAGAGTCAAGCAAGCCTGGAGAGAAGTAGAAGATGAAAAGAGAGCAATCTATAAATCCTGGTGCCACATCATCCCATTTACCTCTGTGGCCATACAGTTTTCCTTTTTGCTGTGAAGGTACGAATTCCTTATATCGCTTTCAAAGCCCATTCCTCCCTCTACTACCCAATGATATTACACTAGAAATGTTCTCCTCTATCTTCTATATCATCAGTTTCCCCTTCAATGTTAATTTCCATCAGCAAACATACTATACTTTCTTCCATTTAGAAAAAAAAAATCTTTAAATTTTTCCACCCACTTCTGAATGCTACTCCATCTCTTCGCTTATTTTAGATCAAATTGTTGTGAAATTGTGTATTCTCACCATCTTTAATGAAGCACACACCCCCCTCCTTCCCATTTATACTGAAGCCCATACACTCAGGCTTCTACCCACCACTGAAGAAAATCTGTCCCTGTCAAGGTCACCAGTTGTTTCCACACACGTGGCTCCAAGGGTGATTTTCAAACCCTCATCTTACTGACCTATCAGCAGCATTTCACATAGCCAATTATGAGGAAGACCTTCGTCATCTAATCCTGCCTATATTTGTTTATTTTTGTTGTTTTTGTTTTTTCCTTTACTGTTGGTATCTCTTGGTCCTGTACTGCTTGCTCTTTTCCAACTCCTTGAACTTTAAGATCAAAATGCCTCAAACCCAGTTCTTGGATTTCTATTCTTTGTCTTCACTCACTGATTTGAGGGTCCCCACCCCAGTGTAGGTAAGTAATACACACATTTAGTTCAGGATTGTTAAGTGTTTACCCTAATTTAGAACCCATCTGAGCTTCAAGTCCTGTCATCTCCATTAGAATGTCTAGTAGGCAACTCAAATCTTACAAATTCATAACCAAAGTTCTGATATTTCCACCAAGAAATGGGAATTCTACTTTTTTTGTTGTTGGTCAGGTCAAACAAACTTTGTTTTCCTTCTTGATTACTCTCTCACATTCCACATCCAACTCATAAGCAAATCCTATCAGTTACATTTCCCAAATATCCCAAGAATCCGACTATATCTTCCCATCCCTTCCCTCACCACCAGCATCTAAGTCTAAGCCACTACCAGCCCACATGGATATTGTATCCTCCCCATAGTCTTCCTGTTCATTGCTTACCTCCAGCACCTTACTTATGGCAGAGAAGCCAGAATAAATCTTTAAAACTATAAGTTCTCTGCTCAAAATTGTTCAATGGTCTCAAACTCATTCACAACTACCTTTCTCATGTCCTTAAGGTCTCTGGGTAAATAGTACTTTCTGATGAGGTCTCTTTTGACAACCTGAATTAAAATACGCAGCTTGTACACTACTCACACCCTCCTTCCAACTTGACACTTTCTACCTTCCTAGTTTCGTGATATTTTTTCCCCTTCCGTTGTCCTTATCACTAAATGGCAGTATAAATTTTGTTTATTTGCTTGCTTATTGGTTGCCACCCCCAACTAAATGATAAGTTCCATGAGCAGAGAGTGTCATTTTGTTTGCAATGTAACTACCTTATAATCATTACCTCCTCCTTCTTATTCAAAGGTGCTCTTTTGCTGACTGCTATGCCCATAGAGGAAATGTGCTTGTCTTTCAATCCTATAAAGTTAAGGATTCATAAAGTATACATACTTTGGAGTCTGGATTTTTTTCACTCAAAATTATTTTGCAAAATTTATTCATGTTGTTGTGTAGAGCTGTAGTTATCTTCAATGCTGTGTGCTATTTCATTGTAAATATACCCTATTTTATTTATTCCTTCTTCTGCTGGCATTTGGTTGATTCAAAATTTTGGATATGTCATTTAGTACTTCTAGAAATTTATTATTCATGTAATCTGGTGCACACAGATTTCTTCTCTGTATATTCCCAAATATATATAATTCCTGGAAAAACCTCAACATGATGGAGATGTATTCTCATTTTATATATTTTGTTTATGATGTTTACACCCGTGCTTGTGAAAAATACTGGCCTGTAATTTTCCTTTCTTAAAACACAGTTATCAAGTATAAGCATCAAATTCACATTGGCTTCATAAAATGAGTTGGGAAGTCTTTCCTCTTTTCCATTACTGCAAAAGTTAGTGTAAGATTGGTGTAATTTTCTTCTTTAATATTTAGTGCCATTCACCATTGTCATTAAAGTAATATAACATAGATAGTGACACAAATAATCTTCTTAGTGGATAAAGACATCAGCTCTATAGATATTTTATATTTGTATAAATGTCAATCCCTTTTTCTACTATGACCCAAGGTTGTGGCTGACCTCGAGATGGTTGCATGGATATAAACTTACTGGTAGTGCTCTTTGGAACCATGGCTATGAAGGAGCCAGAAGACAGGTTTGAGGGAGAGACTGAACAGAGATACAATTGCCACAGAGAGCTCAAGCTGGCTCTGTGTAGACCTGACAAGATATTCAGAGCTGTCTTATATTCAGAAACTAAGATAAAGGGGCTAAGCCTCTGTACTTTCCAAGTAGACCTATCATCGGATGGCAGCTGTCTCTTGGGAGGAAGGATACTCTCTGGCAAGGCAGCTCTCCTTAATCTGGGGACGATTCTGGGGAGATCCTTGGTCCTGAGTGGTCAGCAGATAGTGGATCAGATCCTCTGGCCTAAAGGGGCATCCCCCCTTGGCATCAACTATGACACGCTTTTCAATTATCCCAAACTAGTGAAGAGAGATACAGGAAATGTCTTGATTTAATAAGGACACACAGCACATTAACTTTTGCAATTTGTACTGAAAGGGAAGACATGGTGTACAAAGGAAAAGAGGGTTTCCTCTGAACTCGGGTGAATATCCACTGTTCAAATCCATTTCCATATCGATAGGGAAATTTTTCAAAATTGAGCTTGATCAGTGCTGTTGTTGTTGATTGTGGAAAGGAAAAAAAAAAAAAAGCCAGAGAAGCTTGGTCCTAATATCCTATGAGCTACATAACAGGGGGAAAAAAAAATCAAACTCAAGGGGGAAGACACTGTTTTCTCAAATCCCCTCCCTCCAGTGCTTTTTGGATATTAAGATGAGATACTAATGCAAATGAGGAAGAAATGGACATCATTTTGAGACTCTGTAGCTGGTTATGAGAAATTACTTATGACAACCCGGCTCTGCCTTTGGAAGGGATGAAGGAAGGAACAAAGTTACTATAAAGTGTGGTTTTTTTTAATGTTTATTTTTGAGAGAAAGAACACAAGCAGGGCAGGGGCAGAGAGAGGGGGGGTACAGAGGATCGGAAGCAGGCTCCGCACTGACAGCAGAGAGCCTGATGTGGGGCATGAACTCATGAACCGTGAGATCCTGACCTGAGCCAAAGTCAAGTGCTCAACCGACTGAGCCACCCAGGTGCCCCTACCATAAAGTTAATTAGAAAAACAATCATGGAGACAGGAGTCATGGAAAGAATTATATACATGGATTTTCATGAAAAGGGGTGAGCTAAAGAAGATATCTGCTTTTTTCTCTTTATCATCAGAACCCTTTTACATAACTAAAAGTCCAAAATTGTATGCTGCTCAGTAGATGGGAAAGTGATTCTCTGCATTCTAGAATCCAAAAAAAAGCCAGGTATTTCCTTTCCTTGAATGCTGGCACCAAGGTCAGGGGCACATGACTGAAGCTGGCCAAATAAAAGCTGTAGGACAGAATTTTCCATCTCAAACACAAATGCAAAGAAGCTAAAGTTGTTTGCAATCCCTTATGCTATAAAAGGTGGTGAATATCCAAGGTCCAACAAGTTGTAATGGAGGAGCCAGGTACACAGCGATTACAGCTGCCTCCCGTGTTTCTTTTATTGGACACGGGGTCCTTTCATTCCTGACCACTTTCCAAACCTGGCACTTGATCCATCCCATTAATTATTGTAGCTCAACCATAATTTCTACTAATCCTTCTTTTTCTTTTTAAGTTGTTTAACTTTACTTTTCTCATATTGATATTACTACTCAAATCCTGAGACCATAAAATGATATGCTCTTAGGAGGACAGAAATCAATGCAAGGTGTTTAGAGGTGGTCCCTGGGACAATTCTAAGACTCTTGCTAATCTGGCACCACCAAGTTGGATTGGTGTGGAAAATTCAGGCTCTGAGTTCTGACTCCCCTGTCATGGAGGGGTATGGTCCCACAATTGTTAATACATTAATTTTTGATCCGTTACATGAAGTATTGTTAATATCTTTGTTTTCTTAAACATTTTCGGTCTTAAAAATATTTACCCAAAATTTGACATTAGTTTGGTCAAGCCAAGAAACATTAAGAAGAAATATTTCCAAGAATATTCCCAATTTGTGAGTTTAGAGTTCAGGGTTATTATTATTTTTTTCCTAATGTGATGGTGTGTGCTTTCATTTTGGACAATTTTTAAAATCGGCATCATGGGGCAAAAAATTTTACAAAGCGTCACCACACGGTATGTCCCAAGATCATTTTATTTTATTACAAAGCCATTGAAGGATTGGGGATGAAATGTCCAATTATGATTTTAGAAATAACACTCTGATAAATACATAAATGCATAAGGCAGGGAGATTGTTTTGAAAAGAATTCCAATAATATAAGAAACTAATTTTATATTGGCAATGGAAATAAACAGAAATGAAATAAGAACATTTAAAGACAAATATTAA